>NW_021703769.1:18437972-18890589 GCF_005190385.1 Monodon monoceros | reverse complement strand
TGTGTGTGTGTGTGTGTGTGTGTGTGTGTGTGTGTGTGTGTGTGTGTTGGAGGAAAGGTCAGAATTAATGCTTCCGCCCCTGATTCCACTGCAGATTCCAAATTAATGGAGTATAAATTAATGACAAAATTGTGTGCTGTCCTGGGAGTGAGATGCTTCTCCACACGCCCTCACTCTGTCCTCGGGCAAAACGCTTCCTGGCCCCGAGAGTCTTTTCAACAAATGTGATAAGGAGAACAGGACTGCAAGTCCCCAGCTCACCCTTGCCACGGTGGCAACCCAGCCAGCCCAGCCTTTATACTATGAAGACCTTCAAATGGAAGCTTTAGACAGTGTCTGTGTTCATAGCCCCATTATGCAGTATTAAATTTAGCATGTATGAAAAGCGTTCATTTGCCGAATGTAACATTTACTACACCACAATTTTGGTAACGTCATTTTGGCCTTTTCTCCCCCTGTATTTTAATATTAATACATCAGCAGCCTTGATAAACGAAAGCATCAGGGCCTCTGTCACAGTCTGATCTCTGAACCCCATTCCCAGTTCCTATAACAAAGGTTTCCTTCAGGCTCAAGTTTCTAGAAGAGAGGTTCCTGTCTGCCCATTTGAGGTAAATCAGAATCTTATAATTCGAGTGAAATATAGAAGGGGAAGAGGGTGTGTTTCCCTGGAGCCTTGCTGATAGTACAAAACTCTCTGCACACAGCTCTAAATTACACTTCCTGACACCGGGAGCCCAGCACGCGTTCCCGAGAACCTCTGGGAGCTCTTGACATTACTGTCTCCTGCCAGAGCTGCCCTGTCTCAGGGTCAGTAACTGAGCAAACGCCCTCTTGCTTTTATACTCCTCCCCGGGATGCCAGGTCCTTGCAGCGATCATCTAGACCTCTCACCCCTCGCCCCCGGCAGCCCACTCTCTATGGGTCACCTATGTGAACATCAAACCCAAAGGACAGCCCCCCAAATTTAATTTATTTCTACCTAAACAAGTTCTTTTATCATAAAGCAATAAATTTGTCTTGGTGCTAGCAATTTGTTGCGGGTGACATAACATTGCAAATTGATTAATCGCTACTGTACACAGCAAAATGAGAAAAGCAAGGAATTATTATGAATAGCGTCCGTCTTTCACGGGAGGGATTCATTATTCAAAAGTGCTCACTGGTGCTTACATGTGCCCTCGGTGCAGATTACATCCATTTGCAGACTTCCCACATCATGCTTACACAAATCAACAAACGTGCATTTATTAAGACATAGAATGAAAGCTATTTAAAAGTGAAAAATGGCCTTTTGCATCCCTTTTCTTCAAGGAAGGCAAATCTGGGTGGGACGTTCCTGGGAAGCGGCCCCGCAGTGGTCATGTGAGTGTCTCCGGGTTCTGTGCACCCTGGCTCACGCAGGCGCTACCAAATCTGCCTGCTCGGCCCGTGTCAGAGCAAAAAGATCAGAAATACCCCCACACACACACACTGGTTCTGGAAGCCTTGCTCTGGCTCAGGAGACTTAAGTCATCACTTCCCACTGGGGAAGTACAGCTGATGGGAGGGCTCAGTTCTCAGAAATGAGCCTCCTTACGGCCCCCACCCCCTGCCCCAAGAAGGAAACAGATATTAATTGAGCACCTACTCTGTACCAGACACTATCCTGAACGCTTCATTTGCATTTAGTAAGGCAAAGCCCTCCACTTCCCTGAACTTCATACAGTTGTAAAGACCAACTGAAATACCGCGTGTACGTTAAGTGCACACAGGTTAGCTGTGATTGCTATTATCATTTCATTTCATCACTTTCAAGGTCAGTATTACTGTCACCATTTTACAGGTGGGGACATTGAGGCTTAGAAAGGCTGCAAGATGTGTCAAGTCACACAGTGAATAAAGGAGCAGGGCTGAGCCTCAAGTTAGGATCTGGTTCCAAAGATTCGTGCTCCTTTTCACTAAACCATCCCCACAGCTCTCTCTCCTGGGAGTCGAAATATAGCGTATTTGCTTCCTCTAATCTAACAGAGGAGGTCACACACCATCCACATGGCAGCCACCCACTCTTTCCCTTGAGGTGCCTGATGGGATGTTTGAGAGGGTCTGGAGATTTCATGACCTCCCCCATCTCTTCCCCTAACTGTTGTCCACATCCTAGAGCCCGGTCCGTTTCTAAGTCTCATCCCTTTCTCCTCCATCCACTTGTCCCATCCTCGAGGACTCTTCCTAAAGGAAGCGCATGACTCGTCCCAGTGAAGGCTGACGGGCGGCTCACAGCTCTCGTATTGATTATTCCTGCTGAACTCATACTTTGTTTAAAAATAGCCTGAGATCTCAACTTTCATATTCCAATTAGATTTCAAAGCAACTTTTATAAAATGAGAAAGGCTTCATTATTTCTCTGCTGCTTATAGAGCCATTAACCACTCCCCAGCCAAGCTAAAGGCCCTTCTCATGCCTGTTATCACCCATCAGATGAGAGTAGTTATTCATTCTTTTCCGAGAAACCTGCCCCAAACCACAGACCTGTCTCCGGGCGCCCAGGAGCCAGGGGTGGTCAGGTTATAAGCCTGGGCGTGTGGCTGGAGCTGTGAGCCTGCCCCAGTGAACGCATCTCACAAGACTGTGTTTCTCAAAGGGTGTTCCTCAAACTGTTTTGCTGGGGCTTGTAAGAGTTGCCAATTCTGGGCCTCCCCCAAACCTGCGGTAGAATCATCTGGAGGTATGGCCTGGCAGTCTGAACGTTTGATAAACTCCCTGTATGATTTATTTTGCCTGCTACGATTTGTGAACTGTTGCCCCAAATACTTCCCAAGCTCCCTGCTCAGTTTTTGATGCCATCAGATTGAATCATTGTTTCCTGCAAATTTTGGTTGACTCACTCACTGATACGCCCCATTTTGTGTAGGAGAGACACAACCTAAAAAGTGTTCACTGTCTTCAGGCCCGGCTGACTCCCATCCTAGGTCCCTCAGGGCATCCCTGGGCTCCCAGCAGGACCAGTGTACCCAGGCTGGGCTAGGCCATGGGTCACCTGCTGGATATATTCCATAAAGCTGCTCAGTCTGGGGCGAGGAGAGATCAGACTTCCAGACAGGATGGAAGTGGAAAGGGCATTTCCATGCAGTCCTGGGCTCTGTTTATAATGATCAGAGCCCCAAAGTTCTCAAGTACTTCTGTTCCTAGCTGTTATTATCACAGCCTGTCATTATTTTACGTGCCCTTGAGTATAGTTCTCACACCGTAGTACACATCAGAATCACCGGGGGGGACACAGACTGCTGGACTCCCTCCCTGAGCTTCTGACTCAGTAGGTATGGGGTGGAGCCTGAGAGTTTGCATTTCTAACAAGTTCCCGGGTAATAGTGCTGATTCAGGGCCCAGATTTTGAGACACTAGACTCTAAGCTCCATGTTAAGCTCTCTGGATCCCCAGGGTCCAGTACATAGTAGGGACGCAATTTCCGTTGGCAGAATGAATGAATGAGTGCGTAACTGTTGGAGTAAATGACATGAGTCCTCTGACTGGGACTCCTCACGTCGCTACACTTTGTCTAGGTTACCCAGCATCTGCCAGACATCTGCAGGAGCGCCCAGCAGGAGTAGGTGTCCTGGGACAAGGCTGAAGGCTCTTAACTTCAAGACAGCGTTTGTGGCTTCCCACACCCACTGAAACAAGCCTGGCTCTCCTAAGAGGTCATGAGCTATGCAGGGGATGAGACAGCCCATTCCAGCCTTGACGAGAGTAACAGTGATTCTCCCCACCTTGAAAAACGGGCCCATCACTTCCTAGCTGGGTGACCTCGGGCTTGGCCATCAGACTCTAAAGAGTCCCAGTGTCCTCACTGTTGAAATTGGCCCTGATCATTATCTCCAGGCTAAGTGTGAGGGTTTAGTGGGGCTGTGCATAAAGAGAGCTTAACAGTATCCTACAGGTTTGGGGAGCTTGGTCAATGTCTGTTCCCTCCCTCATTCCCCACAATCCCCAACCCCTGTGAATGACTCCCCGAGATGTTTCGGGGAGTAATGAATTCCCTCATTTCAGCTAAATCACCCGTGATCCTGGTTTTGTAGAGACGTACGATGGAACATGATAAATTGTTTTAAGCAGAGGCTTCATTCAAATATCCATTTCCCTGTCAAGTTAATTTTGTTTCGATGTATTTTCTAGTGGGTTTTGACTGGGAGCATAGATCGTACATAAACAGAAGAACATTATGTCTTTGGCTCGTTTTCTGAGTAACGGGGAGCTGATGGCATGGGGGAGGGAAGATCTAGAGATTGTAAAGGACCAGAAGCCCCACTCCCCAGCCGTGACGGGGTGGAAACCTAGCTCTGAGGGTGCATTTTAGGTAGCCTGTATCTGTGTGCAGGACATGGCAGCACCAACCAAATGGCTGAGTTCCTCCAGCTAGGAGCATATTTCCTGGCAACACCCAAGAAAGTAGCCTTGTATACAGTCTCTGTATCTAGCCAAGGCCTCCAATGCATTGTCTCATTTCCCCTCTTAAACCCTAAAGACTTCAGGGTGTATTTCCTAAGAACAAGGACATTCTCTTACATAATCACAATATAATAGTCAAGATGAGGAAATTTACAGAGATGCCATACTGTTATTTAGTTCATGGTCCATATTCAAATGTCGCCAACCCTCCCATTAATGCTCTTTATAGCCATTTATTTTTTTGTCTCAGGGTCTGGTTCAGGAGCACGTGTTACATTTACTGGTCGTGTCTCTTCAGACTCCTTCCATTTCAGACAGTTCCCTTCTCTCTTTTTTTTTTGCAGTACGCGGGCCTCTCACTGTTGTGGCCTCTCCCGTTGTGGAGCACAGGCTCCGGACGTGCAGGCTCAGCGGCCATGGCTCACGGGCCCAGCCGCTCCGCGGCATGCGGGATCCTCCCGTACCGGGGCACGAACCCGTGTCCCCTGCATCGGCAGGCAGACTCTCAACCACTGTGCCACCAGGGAAACCCAGTTCCCTTCTCTTTGCCTTTCATGACCTTGAAATTTTTTGAAGAGTTTCGAACAGTTATGTTGTAGAAGGCCCCTCAGTTTGCTGCTTCTTGAATAGATTCAGGTTATGAATTTCGGGCTGAAACAACACAGGAGTGATGTGTCCTTCTCAGTGCATCGTATCTGTCCCATTCTTGGTGATCTTGACCTCAATCACTTGGGTAACGTGGTGATCCCAGATTTCTCCACTGTAAAGATATTATTTTCCCTTTGTTATCCATAGGTAATTTGTGGAGCAATGCTTTGACATATGTAAATTTCCTTGTACTCATTCATTTTAGTCTCTATTGATGATTCTTGCCTGAATCAATTATTACTGTGATGGTTGCAAAATGATGGATTTTCCTAAATCCGACATCTTTTTTCCACTTCCCACTTGGCATTCTACTGTAAGAATAAAGTAAAAAGAACTCTCCCTCCTTCCATCTATTTATGAATTCATTTTTTGATTTCTGACCATATGGACTCAGAGATTCTTCTTTTATTTGATGTGTTATAATCCATTGCTATCATTATTCGATGCTTGAATTGCATGATCTCATTTGATCCTCGTGACAATTGGGTGATATTATCAGAGATGCCCGTATTTTCACTTTGGGTCTTACAGCTACATCTGCAGGCCCCTGCTTCCCGACTCCCAGGCTCAGGCTCTGTCCCTGGATACACTGCTGTTCGGGCAGCTCCCTATCTGCTCAATGTCCTTGCTGGGGAGACAGGAGACCACACATAACTTCACCAAGCCCTGATTCTCCAACCTCCCTTCCAAGCTCCCTGTGAATGGGCATTCAGGGTGGAAGGAAGCCTGATTCCCTCAGCCCTCTCTTCCTCTGTTTGAGGCAGCTCAGTCGGAGGCAGGAGGCCTGTTACCTAATCTGTGAAATGGGTCAATCTACTGGGACATCATTGACATCAAGCTCCCAGGAACTCTTGGCACGAGCCACTTTGTAAATCAGTGAATCTGACTGCAGGAGCTTGGCCACTCCTGAGTTCACCATTCAACAAATATTTGCTGAGCTTCTACTATGTGCCAGGCTCTGGGCTAGCCTGGAGGTACAGCAATGAGCAAGTTAGACAAGGTGCCTGTTTCGCAGAGCTCGTATTTGACTGGCGTAGATAGCAATCAAATCATCCCCCAGGTAAATATCCAATGACACAGGGATGAGGCCTCTGCAAGGAGGGATCATTATGTTGTGAACATGTCTAACAGAGGACTTTGACCTTGTTTCAGGCGTCAGAGAGAAGTAGTCAAGTTAAAATCAATGGATTACAACATACTTTATGTGAGGCCATTACTCAAAGCAGAGAAGAGGGTGCTGAGACTCAGATTGGTTAAGTAACTTACCCAGGGCTGCACAGTAAGAGAATGCAGATTCACATCCAGGTCCACTGACTCCCCCGCCCGTGTTGTGCAGCTGTTTTGCCAAAATGGTTTCCAAAGGGTCTCCAAGGATTCTCGGCAAAGGGCCTGTGTCCATCTGTCCAACTTGGCAAACTTTGAGTTCACTGTGGCTCTGCCGGACCCTGCTAAGTTGCAGCAAGGAAGAACTGACTTTCTGTTACGCCCAAACGTTCTCTAAATCCGGGTTTTTTTCTTTCTTTTAAGGGCTAAAGCCAGGAAAATTGACTAAGCCTAAGTATTAAAACAAGGCGAGTAGGTTCAAGCTTATCACGCAACAGCAGAGATCTATAATTGTGTACCAGGCCGTGAGCTAAGCACAGAGGGAGGCTGAGAGTCACCCAGATGGGTCCAAGGCCAGAACCCATGCTCTTAACCACAGCACAGGGCTGTCTCCCAAGAGATGTCCATCTGTCTGTCTCTCTGAGCCCTCGGAGCAGCCAGGCAAATTCCAGGAGGGAGAAAGGATGCCCACACCTGCCCTCACTGCTCAAAGCATCAGGAAGAGTCAAGGTTGGGGCAGCTCAATCTTATAGTCGCACCGTCCTATACTCAGCACAAACACCCCCAGCCTCCAGGTCTCCTCTGGCTGGCCTTGGCTGGTCCTGGCTTGATACCTGATCCCCTTGGAAGCTGACACCTCAGCTTGAGAGGGATCAGGACAGACACAGCTGCCGCCACGGGAGCCTCAGCCGACTTCAGGGGGAGACTCTGAGGACACTGGCCTGTGAGCTGTCCCCCCAGCTCCCTCTTTTATTTTAGCTCCACACCCAGGATGATGTGTGTATAAACTCTTGCATGGAACAGTAATGGCAGAAAAAGAAAAACATTCAACTCAGCTAACTTGGCTAAGTTTATACAGCTGGGAAACTGGGCTCAAAATTCAGGTTATCTCTCTGCAGAGCTTATGCATTTAACCTTCTCTCAATGAACCACCTTCCGATATAATCAGGTGTAATATACACACGTTCAGTGCCTGACGTATAGTAGATTCCCCATTGTGTTTGTTTAATGCATGGGTTCAAATGTGTATATGTCTGTGTTTGTGTGTGAATGAAAGTGTTTGTGTATGTGAGTGTACAAGCTGGATGGCATGTAATGCAGATGGCTTGAATTGCATATAAGGCAGAGGTCCTGAAGTTATTGCAGGAGATGCAGTAAGATCAGGAATAAGGGTTATTTCCTGCATCTCAGTTCTTGTTTTGTCTCATGCTTCTCCCTCTGGGGACAAGGGAGAGCATAAACACTGTCCAAAGCAGTTTAGGACAAGGAGGTGATAGCTAAAACCCACCCTGGGCACGGCAAGTTTGGGTCCATTCTCCTAGTGCACGCATCTTGATGAAACTGAAAGATCATAGGATTTGGAACCAGAAAAACCTGCTTCGTCTCCCAACCCCATCGCTTACTTGGGTTTAAGTGACCCTGAGCAAGTCACTTTGCCCCTCTGAGCTGCTGACCCCTCTCCTGGAAGCGAAGATAATCATATGTACCTCTCGGCACTGTTATGAAGACGACATATAAGGAAAATTCCCAGCACAGGTCTGATGCATAGCAAGCACTCAGCTTATGTAAGGTCCCTTCTTGCTCCTTGCAGATAGCATCAGAGCTGTGAGAGTAAAGCCCTCAGGGGAGAGAAGGATGACGGTTCTCAACCTCAGCTAAACATTGGAGCCCCTGAAACCTGGACCCCAACCCTGAGAGGCTTTCATTCACTTGGCCTGGGTGGTGGCCTGGGAATCAGGGCTTTTAAAAGCTGCCCAGGTGATCCTAATGGGCAACCAAGGTTGGGAATCTCTCGTCCATAGGGTTTCCCTGCCATTCATTAAATGCCTCATGGGCTTTGCCACTAGTCTGTCTGGTGTCTGCTTTGTCAGCTCAAGTCAAGACAGAGGGAAGGAGGAGGAAGGTCATCCCATCCGAGGCTAAAACCCTCTCCCTTGAATTGGGACCTGGATTTCCAAATCAAAACTCAAGTGAAATAAGTCAGACATAGAAAGACAAATATTATATGATATTGCTTATATATTGGAATCTAAAACAAAGCGTACAGATGAACTTGTTTACAAAACAGAAGTGGAGTCACAGATGTAGAAAACAAACTTATGGTTACCAGGGGATAAACTGGGAGATTGGGATTGACATATACACATTACTATATATAAAATAGATAACTAACAAGAACCTACTGTTTAGCACAGGGAACTCTACTCAGTACTATGTAACGGCCCATATGGGAAAAGAATCTTTAAAAAAAAGAGTGGATATATGTGTATGTATAACTGATTCACTTTGCTGTACAGCAGAAACGAACACAACATTTTAAATCAACTCTACTCCAATTAAAAATTTTTTTTACAAATCCCTCCCAAAAAGAAAACCTTAAGTATCTTAACCTAACGATAGAAACTTTTTTGTGTGTGACTGTATGGATATACAAGGTGTTGTAAGATAGAAACATGACGTCTTAGACATACATTTAGCAAACAGACTTTGCTAAAGAAAAAAAAAGACCACTCGACTAAATTATATTTAGTATCTGCTATGTTCCAGACACTTTACCTCCCGTCCTCCCAAATTCTCTCAATAATCATTGTTCACAACACCCTCTTGAGTGTGCCAGGGCTAGTAGGGGTAGTTATGTCGAATATGGGGGTATTCTCACCTCTCAGCCTTAAACTCCTACTCCTTTATACCTAGACTTCTCCGCAGATTTCTGAGTTGTTTTGGAATTTGCATGTAAAATAAAAGCTTCCTACATAATTGAAATTATGACCAATTGACCGTGAAATGGAAGAGTGTCCGTGACCAATGAGGTGTTGGGCTGGGGAAGATGTTGTGCTCAGAAACGGGGCCTCCGGAGCCCCAGGGCTTGTTCTCTAGCTCCGGGAGAGGAATCCTCCTGGAACCTTCATGGCTCCCAGCCAGACCCCCACCCTGACCTTGGTTCTTACTCTGGTAAGAAGCAGTTTTGTCTTTAGCGTCACATTATTCTGTTACCTTTTCTCTCTGGGTTGAGACTCTTTCTAGAGGAGGGAATTTGAAGCAGGAAGGCCCATGTGGAATATCTCCTCTCTCAGGCCATGACTTGACAAGCCAAGGACTTTCTGAGCCAGACTGGGGTGTGGGGTGCCCAGAGGGAGGGAGTGGGCGATGATGCTAGAAAGGTAGACACAGCCCAGTTACAGGTAAAACATTTTAACTTTGGGGAGGCAGTGGAGAGGCATCAAAGATACTGGAAGAGGAGTCATGTACAACCTGTGTTTTACAAAGATTGCTCTGCAAAAAGGACTTGAGGGGGTGCAAATAGAGGCAGCGGGTCCAACCAGTCAGCTTCAACAAAAGCCTAGCAAAGTCATCATGTTGGTATGGACAGCATGACGATGATGAAGGAGAAAGGATGGAGGAGACTGGGACAGGACTAACAGGAAAATAGGAAGGGAAAAACAACAAGTGCTATGTACTAGCATCACAGCACTGGGAGGAGACACTGTTATCCCCATCTTGTTGAAGGGGACAGCGAGGCTCAAAGAGGTTATGTGTCTTGCTAATAAATGGTAGAGCCTGGAATTAAATACATTTCCATATGCATTCTAGAAATGTCAATGAACAGATGAGTGAAATATTAAGACAAGGGAGGGGACAATATTTTAACTCTGATCAGACCACACTCAGGGTACTGCATTCAATTCTAGATCCACACCTTAAAGAGAGACTCTGTTTAGCTAATGGAATATATACAAAGGAAAGTGATGTGCACCGTCAAGAGGCTGAGAACTATGCTGTATAAGATGAAAGTTCTGAGCATGTGCAGGCTGAAGAAAAGCAGAGGTGGGCAGCACGTGACCCTGCATTCAAATATCCTGGGTCCTCTTGGAGCCCAGGGAGTGAGCAGGAGCAAACGTCTGCAAGGATCAGCAAGGGCCAAAGTGGGCATGTTACAGACTTAGGCCTTTATCTTGAAGGCAATGGAAAACCACTGACAATGTTAAGCAAATGGTTAACACATTTTCAGTGTCAAAAGATCCCTCTAGAGGTGGATACAAGAACACCTTATTCAGGGGCTTCCCTGGTGGCGCAGTGGTTGAGAGTCCACCTGCCGATGCAGGGGACATGGGTTCGTGCCCCAGTCTGGGAAGATCCCACATGCCACGAAGCGGCTGAGCCCGTGAGCCATGGCCCCTGAGCCTGCGCGTCGGGAGCCTGTGCTCCGCAACGGGGGAGGTCACAACAGTGAGAGGCTCGCGTACCGCGAAGAAAAAAAAAGAACACCTTATTCAATAAGACTGTATGTTTTCTTCATACATATTCCAGTACATATCTTAGTGAGTTTATTACTCAAGATATCTCATTATTGTTGCTATAGATGTAAAATCTTTTTGTCCATTATTTTATCTAACTGGTTGTTGGAATTTTGGGCTTTTTTTGTACATTTAATCCATATCCAGCCACCTTAATGAACTCGTTTTATTACTCCCAATAGATATTCTAGTTCATTCTTTTAAGTTTTCTAGGATGGTAAAAACATCTTCTGCAAGTAATGGCAATTCTCTCTTTCAATATTTATAATTTGTAATTTAGAAAATTACATTGCCTCATTGCATTTACCAGATTAAATTGTCTTATTGCTTTTACTAGAACTTCTAAAACAATATTTGATATAACAATTATTTACATAGTGGACTTTTTACCTTATCTTATTGCATTTACTAAAACTTCTAGAACAGTGATTCTCAACCGGGGATGATTTTGCCCCCTGGGGGATATTTGGCAATATGTCTGGAGACATTTTTGGTTATCACAATTAGAGAGATGTTTCTGGCCTCTACTGGGTAGAGGGTCATTCTTATCTTAGTCTTGATTTCAATGAAATGAAATTTCATGGTGTTTCACCATTATGTATGGATTGACTACTTGTTTAAGGCTAAAATTTTGTTGAGTAACGAGTGGTTAAAATTGTGTTAACTAAGATTTTTAAAATCAGAAATAGATATTGAGTCTTCTCAAATGTTTTTATAGTCTTAATCAAGATGATAACACTTCTTTTTTTACATTTGACCTGTTCTTACAATTATAATAATAGACTCCTCGGCTCCACTGACATTACTTTAGAAAATCATTGACCATTGTTAAATAAACAAATCCCTGCTGCTTCTCCCACTGCAGCACGTTATAAGGCATTGACCATGTGAGAAGTAGCTTGGTTACAAATTAGTGTCAGTAATTTGTAGTGTCTGCCTTTGTGGCTTTCAATGGGGACTCATGTGAAGCCACTATTTGCTTCCTCTGGTTTATAATGACTAAATACAGATACCATGAGCCTCTCATTGGCCTCAGCTCCTCTGAAGGATGACTGCTAACCTCTTTGTAGTCATCTCGGGATTCTCAGTACCACAACGTGAATTTTTCATATACAAGCATACTTCATTTTACTGAGCTTTGTTTTGTTACACTTCACAGACGTTGTATTTTTTACAAATTGAAGGTTTGTGGCAACCATGCCTCAAGCAAATCAACTGACACCATTTTTCTGATAGCATTATTTTTTATTTAAGGTCTGTACATTGCTTTTTTAGACATAGTGCTATTGCATACTTAATAGACTACTGTATAGTGTAAACATAGCTTTTATATGAACTGGGAAACCAGAAAATTTGTGTAACTCGCCTTAATGCAATATTTGCTTTATTGTGGTGGTGTGGATCTGAACATGCAATATCTCTCAGGTATGACCATACTGTAGAGACAGACAATATTGGGGTAGACGATCTCAAATGTTTAGTACATTTAGTACAGTGGTATGTTTATGTAATTTTAAAATATGTTTACAGTGAAACTGTAGGCTCAAAATGTTTTACACAGAGGAATTCACATTCAAAAAATTTGGAAGAAATTGGATTATCAATGATAATAATTTTCTAAAGAGATAGAAAGGTTTAATTTATCAGCATTCTAAAGAAAGTAGGGGAAGCAATTTGGATTCACAGGGGCTGCTAGTCTGGAAAGAAGCCACAAAAACAGGAGCTCTATTTCCCAGGGTCATATCATCTATGGGGAGGATGGGCTTATGCAAAGGAAAATGAAAATAGAAGGTAAGGGATGCACAGAACTGAGCCATGAATTCTGTGATCCTTCCACTTGGCACACCCAAAATCTATGGAGCTACAAAATCCAAAATACTTAAGTGGAGTGTCATGGAAACCTGTGGAAAGATCATACAGACTTGGGAAAGGAAGCCAAGAGGAGGTGAGATTGGTAACTTTTAGGGAGCATCTGACAGACCTAAGATATGGAAATGAGGCTGGAAATATTTTACCTAAATCTCCAAGGGTCAAGGAAGCCTTTATTGCAATAGATTTAAGTGAAATATACATAAATATATTTATATTTCTGTACTCATCAATATCCTTACTTATATTTTTATCTACATGATCTGTCAAAGAGAAGTGTATGAAATGCCTCTGCCACTACTGTGTTTCATCGGTTTCCTTTGTATCGCTGACAGTTCTTATTATAAATTTCAATGTTATGTTATTTGGCACATCAAGATTCATGACTATTTTTTCTTATTATGGATTGTTTCCATTTTAAATAAAATTATTTTAGTTTAATGCTTTTTACTTTGAATTTGATCTTGTCTTTCTGTGTCATTTTGATGTAGGTGTAAGTGTTGTACAAAATTTGTAGTGATTTCTGTTGTTTACTTGCTTGCTTGAATTCAGTCTAAAAGTCTGAATTTTGTATAAAAGTTTATTCTATTTAAAGACTCAGAATTCTAGTTCCTATTGTATTGCTACCTTATACTTTCTGGGTTTTGTGCTTTTCTTGCCATTAGTTATATTTTCCATTGGCCTAATTTTTAAATTTTGAAAAACATTTAAAATATAGAAAAGCACTAGTAATAATATATCAAAATATTCCCATAAACTCTGCTCTCTTTGTTTTTCTTTTCTCCTCTGGTTAATTGAAGAGTATACCACTTTCTTAAGTGATTGTCTTTTCCTTGTAAAAACTATGCTTGAACCTGTACTTGTCTGTTCATCAGTGTAATGAAGTAAGTCATTTTTGTTGACTCACTCCTAAGAAGAGTGAGTCAGCATTTTTAAATTTACCCCCCATTCCTTCCTAACCCACTTTCATGTTTTCACTGATATAATCTAGAATTTTTAGACTTTAGGTCATTAATGTTTAATTTTATGTTTGTTTATATTACATTCCTCTTTTCCAAGAATCGTTTTTAGATAATTGCATTACTAAGTCACTATAGTTATGGTCCTTAAAATAACATAATAGATTCAGTTCTATGTTTAACTGGTTTTAATATTTACTACCCTGACTTTATATGTGGATTTACCCATTCTTGTGTCCCCATCAAAGTGGAGCATATCTTCAAGGATTCTATTTGCTTTGTTTTTGTATTTTTGGATGAGCTCATAAATGATACACTTTTGCACATACATCTTTCTGTTGTCTTCACAAATGAACAACTTGGCTGAGAATAGTGTGGTTTTGAATCATAAACTTTTCCTCTCAAAATTCCATAGACATTGTCTTACTGTCTTGTGGCTTTCAAAGTTACAGCAAAATCTGAAAGCAATCTGATCTTTGTCCTTTATAGGAAACTGTTTTCTTCCTGTATGCCTGTGGAGTTTGTTTATTAATTTATATATTCAACAAATATTTGTTGAGCACCTACTGTGTATGAAACACTGATCTAAACACAGCAATGAACAGAACAGACCGAATCTCTGCCTTCATGGAGCTGACATTCTAATGAAGGGAGACAGATGATAAACAAAATGAAGGAGTAAAATATACAGCATTTCTGAAGATGACGCATGCTAGAGGGAGGATAACATTGAGGAAGAGCACAGGGAATTGGACACGTGACAATTTTAACAGGGTCATAGGGAACACTTTAGTAGGGTGATATTCAAGTAAAAACCTGAAGGAAGTGAGGGAGCTAGTCATATGGATATCGGATGAAGCACATTCCAGACAGAAGGAACAGCATATGGAGAGACCCTGAACTGAGAGCATGCCTGGTATATCCGAGAAATAATAGGAAGTCCACTTTGACTGGAGTAGAATGAGCAAGTAGGGGAGAGAAGAAGCTGATGAGATTAGAGTTGCAATGGAGATCAGATCCTATAGGGTCTAGTTAACTTGTTTATGTACAAGTCAGCCTTTACCAAGCCGGATTCCAAGGAAAATACGCACTGGACATTGCTACTGTCTAAGAGGGAGATGTGGTAAACAAAGTTTCCCAATTAACTTGTCTATGGAATCCCTTTAAGATACTTAGATTGTTCTTGCTCTAATTCAAAAAGTTACATGCATCCCAATGTTCATAGCAGCACTATTTACAACTGTCAAGACATAGAAGCAACCTAAATGTCCATCGACAGATGAATGGATAATGAAGATGTGGCACACACACACACACACACACACACACACACACACACAGAGGGGAATATTACTCAGTCATCAAAAATGAAATATTAACATTTGCAGCAACAAGGATGGACCTAGAGATTATCATACTAAGTGAAGTCAGACGGAGAAAGACAAATATTATATATGATATTCCTTGTATGAAGAATCTAAAAAATAATAAAAATGAACTTATTTACAAAACAGAAACAGACTCGCAAACATAGAAAACAAACTTATATAGTTACCAAAGGGGAAAGGGAAGAGAGGGATAAATTAGGGGTATGGGATTAACAGATACACACCACTCTATATAAAGTAGATAAATAACAAGGATTTAGTGTATAGCAGAGGGAACTATATTCAATATCTTGTAATAAACTATAATGAAAAATAATCTGAAAAGAATATATATATATATAAATATATGTATGACTGAATAAGTTTGCTGTACACCTGAAACTAACACAATATTATAAATCAACTATAGTTCAAAAAGAAAAAAAAGGAAAAAAGAAAGAAGATAAAATACTTAGGTTTTTCTTAAGGTTGAGAAAGTTTTCTTCTAATTCACCTTCAGTTGTTACTTTATTTTTTGTTCTGGTCTCTTTTAAAATCTGTTTTTCATTTTGAAAGTTTTTTAAAAAATATTTTAAAGTATTTCATATATAGAAAAGAATATACCCAATGATCTCTTCTTTATGAAAAGCAATGATCTCTATGTTGGAGCACTGTTTTCTGCTTTCCATATATTTATTCTCTGCTTTTTTTCTTTATATTTTACTAGAGTTTTTCAAGTTTATCCAAGAGTTCTAATTCCAAGTCCAATGTCTGCTTCACCTATTATTAGTTCAAATGCACAACTAAAATAAATTTAAAGCCATTTATTTTGTGATCATTTTAGTTTTTTAGATTAGGTTTTCTATTGTAAAAAATAATGGCTAATATTTATTAAAGGCATGCCTTACCCCCAGATATTCTGCTCAGAGTTTTGTATGCTTTATTTCATTTACTGCTCAAATTGACTCCTTGAAGCAGGCACTATCTCCACTGAACAGATAACAACACTGAGGCAAATAGAGATTAAGTGATTATTGGCTCTACTTTCTGCATTGCCAATTCTGCTTTGTGATACATCTAATGTTGATGTTAACTTTGTTTCTTTAAATTTAGTCTTTTATTTATTATCTTATCTTCCATTTTATTTCTAACCCCTCTCAGCTTGCTCCCTTCACATCTCATGTTGGTGTACCGTCAGCTCATTTTTCATTTCTTGTATCACAAGCTGCACATTTCCCTGCATTTCACTGAAGAGGCAGATTTAGACATGTTCTAAAATGATCTTCAGTTTACTATAATCAGTGTTTTTCAAGTTCTTTCTCTGCATTGTGTGCACTGTGTTGCCTGTTTTATGATGAAGACTTTCTCAGATTTCATGTGCTTCCCGTTTTTCCTCCAAGTACTCATCCTTGAGCCGAAAAAAAAAGAAAAGAAAGAAAGAAACAAAAGAGAAGTCAATCCAGACATAAGATTTTTCTGGTAAATAAAATGAGATTTTTCTCTGGTCTCTCTGCACAGTCCAGCCGGCTGCTATTTGAATCACTGGACCCAGTACATATGAAGGAGAGCTGGCTCATACGGCATTCTCTCATCCTCTCTCCAACTTTCCAGTGTTTTCCAGTCTTGTATGTACTATGACTCAGCTCATGGGGAGTGAGACGCTCATGAACTGGCCAACTGGTCGTGAGAAGGTCACATACTCCTGAAGAATCTATGTAAAGTGTAAATTCAAACTCCCACCCCTGAGCTCCCATGTCTGTCCCAGGGTCCACTCCTTCCCAAAGCCAACGTCACCTCCCAGGATGTCCACCAGCCACCCTCACGCATTTCCACCCCAGTGGCATGACAGCGCTGGGAGCCATACTGGTGGGAGAGTATTGCTGGGGTGGAGTGAAGGCGCTGAGAACTCTGACCTCCTTAGAACACAATTCCCACGGAATGAGGATGGGGAATATGAGGCTGCCTTCCACCTTATGTGGCTCCACTTTCTGCCTCAAGACTTTATCTGACTTTTGGTTAGTGGAAATTATATATATTATATTTATATATATTATATATGTATAATTAACATTCCAGGGTTCTAGTGCTGTTAAACATGGCAATATTTGTGTGTTTTAATAAGCATTTCCATGGAAAAGTAGAGAAGACGAAACAGGCATGACCAACTCAAACAGAAAGAGACAAGCAAGCTCAGGGTGGGAGATGGCCTCGGCTTGCTCTCTGCCCTGGCCTCCCCCAGCCCTCTGACCTTGCCCTTCCCTCACCTCAGCCCCAAGCAGGACAAGGAGTCTCTGATTCCCATCAGAGACAGGTGTTGGAGTTATCAGCAGAGCACACTGGTTGAGAATACAGACTCTGGAACCAGTCTGCCTGGGTTCAAATCCCAGCCCCACCACTTACTAAATAAATGACACAGGACAAATTATTACCAAAAAAAATACTGTGCCTCAGCTTTCCCACCTGTAAAAATGGAGATAATGATAAAACATCTTACTTTCATAGGGTCATTGTGAAGAGCAAGTGCTGTAATATTTGAAAAGCACTTACACTAGCACCTGCCACATAACCATATGCTATGGACATAGGTGATTGATTGATTTAGAGTGGCCAGAATTGGTAACCCACGGGTTCCTGAGGTTTGAGCCAACTTTTCATCTCCAGGATCCTTCATGAGTGGGATTTAATGAAAATAACAACCCCCAAGCGCCGAGGATTTCTTTTGTGCCAGACCTTCAGTACTTTCCCTGCATAAATCATTGAATCCTCACAACAGCCCAGGGAGATTTGTGCTATTTTTACCCCATTGTACAAATGAGGCTTGGAGGTTTCACCGCTATTAAGCAGAGGAACTGGACTTCAAATGTGAGAAGTCTGAAAGGCAGAGCCACCTCTGTTTGAAGAGGAAAGAGACTTTGGGAGTTCAGAGACAGGCCACTCCTTTATTAAGAAAGTTCCAGAGCAACTTAAAGAGCCCAAAACCCAGCACAGATCTGGTGCTCTGCAAATATTTGCAGGATATCTGTAGAGGGAAAGACTTGCCCATGATCAATGATTCTCAACTGGGGGCGATTTTGCCCCCCAGAAGCAAATGTCTGGAGACATTTTTCGTTGTCACAGCTAGTGGGGAGCTGGAGGCGCGGGGTGCTACTGGCATCTAATGGGTAGAGGGCAGGGATGTTGCTAAACATCAATTAGTGCAGAAGGACCGTCCCTCACAGCAAAGAACGATCCAGACCCACGTGTCAATAGAGGGGAGACTGAGAAAAACAAGGCTTTGGAATCAACTAGATCTGTTCACCTTCCCCTTCTATCTCTGACAAGACAAAGGAAACTAGATACCCCCGAATGCTTTCATCACCCAGAAGGACTCCACGCCTTGTAACTTACCTCTGTAAATAGGGCTCTCTGCGTCTCTCAAGAGTTCAGTTCATCGCATTGTTCCATATCTTTGGGACAACCCCAGAACTGCGCGCTCGGAGACAAGGAATTGTGAATTTCAAGAGTGGGGGCATTAGGAGAGGAATCCTGTCCTTTAGAGAAAAATTGAGCAGCTGAATAAAAAACTCAGCCGGCAAGCCCCTCGGAGCTGACAGAGGATAAAGCCTGGACTATTTTACATTTCGGAGGCTGCCAGAAAGAAGTGACTCTCTGCTTCTTCCACTCAACAGCTTTTGTTTTTGCATTAAAATGACAAGGGAGCTGCTGGGGAGAAGCTGTTGGCCGGGCTCCTGGTTCTTTCCGAGGAGGGAAGCTGGTGCCCCTCTGAAGCGGCTGCGTTAATGTCATGTCATTACACTGTATTGCTGCACAGGTTAATATAATTGGGTGACTATGTGTGAGCAATGATCCGTGCGGTGTTACAGCTCTGAAACAAATGACATTTAACCAGCCGGTCTGGAAGGCTCCTTGTTATCTACCCGGTGAACAATTGGAACGGAGAAGCAGACCTCTGTACGAGCAACTGATGAATTAGTTGTTAGGTTTCCTCGACAGCCGGGATTTATAAGAGCACAATTCTAACATAATTTATTAGATCTATAAACAGACAGATCCGATGTTTTTACTGAGATTACATCTTGTCACCCTCAGATATTGTGTCACTGACAGCCCTGTTATAATTTAATTTTATTATTCTGATAAGGTGTGTGTTTTTTGGGTTTTTTTCCTGAAAAGACATTTTCATTTTAGTTGCAAAGGAATCGGAAACTTTCGTGTTGGCTGATTCTCTGGTGGCCCCCAAACACAGCCCCTTGTCCCGGCTGTGACTGCCAGCCTCTCAAGGGCAGGAAGGAAGTTTTAGTGTGAATGAGTGTATGGCCCTAGCCTGGGGAGTGGCAGGAGGAAGGTGAGAAATGGAATTGACCCTGCCAGAGGAGTCAGTGAGGCCAGTGCCTGATCTCTTGTCCTAGAGTTTCTCACCTTTGCGGGTGGTCGGTCCCTCTCTGCGCCCACCCGTCAGCCCAGAACACGGGCAAGTCCATCCCACGTCCAGTTCCCATTCACCTGAGGTTGAAGCTGGGGCCTCTGGCCATCTGGCCAAGGGGTCTCCCTCTGAGCTATTCTAAGCCCAGTCACAGAAAGGCCCTTCTAGCAAAACCATCACAGCTCTGAGTGACCAGCACCTAAAAGTACAGAGACAGCAGCGGTCCCAAGAATCGCAAGGGAGAAAGGATCTGAGGGCTGTGGATCCAGCCCAAACAGTGCAAGAAGATAGAAAACCACCCCACTTAGAGGCAATCAGATGGGGGTTTATGTCCCTCGGGTAGCTGTGACCTTGGGCATTCCACTTCTCCTTTATGAGCCATTGCCCCACCTGAAACACAGGAGTAATGACACCTGCCTCATGAGTCCTGGTGAGAATAAAATGAGAAAACGAACAGAGGAGTAGACGTGAAAGCCCTGTGCAAATGAAGGGTAACTTTGTTAGCAACAATATCTCTAAACTCTATTTTTTTTTTCATCTGGAAGGGATATATATATATATATATATATATGTGTGTATATATATATATATATTTATTTATTTATTATTGGGCCACCAGGGAATTCCCTGTCATTATTTTATAATAATCTACATACAGCTTTAAATTTTACCAGGAACTTATATATGATATAATATAATGTGAGCTCATTTTAATCCTAAAAATATGGCAAGGGTGGGTGACTTTATTATCCCCATTTAAGGCATGAAAAAAATGCAGTTTGTGGAGGTTTTCCAGAGTTATTCAACTAGTTACAGGATTCTAACTCAAAACTGAATAACCCCATGTCTGTGACTCTGCACTTCGGATAAAATAAGGGTTTCCTCTGCTCTGGAAACCTGCTCATTCAGGATTGGAATGGAGCAGATCATGGTTCTGAGGACAGTCAGAATGAAAGTTTGTCGCCAGCTCCTTGATCTCAGGAGTTCGCCAACAACTTGCTCGAAGAGATGATTTTGGTCGGTTCACCAAGAGCCCAGGATGGGGGTACTCTCGGGTTTTAGCTCCATTTGCTTTCAGGACCAGCTTCTGTCCCCAAGGCTGGAAGCAATTCTTGGAGTCATCTATAAAGACCCCATGCCTCGTGGGGAGAAAAGAAATTAATATCAGAAGTGGCAGCATCTGAGTGGCAGCTTCATAACAGGCTTGAACCCTGACCTCTTGGCTACAGCTGGGAGCAGCTCAGTCAAGCACGTCATTGACTCCCAGGGTCCTGGAACCTGAGATGTGCATGTGGGCTTCAAGGTCAACCCAGTCCAGCCCCCTCATTTTACAGATGAGGAAGCTACATTCCAGAGAGGTCAAGGGGCTCACCCAAGGTCACACAGCGGGTAGAGGAGGGGGGCAAAATCAGGGCTGGAACCAGGCCTCCTGGTTCAGAGCTCTTTTCAACAGGGGTGCCCTAACAGGCACACTCTACTGTTTGATGCTTTTCTGAGATCCAGTAAAACTCAAGGTCCATCAAAGCACTGCGTAAGAAACGTGCAGGCCACACAGATCCATGAAGTCATTGTGTGCAGCAGCGGGAGCCATACTTGGGGCGGTGGAGGGGGGAGGCACACCCTGTCACCCTTCACCACCTTCACCTCAAACCTCTTGCCTCACCCCTCCTGAGTTCCAGCCCTGTCCCACTCCTATGTGCAGCCAGGTCCTACTCTTAAATCTTAATGCCAGGACACACTGATTTTCTGGATCACTTCTCTATTCTCATTACAATTTCCCTTCAAGACAATTCTGCCTCAGGCCACGCTGGTAAATGTTGTCTGGTCTCACCTGATCCTCTGGACCCTCTTCTAGGGAGTTTGACCCCGGCCCTGAAACGGCAGCTGGATGGGAAAAAAAGCAAAGCTTGCGAAGCACAACAATTTCAGCTCAAGCATCACATCCTCAAAGAAGCCTTCCCTGACCCCAGCCAGCCATCTCCACCGAGCACCAGATCGGTTTCCGGCATCCTTGGCCAAAGAGCTCTTTTAGCTGTAAGGAGACATCGGTGTGATTTCTTGACTGGAGTGTGTCTTCCCCACGAGAGTGAAGCTCTGAGAGACCAGGCGATGAGTGTCTCTGTTTGCTGCTCCATCGCCAGTACTCGGCCCGGTGCCTGCCATGAGGCAGGTGCTCAACAAATATCTACTTGATGAGGGAGAGATGCAGATTAAGCACTTCTTTGCCCACCCCCTAAAGAGAGGGGCTGCCATGGAAGATGGAGGATTCTGGCTGCCTTTGGGGAATCCAACGAGGATGTACCTCTGAGCAAAGAGATAGCACCCCATCCCACCGCGCCCCCTCTCCTTAGGGATGAGTGTCTCCTAACTGCTTCTCAAGGTTGTTCCAGCTTAAAGGGGTTCCTACTTGGAACCTGGCAACCCATTAAGGTAAAGGAGGTACAAGGCAGGAGAGGGAGTCCTGCGGGTCAGCCAGGGAAGAGCCCAGCCACCATGGGAAGCAGGAAGAGAGGCCACAGGGTGCCCAGAGAAGACCCTCTGGAACCTGCCTTTGGGTCCAGAGGGAGAAACATGAGCCTTGGGGCCCAGCACAGGGGCTGTGTCTCAACGCTGGAGTGACAGATCAGCAGAAACTGATCAGAGTCACCGAAGCAGCATCTGTAGCCACTACTCTTAAGAAACAGCTGGCCTGGATCCCTGAGGACCCAGTTTGACTCACATTCCGGTCAAGAGTGGAAGGGATGGGCTGATGCCTCCAGGACCTGGGGGTCCTCAGCAATAAAGGCTACTGGACAAATTTGGCTAAGGACACAGGTACAACGTCATTGAGAATCATGTTACAAGGTCTGCCCTCTAGGACAGCACTTTTTTTCCAAAAAACTAGAATGCAAGCCCTATATGTCATTTTACATTTTCTAGTAGCCACATTTTTTAAAAAAGCAGAAGGAAACAGGTGAAAATAATTTTAATAATATTAAATCCTACTTAACTCAATATATCCAAAATGCTATTATTTCAACATGTAACAAATATAAAAATATTATTATTTTACACTCTTTTATGCAATGCACTGACTCTTTTACACTTACAATCTATTCCGTTTGGACTAGCCACATTTTAAGTGTTCGATAACCACATCTGGCTAGTGGCTACTACATACTGGACAGCACCAGCTCTAGAAGCTCAACTCAGCCTTCAGCCTGACAGTCCCATCTTGCAAGTGGACATATCTCAAGGTTATCAGGGGTCTGCAGGGTGGCAAGAGCAGGTGCAGAAATAAAGGGTTTCACAAGCCAGAGGATGTTCACTCAGACCCACCATTCCCTGTATCAACAAAACCACGCTTTGTGCAAGGTGCGGTGGAACTTTCTCTGGCTGGGAGCACCCTGGGGGCACTGGCTTGGTGGCTACCCAATGCTCTGCTTTCAGCTTGGGAAATGGAGCTGTTTGAAACTGATCGAGGTTTTCGGCTGCCTGGTCCCCGCACCCCATCTACCAAGCACAAGGAGCGAGGCAGATGCTGGAGACACATCTGTCAACCTGCCCTGATGGTTTCTGGCACTTCCCCCAGCCGTTTGGAGCTTCTGTCCCCCACTCTGGAAGAAGCCGCACTCTCAGGGTTTAACAGTTCCTGGCACTCTCGCTGGAGGGCGTCCTGAGACACCCCCAGAGGTGGCTGCCCCAGAGAGCGGTCCCCCATTCTCAGGGACTTCTATCTCAGTCTGCTCTGCCGCTTTGCCAATGCCCATCGCTCTAACAAGCCCCCCTCTGAGACGGCAAGTGTGATGCAGATCCCAGAGGTACCCACCAACACAGTGAAGAGTCCTCAAAGGGGCTGCACGGGTGCAGCAAATCCCGACACAGAGCAGGGCTGGAGTCTGTATGGCCGGCCACCACTGCCCCGCTTCTGCCTCCGTTTTCGCTTCTAACACACGAGTTGTTTACGACTGAGATGAGAATATGTAAATACATTTCCTGATAATCAGTATCCACCAGCTGCTGGGTAGAACAAGATGGAGCGCTTACAGGGAAAACAGCGGGTGCGTTTAGCCAAGGTGAGATCAGGGCTCCAGTCCAGGTCAGGTCCATCACTGCTTCTCCTGGCCACTAGGAGTCACCATCACTGGAAGTTCCTAAATGATTTTGACCTCGTGTACTTTATGGGGGGTAAAAGGTGTTCAGACGGGTTGTGCATGTCGGGGTGTGTTTTCTATGCCTGAAAAAAAAACTGCATGGATTAGGCAATCTTGGTGGGTCTGATTCTCCCCGGCCATGCTAACCCCAGGTCAGAGCCTGGACTCATGTAGGTGCTCAGTTAATATGCTTAAACAAACAGGTGAAGGAAAGTGGGGAGGAGGGATGGTGGGGGGAGGCGGGGAGAGGCCAAGAAAATTTGGTCGGGGAGAGGGTGAGTGACAAGGAGACAGAGCTCTGTGGGCGGAGGAGGTGGACCAGAGTAGTTGCCCCCCGTGTTGTCCAGTCCTGGGTCTGTATATTCTCCCTCTCTCTCCCTCTCCCTCTCTCTCTCTCTGTCTCTCTCTCTTTCTCTCTCTCTCTCTCAGCCTCTTTCTCCCAGTGCCAACTGGGTGGCGTGGCATAGTGGGTGGGGCACCCTGGCTTGAGCTGAAGAGACT
Source organism: Monodon monoceros (assembly GCF_005190385.1). NCBI lineage: Eukaryota > Metazoa > Chordata > Mammalia > Artiodactyla > Monodontidae > Monodon > Monodon monoceros. The sequence goes on along the minus strand of NW_021703769.1, from coordinate 18,866,646 downwards.
TGCAGACTCTGTTTTACCTCCTGAGCCATCTATGGTTCTAAACGTGAGCTAAACGCAGACACCATATGCGGAAATATTCATTCCAATATCAATGTTTTCTGTACAAAAGCACGTTGTTTTATGTGTGGGCAGAACTCCTCCTTGTAAACTGTTAAACATGATGTAAATGCTAATTTCTCTGCATCACCCCATAAAGGAACCCCATGTGAAGTGCATCTCGTGGAAGGCCATAAAAGAAAATGGTCAAAATAAATTAGGGAGAAATGCGAGTGGAAGCATACGGGGCGTGTTTTGCCAACACGCAGCCAACACGCAGCCGTGTGTCCCCTCTCCCCACACTTTGGCCCCAGCAAGAGAGGATTTGCATAACTACAGTGACAGATGCCCCCGCTTCCCAGAGGCCACCAGGCCTCGACAACTTTCGGAAAACAGTCTGCCAGAATTTGCTTCAAACAAAAACAATTTTTTAAAAAAATCACCAAGCATTTCTCCCTTTTGCAATTCTTTTCTTTTTTTTCTTTCTTACTCTTTTAAAAAATATTTTTTCCGATTTTTTAAATTGAAATATAGTTGATTTACAATGTTATGTTAATTTCTGCTATATAGCAAAGTGATTCAGTTATACATAAGTATACATTCTTTTTTTGTATTTTCTTTTCCATTATGGTTTATCACAGAATATTGAATATAGTTCCCTGTGCTATCTTTTGCAATTCTTAATACCACTGTGGTTTTTTAGGGCTTTGGATTTCAGTCCTGAAAAGAAGAGACACCAATGAGAGAAAATGGTTGCAGGTGTGCCCGAAAAGCTATCCTAGGTTTTGGGTTGCCCACCCAGGCTTTCAGTAACAACCGCCTTCTTTTAAAATCTCAAATGCATTTTGGCCACATTCAAAGGTGGGCACATGCTATAATAAAGGATGGCAGGTGTCTAACCAACACAAACCTATTATTTCTCCATCAGTAACCTTGCATGTACCAGCACTTCATTAACCAAACCCAGCTCTGGATTTTAACCACAACCCAGATTTTGTCACACACAAAAGAATTCGAAAACCCAGGTCACAGGGCTATTTGTGGAATGAATATTAGTACATTCTTTGCAAATGCATGATGTATGAACTGTATATATTTCTTTGATAAATTGTTTTTAAATATTTCCTCCTTTTTATTAATTGAAGAGGAGCCTCATGTATCAATGCCATTTTTTCCTGTTTTTCACATAAATTATTTTCTTGCGATGTTCGTTTGTATTATTATTGCTGATATTAAGGCAAAGACTTTTTTTGCCTTGTAAACAAGATTTTGCTTACAGCTAAATGGAAAGAAGTGAAGTTAATCACATTGAAATAATAGGTTTAAAAAGGTAATTCAGCGGTATTGGAATGAAGTTTAGTCTTCTGCAATAGAAGCTGTGCTGAGAAAAATGGCAGAAAAACTTGTTCTGTAATTAAATGGTATTTATCACTGGCAGGTCAGCTTCGCTGGGGAAGAGGCTCCAGGACTCCACAGGGAAGGGGAAAGCAACTCAGGCAGACAAAAAGGGCCCAGGGCAGAGCCTAGGGGTGCAAGAGACCGCTGGGAGGAAGAGCTGGGTGCAGGCGGTACCTCCTGGGAGCAGGCTGTGTGACCTTGTCCATGTGTATCTCAACTCACAGCAATGAGTCTGGCAAAAATGCCCAGAGCATCCTGCAGATTCGTCCAGAAAGGTCCCAACTCACAGCATCCTTGGTCAACATTAACCACATGAGCTTGGAATTGAGACGGCCCTGGCGTCAAACCACTCTCTTCATCTGTAAAAGAAGAATAATGAGGCATTAACCTCCTTGAGTTGTCACAACCAGTAACCTGGGATGTTATGCGTCATGGACCATGCCTGGTACTGTAGCAATAATCATACTAATTATAGCCAAACGAATGAGCATATAGACCTCAGGCAAAGCTAGTGCACGTTGAGAATCTCCATCCTGGTGAGGAGAAGGCTGAGCTTCTCAAACAGATGGCTCTCGGGCAGCCTTCTGCAAATGTGGGCAAACCCATCCACAAAGCACTGACCCCAGGGTAAGCTGAGGGCGTCCAGCAGCCTGCAGCGGAGAAGGCTGAGGTCTGGATTCAAGATGGTTTCCAAACAGCTCCCGGCAAACGTGGCCAAGCCCAGGAGCGGGGCAGGTCACCAGGTTGGACCTCATCCCCGATATCTCTTTCCAGACCCTGATTACATCCTGAACCTGGAGGATCCAAGCCCCAGATGGCTTCGTTGGGCTAAGACCATGCCATCCATGCTTTTGGCCTGGGGTCTAGCCCTGATTTTGTCCACAGGTCATGACTGTGGACAGGTGAGTGTCCTGAAATAGGAGGGAGTGACAGTGGCTGCTGGCGATGAGGATGGCATTAGATAATTCAGGGAGAGCCCTTATTTTTCCAGAGGCCAAACCTACAGCTTCTCATTCTATAGTTTCTTGCTACGTTGTGGATCTTCACTTGGGGACTTTGGGCCTTTTGACTCAAACTCAAGCTCATGGACACGATGCTCCCACCACTGCCCTGCAGAGTGACAGAATGATCCAGGGGCAGAGGACGGTCTGGATTTGGGGGAAGGACCCTCCAGGTCTTAACTCTGGCCTCTCTGTCTCTTCGTCAAGACATTTGCTGGCAGGAAACCCAAGCATTTCTGAAGCCCCCTTTAGTGAATCCCTTTTCCACAGAGTCTGTTGGGTGTTTGTAGGATCCTGGGGCTCATACGCTGTTAGAAGATGCTTTAAAAATCAACCTTGTCTTCATCTGGCCCACGTGCAAAAACACATCAGCACATTCTTCATCATCGGGGCAGCCAAACCTGGCACCGCTCCAGCCTTAATCTCCAAGAAGTTCGAATTCGGGTCCTTTATTAGCTCTCCCATCTTTATCAATGTTCTGGAGCAAAGTGTGTGCAGCCAAAGTTATTGAATTTTCACCAAAACCTAAATACATGCACAACCTTTTTGTACTTTCATGTTCAAAAAAGGTACCGACTTCTAACTGCCATCTCCTGCCTCTACCCATATTTTTTCTCATTACAGGCTGTGGTCCAAAACCAATACGAATTAAATAAATACCCCACTGAGAGTTAGACTTTGGAGAATTGTCTTATTACGGTACAGATGTGGGCTATCTCCAAACCACACCAACATCTTGTATTTTATTTTATACTTTTTTATAAAAGAAAGAAATTAAAATCTGAATAGTATCCAGGAAGGAAGTGTTTGCACGGGTGAATGTTTGATGTCATTTTTCTCCCAGCACGCCCTCTTCTTTTATCCCATAATGGCCCTTCCCAGTTAATCTGTCTTGAAAACCCGCAGGTAGGGATGTTTATTGATACAAGCCCTACGTGCAACTGGGTTTACAGAGACCATTGAAAAGACATAAATAGTAAATTTCACTTGATGTCTACTTATTAATGCAACACCACTCTGAACATTTCAACAGAAAGGTTTTGCCAGATGGGGGATAAGTTTTACGTTATGGATAGATATGGAAGGTAACATTTGGTTTCCATTCTAAATGACTGATACAGGCTGTCCCGATGATTGCATTTTTCAGGGCAAATCACCAAATTCAACATCAATTACTTTGTCTTTTCGCAGAATTAAAGGAAAAAAAGGTTGTGTGCTTTTGTTTTTAATGACTGAGATTTCATGGAAACACTGCAGCCTTCCATTTCATACAAACACAACAAATGACTTTTATAATTTTACAAAAGCAACTTTAACCACGGTTTGCACAGCAACATCCTGTGCCCAGAAACCACAAATCTGCCTTCCCAGCAGCTAGTAAGTTGGAATCCCTAACGTCATGCTCTCAGACATTTCTTCCCTTGGACCCACCCCGGATCTGATGCTGGTGGACAGAAAAGCAGGACAGAGAAATTTACATTTCCTTGATGCAGATCATGGAGAGATAGAGCAGGGGAGACGTGCACTCTACAAGGCCTTTATGGTCCATCTATGGAACTGGAATAGGAAATCAATGACTCAGTCCAGACTAGGGAGCTGAATTCTTCCAAGTAATCATTTTTGCCTTCCTGCAGTCCCCAGCCCCTCCTCTGTTAAAGACTTAATATCGCCTTGCTCATTTAGAGCATAATTGAGACTCCACTTTTATTTCATCATCCTTCCCCTTTCACGGATCATTGCTAATTTTCTGGCTCAGTGCCATCTGCGGAATGGGTTTCCCTAACCCCAACCAGAGGTGTGCCTGGAGTCCTTTGGATAAAGTTGGGTTTGTGCTTTCTCTCACAAACCCTCAGCGGAGTGAGGAGCAGGCCAGGGATGCAGGGATGGCTTCTACCCTCAATCCTTCTACCCCGTTGCCTGCCCACTCAGATTTAAGAAGATATCTGCCCCACCCCAGGAGTCTGCCTAGCATCTCTGAGAACGTCACCTATGCATCCTCCCCCCCTTGCAGATAAAAACACCAGTATAATAAAGGAACAGATCCCTTCCCCCAACACAAGTGCAAAAAGAGTGGGTGGCCAAATGCAGCTGTACCTCCCAGTAGCCAGATGTGAAAACAGCACATCTGTCTGCAGTTTCTCTGTTCAAACGGAATCACTGGTTCTTCAGAACATGTGCCAAGGAGAGATTTAGAACCAGAAAGTCCCATTTCCCCTCCTCCAGAAGCACCAGGCTGGAGGCAAGGAAAATTCATAGGGTGAACGTGGCAAAGCCTTGAACTTGCGCTAACCACAAAGAGGTAGGCTTCCCTGGTGGCGCAGTGGTTAAGAATCCGCCTGCCAATGCAGGGGACACAGGTTTGAGCCCTGGTCTGGGAAGATCCCACATGCCGCAGAGCAGCCAAGCCCATGCACCACAGCTACTGAGCCTGTGCTCTAGAGTCCGTGCTCCGCAACAAGAGAAGCCACCACAATGAGAAGCCCGCGCACCACAGCAAAGAGTAGCCCCTGCTCGCCGCAACTAGAAAAAGCTGGCGCACAGCAACGAAGACCCAACGCAGCCAAAAATAAATAAATTAAAAACAAAAAACTGCAAAGAGGAAGGCAGCCTTACAGAAAGGATCAGAGGGAAGCAATTCCCAATACAGTATCCCAACACGACATTCAGCCATCCCAGGAGGGGAAAAAAAAAATGTTGCTGTGAGAAATGCGATAGAATTGTCAAAATTATATGAAATCAGCTTCGTAGATTGTAAACCACAAGTCACACTTCTATTTGTTCTATAACAGGGTAGAAATTGCAATATTTTCACCAAGATATGAAACAGAGGTAGTGATATCACAGGAAAAGACCTATCAATGAGTCATCCAAGTTATCTGCACAGCTCCACCCACCATTTGTTTCACCATATACCCAGGACAATAGAAGCCTGCTACAAAGTTTAATGAACGGAATCTAGCAAAGTATTTGAAGATTCAAAAGCAACAGTGTGCTGGAGACAACTTATACCAGCCCACAAGAGCCAAAAGTTAAATTTTCAGGAAATTTGCAAGTTGGTTAATATCATGTGGGTAATGTGAAAGTAGCCATCATTTACACGGTGGAAATGGGCAAAATGTGTCTGTTTGTTTCCAGAAAGCAGGCTGTTAACCATTTACTTACACCACTGGTCGGAAGATTCTTCCTCTGAGTTCAGTCAGCATGATGACTAGAGTTAGTTTAGTTCAATGCCCCCAAACTGTTTAAGGCCCCCATTTTCTAACTAGCATAGCACATACCTGACCCACACCCCTGATTCAACAGACCACCTTGGCTTTGAGCAATTAGATTCCCACTTCAGTTTCCTTTGTGCCAAAAGGTTTTACTGCCCAAAATCTTAGCTTAATACTGGGACTGCTTCTGTGGATATCTGTCTGTTTCACTCTGCAGAGAGGGGTGACTTAGGCAAGCTCACACAGTGAGTCCAAGGCTTGGGGAAAAAGACCCTGGGTCCTGAACCCAGCTTGCTGTGAACTCGTGCGACCTTAAGTATATCCCTTTCTCCTGGGTGGGGAAGGAAATGAACTTCATGGTTTATCTCTAAGGGCACTGTTGGCTCTGACATGCTGACATTCAACACTGTGTCTTTGTCTAAATGGACTTTTCAGGAAGTATGGATAACTTAGGATCTGGAAGACAAGATGGGCAGATGCCGTCCAATTTTGCAATAGAAAACATGGAACCCTAGTCATCGACCCTGGACTCCTCCTAAGGCTGAAGATCTCCTTATTTTGTGGATGATCCATAGCCCCTGGGAAAGCAGCACCAGGAAGCCACATGAGTTCTGTAGGAACAGCCGCATCAGACCATGAGTTGGGGCATCTGAGTTACCCAGACCTGATTTCAAATCCCAGCTCATCCACCTCCATGCTAAGTGACAATGGGAAATTTACTTAACCTTTCTGACCCTCTTTTCCCTCATCTATAAAACGGGTCGTAATAACAACCACTCTACAACACTTTTGCATGAATTAAATGAGATAAACCATGTATAGCACTTAGCATCACACCAGCCCAGACTAAGAACTTAATTAACAGCAGCTATTAATATCACTATTTCCTCAGGTAGTGGGGCTAAATTAAGAGACCAGGGGATTGTAACACACTTGGAAATCCCAGCTTTGACCTAAGTTGAGTCTGAATTGGGCCTGGGTTTCTAAGACAGACTGAGTACACTGGGCTTATAAGGCAAATTTGGGGGTAGACCAGTCAGGAGGTGACGCGTACGAGTCAGTCTGGGTTGAAATCAGTTAAGTCTTTTTGGTTTGGAGTGAAAAGAGCAAAAACATACACTAGAGAGGCCATGATGAGTTAGTTATTCAGGTTGTGGATCTGGACCAGGCACTCATGGTCAGGTCCTCTGGGGAGAGGTTTCAGGAAGATGCTGGTGAGGTTGGACTCAGACTTGCAGGCTTCCCTGGTGGCACAGTGGTTGAGAGTCCACCTGCCGATGCAGGGGGCTCGGGTTCGTGCCCCGGTCCGGGAGGATCCCACATGCCGCGGAGCGGCTGGGCCCGTGAGCCACGGCCGCTAATCCTGCTCGTCCGGAGCCTGTGCTCCGCAACAGGAGAGGCCACAACAGTGAGAGGCCCGCGTACTGCAAAAAAAAAAAAAGACTTGCAACTGCCCTACTGTGAAACCCACATGACAAAGTGTGTCACCCCCTAGCCTTCCCCTCACTTCTGCACCAGACCCAGTGTAGCTTAATCAAAGGGAATGCCAAGGAATGGTACCAATGTCTGGGATACTGCACACAGGATATGGGCATTTGCATCCTTGCAGGAAGTACCAGCAGAGGTGGAAGCAGTGAGATGCTCCACAACTTTCTGATTCATGGGCAGCGGGTGTCAGAAAGATAGGAGGGGCAGGAGGGAAAGAACTTAGCAAACTCCATCATGTGGGGAATGAGACGTATTCCTAAATACATAAGGGACACCCCGACAAAACTGGGAGGACTTTTCAGGGGCCCAATGAAGTGGGGCCAGAGCCAGTAAAACATGGGCAAGTTTTGTTAATGTGGCCCCAGGTTTAACCTCAACCTGAGGTGACCTAGATAGATTTGGGCTCCACATGCTGTGTCTGGAATGAAGCAGGCATCCATTCGACAAATACTTTCGAGATGTCCTTGTGGACAGGTGGGAAAATGTGAGCTGTGGCAGTGCTCCGAGGTGGACCCATGACTGACTGAACGTACCTGAAAGGAGACTGTCACCCTGGCTGCATAAGTCAAACCAACTGCAGAACTTCAATAACCACACTGACGTCTTGCCTCTACCTTTGATGAGTTTTACTTAATAAATCTGGAATAAGGTCTGAGCTTTGGATAGGTTATGCTGTCATCCCAGGTGATTCTCTTAAGAAGCCAGGGTTGAGAACCAGCAGCCTAAAATGAAGTCCCCAGTACATCGGCCTCTATTTCTGATTCTTTCTTGGTCAATATTGAGTCAGTGGCTTCAATGAGGCTCTCAAGGTTTGAGGTTCACGTGCTGGATGACCTGAAATTAGGAGAGATAACCAGTGGTCTGGCTAATGTCACCTAGAACCAACTAGATCCCAAAGCTCTACTTTTTAAAGTAGTAAGTTACCCATCACTGGACCAGTTTGAGTAGAGAGTGGATAAGCAGTCCTTATCCAATCCCTATCTACAGAGCACTTATCACATCTTGTCTTCACCATAAACGCATACAAACATGTACAAATAAGGTTCAGAGAAGGCAAATGGCTTGCCCAAAGTCTCCCAAATATGTAGCATCCCAAAAGGCCAGTCCTTTAAGGAGTGCTGGGTCTTGAACCAGATGCTCTGACTGTTAGATCTTTTCTCCAGACTCCACAGCCCCATGGCTGTCTCTGCTGGGTCATAGGATGCTCTAGAGAGGATACCTTCAGTGGAAAAAGGGCCACAGGACCTTGAATGATGCTGCCAGCCCTGGATGCCTGTGCTGTCGCTGAGGCTGAGGCTGCCCCAGGAACGCACCCTCCCCGGGGCCTGACTCCTGCCAAGGCACACCCACCTCCTGAGGGCCTCCTCTCAGGAAGGAAATCCCAGTTATCATAAAAGGAAAATATGGAAATAAAATCTTAAGAGGATTTCATAGATGATATAAAATCCTTACAACTCTGGGTGACAGACAGTAAAAAAGATCATTTAGAGCAAAAAAGCTTTCTAAGACTTCCTGTGGAATTGGTTTTCTCAAGAAGCTCAGATGATGGTCATATATAATGTGGTCAGTTCTGGCTCTCAGTGGGGGGCAGTGCCAGCAGGGTCCAGGCTGAATGGGCTGTGGGACCCAGAGAGAGTAACTTGGAACTTCAGACCCAGGAAGCTCACAGAGTCATGAGATAATCCCCAAAACATAGAGTCTTGTCTGCCTGACAACCTCCTGCACATCCTTCAAGCCTTAGCTCAGCCGAAGCCTCTTCTGGAAACCTTCTCAAACCCCAACAGACTGAAGCTTTCCACGCCTTTCCAAGTCCTCCAGGGACATGCTTCCCTCACACAGCAGTGTTTCTCAGAATGTGGCCATGGAACGTCAGCACTGGTGTCAATGGTGGGTATCTTGTTAGAAACAAACTCCTGAGACCCACCCCTAGACCAGCTCTTTCAGAATCTCTGGGCGTGGAGCCCAGTCTTCTGCATCTTTAAGAAGCTCCATAGGTGTAGGTATCATTTCATCTAAGACCTGATGGCAGCAAAGAACCTGTCATGTGAAGATCTGGGAGCAGTGTGTTCCAGACAGAGAGAGTGACAAATGGAAAGGTCTTGAGATGGAAGAAGAATTTGGATAACTCTTTTTTCCACCTTTTTGGAAGAAGACCCAAGAAGGCTGCATGACTACAGAGAAATGGGTGAAGGCAAAAGCAATAGAGGTTGAGGTTGGAGATATACGAGGGGCCAGATCCTGGGGGGATGGAGTTTAGACCATATTCTAAGTTTAGTGGAAAGCCATTAAAAGGCTTTGTTGAAGACTGAGTTATTGGTTGGTCCTAATTCTTGATTCCACTATAGTAAATTACCTCTCTGTACCTTTCCCATGGCCTCATGGTGATGAAGGGCACTTCCTTTCTTCTTGACCTTGGACTTGGCCACATGACTAGCTTTGAGCAATGGGATGGTGTTGGAAGTGTTGGGAGAGAGTTCTGAAAGGTTCTTGAACCTTTAGTGTCCTTGTTTTTCACCATGAGAAGAACATGCCTTGAGTAGCCACGGGTCCCAGGAGGACAAGAGACACAGAGTAGACCCAGACCCAACCTACAGTCTGCAGCCAAACTCAGCCTAGGTCAGCCAAGCCTCAGTCAACCCTTAGACACACGAGCAAGAAGTAAATGCTTATTGCTGTGTAGCACTGAGTTTTAGGGTGCACTGCTATGCAGAATTACTGTGAAAATAACCATCTGATAAAACCTTTAAGCAGGGGAATGTTTTGATTTGATTTCTATTGTATAACGATCACTCTGGTCGCTATAGGGAAATTAGATTGTGGAAGACATGTGGTAACAGGAAAAAAATATTAGAAGCCTGTTGCACTTTCCTGGGTAAGACTCTGCAGTAGGTTAGGCTTTGATGGTCTTGGTGGAGATGGAGAGAATTAAATGGGCTCTGGATGTACTTTGGAGATCAGAACCGACAGGACTTGCTGATGGACTGGATTTGGGGATGTGAGGTCAAGACAATGTTGAACAATTCCAGGAGGAACCACACAGGTAAAGTGGTACCACATGGCACCACTGGATAGAGTGAGGGAAATAGAGAAATGGGAGATAAATGTTTTCTAGATCTTTTAGCTTATGGGACTGATTGGACAGTGGTGTCGTTTAAACCTAAGAGAAAGGAGGTTAAGGTGGGGGAATGAGGGGAGGAAGGCAGGGGAGGGGACGAGTAGCTCTTCTTTGGCCCTGTTACATTTGAGATGTCCTATAGACACCCAAGTGGAGGTGTAAGTGGGCCACTGGATTCACCGGTCTGGAGCTCAGCGGATTACTCAGAGCAGGAGGTGTAAACGAACAAACCGACATCTGACCCCAGTGTGACATGCCTTTGCCAACGCTGTTCCCTTTGCCCTTTCTTCACTGGCCACCGAGCTCCTATTTCTCCTTTAAGGCCCAACCCAAATTTCACCTCCAGGCAGAGCTGGCACCTCTCTGTCACAGAGTTCGTTGTAAATATCCCGCATGATTCAGAGCAGCCTGTCACCCCCAGCGGCCCACAAACTGAGATTCTATGTATTCCCAGCACCGAAACGAATCCTTGGCACACGGAAGATGCTCAGTGATATCAGCGTTCTTCCTTCAAGGCATCAGGTTGGGTACTTTCAGAAGCAATAGTCCATTTAAATGTCTCAACGGCGCAGCAGGTGTAACCGCCGTCCCATTTTAAGGTTAATGAAACTGAGGCCCCTCGTGGTGAGGGTCCTGTCCAAAGTGTCTGCAAGCGGAAGAACCCGGCGTGTCTGACTCCGCCACTGGGGTCCTTTCCGCGTTGCCTCCACCCCAGGCCTGCCCCCCATCCCCTCCCTCCTCCCTGGCAGGGCTCCCACACTGCCTGCGCCTCCACACAGGATGTGCTTCCTGAAGTTCCTGGTCCAGATGGCCCGCAGAAGCTGCTCCTCATAAATCACCAGGTCTCGCAGAGCTGCGCTCAGCCACTTTCTCCTCTCCATCTCCCCAGGTCCCGGTGCGTGGGCCCCATCTGCCCAGTCAGCAGAAGAGTCTCCTCCAGCCCGGGGAGCACATCTGTGGTCACCCTCCCCATCAAGACCGAGAGCCACGGAGCAGGCTCCTAGGAGCTGATGAGGGGACGCACAGAGCCTCATTAGGGACTTGGAGGTGACTCAGTGGCATGGGCAGGGGACAGGGAGAGCAGTGCTTGAAGCTTTGCCCCTGGGGAGAGGTGCAGGTGCAAAGGGCCGTCTAACCCACCTGCCAGCCGGCCTGGTCACCACTGGATACTCAGACACAAGACACCAGGAAGACACCATGGCACACCATGCCACCACGCCACACCATGCTTGGCACCGTATCGTCCCCACGAGGTATCCAAACCCAGATCAACAGCCTCAGCGATAACCCACTGAAGGGCCAACGCACCTTGGACAAGTCACTTCCTTTCCATGGACTTTAGTTTTCTTACTTTTAAACCGCAGGTAAGAATACCTGCCTCACGGCATTGCTAAGATGTCAGTGGAGATTCATGAAGTGAGTCCTCAGTACATGGTAGGATGTAAACTGAGGCACCTCAGGGTATTGTCCCATTCAAAACTGGGGCACAAGTGGGGGCAGCAGGGACCTGGCCTGACTGAGGTTTTCACAAAACCTCCTTCCTTTCCATTCGACCGCCTTTATCTCCTTTACATCCCTGGAACACGGATTGACTTGACGTTTCACTCTGCTGCCTCAAACCCTTCAGCGGCCCCACAGCTGCTTTTGGCAATAATTCTCCACCGTTTTTAATGTGTAACTTGAAAATCTTGAATTTGGTGTAGCATATTTTGTGGGTGTGGCTAAGTCAGCTAGCTGCTCATCAAAGATGCCTGCTCCTGTGCCATAGTGTGGACTTGCTAGAGCCTGGTTGCCCAGCCAGGATGACATTTTACAGTTCTTCCCACATCCGGATGGAACCAGATGACTACTTCTCACCCGTGGAACATGAATGGAAGAGATGTGCAGCTCCCCTCCAGGCAGAGGTGTTTAAGAAACGGGCACCACCCCACTCCGCCTTCTCGTCTCCTATCTGCTAGCTGGAAGAAAAGACTTAGACATGAGGCCATGGTGGAGCCACACAGTGGAAGGTGCTTCGATCCCTGAATAACCCTGTGGAACAGAGCCCCAGCACCACCACTCAGGACTTCACATTTTGGACTCCACTCAAGGGAAACTTGTTTTAAGCCAATAATATTGTAGAGGTTTTCTGTTATAGCAGCTAATATTACTTTGAGTAATACAAGGGGGTTAAAAGACTAAAAATAGCATGAAACAAATCAATAATAATGATGATGTGATCATGGCTACAATGTAACAATATCCCACAGAATCTATAAAGACAAAACACCACTATCTGACTATTTAATGGGAGACTTTTCAGTACCACGAATCCATTTGATGAGATTTGGTGCCCTGACCATACCCTCTTACATACGTACGAAGGAACATGCTTGACTATATCTGCTATATATGTCCCTTCACATCTTGTCACATGACCCATCCACCCACTGGTAGCGTCAGCCCCTGATTTGCACCTGAGCGACCGCACTACTTATTCTCAGTGTATGGGTTCTACAGGGTGACACCTAAGCCTGACCAATCAAAGTTCTACATCCACTGGTGGCAGTGATGGGTTGAAGAGTGGGCACATGACCTACACAAGTCAAATCATCCATCAAGGTAAATATCAAGACATTTCCTGAGTATGCTGGGACAAACACAAGTACTCTTTTCTGCTAGACTCAACCCTAGAAAGAGACTGGCCACCATCTTGCAACCACAAGGAGAGATCCAAAGGGAGGATGTTGCCAACGTGGCAAAGGAGAGAGTAAGTGGGTCTTGATTATATTAGACCATGGTCTTTTTATTTATGTAAATCAACAAATTCTCTTTTTTCCTAACTCCAAATTGAAATGGATTTATGACCCTTCCAACCAAAATAATCCTGAGTCTCAGATGGGCCACCATTTGGAGCCCACCTCTGAAGGATTAGAAGCTAGCACAGGGACCTGACCTGAAGGATGCAACTTGGATTCAGAGTCCTGCACACCCAGCTCCCTTTCCAGTCCCTTCCCCATCTTCACTCCACTCCCGTATCCCCTGTGCCCTGTTCCCAGTCTCCACACCAATGATGCCAAATTCCTAGAGAACAGCAAGCCTCCTCATACCCTCTCATCTCTACTATTTCTGTTTCCACTGCCCTCAACCACCATCTTTGCCCACATACCCTTAACCATCTTTTAAGCTTCCCTCAAACCTCACCTCCCCTGTGATCTTTTCTCTGAACAATTCGTTTTTAATTAATCAAATTCATTTTCTCTCTTTTTGGTTGTCATTCAAATCTATGTTAGTTCTCTACCAAAATAAACCTGGCCTTTAAAAAAAATACCCAAAGAGGCCTTGGCCCAGTTTCAGCATGAGGTCTCATGGAAACCACTTCAGGAAGGATGACACCCCCACAGACTTCCTGGGAAGAGGAGATTGAAATCCATCTCAAAAGACCAGAGGAGTGAAGAAAATGGGCATCACAAACTTGTTCCCAAGGTCTGGGCCTGAGAAACACTCAGAAGAGGCCACTTGCTGAAAAAATAATAATAATACCCACAGAGAGGAAGCCTTTTATTCAAGAGGAAGATTGACTCAGGCCCTCTACTCTCGTCCCTCCCTGTTGTCCACTTTACACCCACCACTTCATCCGCATTGCCTCTCTGCAGTTCTTCAAGCAACCAGGCAAGCTCCCACCTCAAGACCTGCAGTGGTTATTTGTTGCTGTAAAACAAATTAACCCAATTGTAGCTGCTTAAAATAATTAAAAAAAAATTTTTTTTTAATCTCACAGAGCTCCTGTGGACCAGGAATCTAGGAGTGGCTTAGCCAGGTGGTTCTGCCTTGAAGTCTCTCATAAGATTGTACTCAGGGTGTCAACAGGGCTACAGTCATCTAAAGGCTGTAAGATATGTTTCCAAGGTGGCTTACTCATGACCCTGCAAGTTAGTGCTGGCTGTTGGCAGGAGGCCTCAGTTCCTCCTCATGTGGACCTCTCTATAGGGCTGCTTGAGTGTCCTCACAACATGGCGACCAGTGATCCAAGAGAAAGCAAGGCCAAAACTGTAATCTCTTTGATGACTCAGTCATGGAAGTCACATTTCCCCAATCTCTTATTAATTACACAGGTCATCCCTATTCCTTGTAGGAGGGACTACATAAGGGTGTGAATAGGGGGTCCCCCTTGGAGGCTGGGTACCACTGAGACTTTGCAGTTATTTTCTCTAACTGGTGCATTCTTTTCCCACATATCCCTGTGGCCCATGGCTTGCTCTTTTTTCCTCCTTCAAATCTTTGCTCAAATGTCACTTTTTCTAAAAGACCAGACTTTTAAAACTACAACTCTTTCTCCCACCTCAGAGGATCCCCTAATTTCCTATTTCCTTTCTTGACTGACATTTCTTCATAGCACTCATAATCAAATATATATATTTTTTGTTTATTTTTTGAGTTTTAATTTTAGACTTACAGAAAAACAGCAAAAATAGTACAGAGAGTGCTCATATACACTTAACCCAATTTCCCCTAATGTTCGTTTCAGTTGCTTTTTGTTGTTGCTTGGTTTTGGTTCTTTTTTTTTTTTTCCTCTCTTCCCCCATCTGAACGTAAGCTCCATGAGAGCAGAGGCTTCTGTCTGTTTTGTTCACTAATGTATCTCCACTGTCCAAAACATTGCCTCACTCGCAGTAAATGTTCAATAAATATTTGTTGGATAAATGAAAGGACTGTTCTAGCAACTTAAAGAAAAACCAACACTGGACTTTTGACCTTAAAATTCTTAGCAGAACCACAGAGAATGTTTAGCATTGGCTGATCTATAGGACTTAGATGATTTAAATTCAGCTGGGAAAGGCTATGGGTGAGAAAGTGAGACCTAACTCATTATAAAACAAAAAAGTAAAACAATAAACCTCATTTATTCAGTCATTCTCCCTCTTTACTCTTTTTGGTATGGTTTGCTTTATTGTTGATAAAGTGAATTAGCTTTATATTTGTGTCAATAATCTAGCTCCCTTTACCCACATTCCCAGGAAGAGGCTTAATTGGACTAAGCAAGGAGATGACTTCCGGAGAGTCTATGAGAATCACCCACCCTAAGAGTCCCCACTATAGCATAGTCATCCCAGCACCCTGCTGACACCTCCTCTGTAGGATTTCCCATCTGGAAGCCTCCTCCTCTATCTCTTTATTCACTTGAATAATTATCCTGACAAAACCAGTGCAGGATGTGTGCCTTGCTTTCTTTTCCAAGTTCACCTCCACCTGTGTTAGTAAGCCTCAGTGAATTCTCACTGATGGACTGATGTCCTCCCCTGGGCTCTGAACCTCTCCAGGCCCTGCAGACCCCATTTCCAGATCCTCAACAGCTCCTAACCCATCCAGTACTGGGGCAACTGGCCACGACAGGGGCAGTGAGTGTTTATCAACCACCTACTATGAGAACAGCACTGTGCTAGGTACTCTACAGATATTTCACTTCTCTGTGACTAAGCATCACCTTTAAATAAAGAGAGGACGTCGTTTTGAGTGAGGCTTCCAGAATGTGAAAATGATAGTTCCTGCCTTGAGGACTGTTGTGAAGACAAAATGAGGTGATGCAAAGGGCTAGCATTATGCCCAGCGCTTAGAAAACACTCTGTCGTGTTGGTTTAAAACAAGGACATTTTACAGATGGTAAAAATGGAGTCCAGAAAAGTGAAGGAACACGGCAGAGATCACATCGCTGATATGATGAAATGTGGGTCCAGGTCTGCCTGGCACTAAGCTCTTGCCGTGTCCACTATATTTGTCTCTCAAAGAATGGTGTACAGACGCCTGCATCCGAATCACCTGCGGAGCTAGTTTAAGAAGCAGAGTCCCAGACACCATCCCAGACGTCCAGAGCTGGAACACCTGCAGCTTTCACCCACTCCCCTGGTGCCCCGAACTTCATGAAGCCAGCCTGCCTCTCTGGGACCCGACAGAAGCTGGGAGTTTGTGATTTTGCCCCTTGGGTAGTTCAAATGCAAGTCATGGGCAGCGTTCTCTGGAGCTTCCTGGGGCCTGGCAAAAGCAGTGACAAAAGTCTAATTGTGCCTCCCTGTGAAACAAGGCCCCTATGTGCCAGAGAAAACATTTTGTCAAGGTACTCGGGAACGCAAAAGAGATTTCTTTGACATGTCTGTCAATAGGATGAGAGTCAGAGCAGAGTGTGGAACATACATCCGTCAAATAGACCAACAGATTGTACCTGCAGAAATTCTGGGGAGCCTTGCAGGGACTCTCAGGAGGGCAGGCCAGGTGAGGGCTGCCCACCTTCCCCACCCTGGATCTCCACCCAGATCTCAGCTTCCTCTTTGAACCAGGGACTGTCCTGGGTGCTTCACAGACAGGACCTCACCTGACCAACGTCAACTCTGAAGGACAGCGTGATGCCCATTTGATAGGTTGAGACGTTGAGGCTGGGAGAGATGAGATCACGTGTTCAGAGTCACACAGCAGAGGTGGTGGGACTGGGGATGAATTCCAGGTCTTAAGCGGCACCTGCCCTGCACAGGCAGCTGCAAGTCATGGACCTGGAGAGGAAGAAAGATGCAATTCTGGTACCTGCCATCACTCCCGTTCCCCAGACCAGAAAGCCACACCTTCATCCACTAGGCAGCTGGCTCTTTTATCTCTGGACTCCATGCTTGTCTGGGGGTCACACAGACCCACATCAGTTCCTGGCCTTGGGTGAAGCTGAGGCTCTGTGCCACACAAAGGCATGAAGGTGCTCGATGAAATTCACTCCTGACCCTTAAAACTTTGACCCTTTAAACAGAGATCCTTCTAGTATTAGTTTTCTATGGCTGTTGTAACAGATTACTACTTAACTTAGTGATTTAAAGCAACACTAATTTATTATCTTACAGTTCTGGAGGTGGGAAGTCCAAAATGGGTCTCAATGGGCTAAAATCAAGGTGCCAGCAGGGCTATGATCCCTTTTGGAGGCTGCAGGGAAGAATTATTTCCTGGCCTTTTCCAGCTTCTAGAGGCCACCTCCATTCTTAGGTTCGTGATCCCCTTCCATCTTCAAAGCCAGCAATGGCTGGGTGAGTCCTTACATGGAATCGCTCCCACAATGACTCTTCTTCTGCCTCCCTCTTCCATCTTTTTTTTAAAAAAATGTATTTATTTTATTTATTTATTTTTGGCTGCATTGGGTCTTCTTTGCTGTGCTCGGGCTTTCTCTAGTTGTGGCAAGCGGGGGCTACTCTTGGTTGCAGTGCACAGGCGTCTTGTTGTGGTGGCTTCTCTTGTTGCAGAGCATGGGCTCTAGGCACATGGGCTTCAGTAGTTGTGGCACTCGGGTTCAGTAGTTGTGGCTCACGGGCTCTAGAGGACAGGCTCAGCAGTTGTGGCACACGGGCTTAGTTGCTCCACGGCATGTGGAATCTTCCCGGACCAGGGCTCGAACCCGTGTCCTCTGCATTGGCAGGCGGATTCTTAGCCACTGTGCCACCAGGGAAGTCCCCCTCTTCCATCTTTTAAGGACTCTCACGATTACATGGGCCCACCCAGATAATTCAGGCTGAGCTCTCAAATTTAAGGCCACTTGATTAGCAACTTTAATCCCATCTGCAATCTTAATTCTCCTTTTCTATGTAACATAACATCACACGTTCTTTTTTTTTTTTTTTTTTTAACGTCACATGTTCTTGAGATTAGAATGTGTACATCTCTGGGGGCGGAGCAGAATTATTCTCTCTGCCACACCCAGGAGACCCCATTTACCTCCCCATTATGCTGGGTGGGGGAAAGGCAGGGAATAGGCTGCGGGAATAACTGAGCTACAGGTCAAAACCCTGTCTTTGGGGCCACTAGAAGAATCCCCCGTCACCCCATGCTTGGTCCTGTGCTCCAGCCTCCCAGGCTCACCATTCAGTCTCAGCATCTGAATCCTGATTCGCCCCCAAATCTCCCCAGTTGGACCAGCCTCCCTGGCATCCTGACTCGCCCCACTCAGCCCTTGACTGGACAAGGTCCTTTCATTTTTTTTTTTTTTTTTTTTTTTTGCAGTACGCGGGCCTCTCACCGCCGTGGCCTCTCCCGCCATGGAGCACAGGCTCCGGACGCGCAGGCCCAGCGGCCATGGCCCACGAGCCCAGCCGCTCTGCGGCATGTGCGATCCTCCCGGACCGGGGCACGAACCCGTGCCCCCTGCATCGGCAGGCGGATTCTCAACCACTGCGCCACCAGGGAAGCCCCATATATTTTTTTAAATCTTTATTATTGTTGTTCATGCAAGTTGAATAGTGCAGATTAAATAAGAAAAAAGTTCTTAATCTCTGCTACTCGAAGGTTTTTTTAATCTCATTTTTTCATAAAAATAAGATCATACTATAAACTTTATTTTCTAGTTGTTTATTTTCTGCTTAACCTGTTATGGAATTGTCCACCTGTCTGGCAAGCATCGTCTAACTCATTCATAACAGTTGCCTGGGGTTCCAGGGATGGGACCAGATCCTTCTTGATGGACAGGCAGAATGTTCCAGATGATTTACACTTGCGGGTTCTGAAGTACAGGGAAGTTTCCACACCCCCAGTCCAGCCCTGCGGGGCCCACATAGGTCAGCCTAGCCCCCAATGCCTTCTCTTCTCACTCAAATAGGATGGTGGGCAGAAGCTAAAGAAAGCAGATGGTGTCTCCAGGATCAGAGAAAGGGCAGCAGTGTGGATGTTGCTGAGATGTTAAGTAAGATGACGATTAGCCAATGCCCATCGGGTTTAGTGACTCAGAGTTACCTCTAAGTCCCTCACCTGACCTCAGGGAGTGAGTCCAGCTTCCTGGGGCAGTGGCAGCAGCATGAAAACCCAGAGCCATTTGAATTGCTACCTATATGGCATGTACACTTGTCCTTAATGTCTCACGCCCTTTCTCATCTTCCTTAAAACAGCCCTTCAGGCAGGTTCTGTTATTCCCATTATACAGGCAAGGAAACTGAGGCTCAGGGACATGGCTGCGAAGTCACAGCACCAAGGTTCAAACCCAGATGCTCAGGGCCCAAAGATAGGTCAACCACCCCGGCTGGAGGGGTGGCCCAGCAGCCCCCTGCAGGCTAAATGTCTACGCTGCTGCTTGCAAGTCAGCTGATTCCCACCTGTCGGCGTTCTCCAAACCACTGCTCATTTCTGCATTGGGTTTCTTACAGATTTTCTTTTATTAATGAAAAAATAAAACAGGCCCATGGTTTAAAACTGATTCAAACTGGAGAGAAAAGTAGAAACCCTCAGATCTACTCTCTAGAGGTAACTGATATGAGCAGTTTGGGGGTCATTATGTACATTTTCTATGCATTGTGTAGTGTGTGTGTGTGTGTTTGTGTGGGTGTGTGTGTGTATACACACGTTATAACTGCTCTGCCCACCCCTTTTATCCTCTAGGCATCAGATGCTTTTGGGAACATTGTCTCATGTCATCCTTATGAGTATCCTGGGGCCTGGACACATTATTACCATCCCCACTTTACAGACGAGGAAATTGAGGCCCAGAGAGGCTAAACCACTTGCTCAGGCTCACACAGCTACTAAGGGACAGGACTGGGATTCGAACCCAGGCCCGCTGACTTCAGAGGGTACTTTTCCCAGTACCCTCCCACCTACAAAGAGAGGTGACCAAGAAGAATCATTCTATGTCCTTGAAACAAAAAGGCCCAGGAGGCCCGGGGTTGAGAAGGTGAATTCATCTTTCAACATTCAGCACCTATTAAGCACCTACTGCATGCCAGGCTGTGTGTCCCTGGCACCTCAGGGCTCCCATGGTGACAGCCCCAAGAAAGGACATCCTGATCAAGAGTCACCCCTCGGCCCTCCCCCTCCACACAGAAGGGTGACTTGAATGGTGGTGATGGAGCAGTGAGAGGGGAGGGAAACGTGTGTCAGCTCCGATGGGCACAAGGAAGAATGAGCAGAGCTTCCTCAGGAGGAGGCCCAAGGGATGAGACCCACGTGGCGGCTCCCCTTTCACTTATTTCTTCCTTTCAAGCTCCCAAGAAAGTGCTCATGGCAGATCTATCTGGGTCACAGGACCAAAATAAGCATTATGTGAAAAGTCTCAGGCTGACAGCCTTGGAGGACGGACAGGAAAACTACCCCCTGGGAAAGGTAAACATGAGGATGCCGCTGGATGCAGCCAGAGGGTTTGTCAGTCACCTCGATGGCTTCTGGAAGCATTCACTCCCACCCAGGCCCTTAGCATGATGCCCAGCAGAAAGAGGTAGCAAGATGCAGACTCAGAGGAGCGGGGCCACAGGCCGACACGCTGGTGGCTTCAATCTTGCCACCAAAGGAGGCAGGACTTGAATCCAGGTCTCTCCAACCTCACTCCTCTCCCACCTCCTTAGAGCAGCCATGGGGCATTGGGTGGCCCATCTCTAGAAAGCTGGATGGCTCACTCAGGGTGTCCATGGCAAACAGAGACTCTATCCCCTGTAGCAGGATGGTTTACCTGAGCCCAGCCACACTCTCTGGCCGACCCCTTGCTTCACTGGCATCAGAGGTGAGGTCACTCTCCAGGTAACAGGGCTCATCAATGGCAACCAAAGGTAAGGGACAGCATAGTGCTGTGGACCATGTAGACTGGAGTCCCAGCCCTGCCACTTGCTAACTGAAAGCCCTTATCACGGCCATTATCACTCCCCGAGCCCTTGCCATCTGCCAGGTCCTGTGCTTAGTCCCTTATTTGCAATATCTCATTTTAACCCATGAATCAATCAGTCCTATTATTTTTCCCATCTTACAGATGAAGAAATTGAGGCTCAGAGAAACAAATAGCCTAAGGACACACAGCCAGTGCATAGCAAAGCCTAGACTTCAACCCAGGTCCTTCTGTCTCCCAAACTCATGCTGTGTGTAACCACTAACTCTATTGCTATTGGAGAAATGAACCAGCACCACACAGCAGAAAACCCAAGTCCCACTTCTGGAAACCCAACCCAGCAGGAAACCCAAGCCCCTCCTGTGTCCACCTGGGCAGATGATCAGATGTCTCTGAGCCTCAGTTGCTTTATCTGTAAAATGGGTAAGCATCATGGCTTCCATGAGGGACAGATAAGATGAACCTACATGGAACAGCCCCAGTAGTCAGAGACACCCCCAAACCTGTCAGTCCTGGCCGGCGAGCCTCTGCCCGCCCCCCTCCTCTCTCCCCAGCTTCTCCCTGTTTTCCGCACTGGCTGGGCCAGAGGTTGTGCAGGCTGAGTGGACCAGGCGCCGGCATTTTCCCTTCTTGCTGAGCACTGCAGATCGCACCAAGCATTTCCTCTCCTTTTGTGTGTGTTTTTCATGACCTGCTTCCAACAGCTTTTTGCTGGGCGGCTGCCACCATTTACCCAGCACAAGAAAACTGCCTTTCTTCCCCCATTTAGGGTCTGGTTTTAATTTCTACAGTATTCTCTTTAATAACAATGCCTAATTAAAACATCTGTTAAAAAGTCTGTAACATTAACTTTACAGGGAGAATTTAATAGAATTATATTGGAATTGCAGGCATTTAACAGTCTTCTTAATTAGGCTTTTCTTTAAAAAAAAAAAAAAAAGGAAAAAGAAGAAAGAAACATTCCACAAATTAAAATCCAGCCTCTTTTTTTATAGTAACGGAGGTTGATGGTCTAATGGCTGGAGAGGATGGGCAGAAGCTGGCAGAGAGAGGGGAGCCCCAGCCAACTCAGGGTATGAAGTCTCTAGAATGGAGAAAGAAAGTGGAGAGGGGGCCTACACTTAATGGCCGTCTTGTGCTAGGAGCTGTCTCATTTATAATCCCCATTATATCCTGACACCAAGCATGGAAAATATTATTAGCCCCACTTTACTGATGGATAAAATGAGGCAGAAATGGAAGTAATTTGCTCAAAATCTCTCTTCCTCTCTTTCTCTCTGTCTCTGTCTCTGTCTCTGTCTGTCTCTGTCTCTGTCTCTCTCGCTCTCTCTCTCTCTCTCACACACACACACACACACACACACACACACACACACAGAGCCAGAAACTACTGGTAGAGTCTTCCCTGTGTAATCTCTCTACTATAACACCCATCCCCCTAACTTTGCATTATAAGGGTTTTCTAGAGCTCTCTGTGGGGCCCCTATCTCTGATTCAGTCTCTTCTCAGCGGTGAGCATCACAGTGCCTCCCATGGCCACACGTGCTCTGCCCCCGGGGTCCTTTCCACAGAGTCCCTGTCGGCTTGATGCTCCCGACTGAGCTGCCCTGGCCCTGGCTGTCACCTGCACTCCTTCAACACCAAGCTGGGGGTGCTTGCTAGGAACACAGCCCAGTGCCAGCAGGAGCAACCTCCAAGGGAGGAGTCAAGGGGAAAACGTTCAAAGTCATCATTCTGGTCTAAGTGAAAAGTCTGGTCCATGGACCAGCAGTGTCAGCATCACCTGGGAGCCCGTTAGAAACGCAAATTCTCAGCCCCTCCCCCCTCCCTTACCCCACCTCCTTCAAGATCTTCTGAATGAGAATTTCTGAGGGTAGAGCCCTGAAATCTCTGTTTAAATAAGCTTTCCAGGTGACTCAAATGCCATTAAAGTTTGACAGCCACTGATCTGAAGACATCAGCGAGTTCTTCTGTCCCCTTATCCTTCCCCAGCTGGACCCCAGAGCTTTGGCACCTTACCTGCCCTGTGCCCTTGACCCCAGCCCAGTCCCTTCCTTATAGCGGCAGGGGAGTAAACCCTAAGGAGGGCTACTGGCCTAAGGCTGGCCTGCTAGTTACAGGAAACAAAGTGAGATTATGGGATTTCCGTCTCCAAGTGAACCCAATGACTTTCCTAGAAAGAGCCCCCATCTTTCTTTCAGCCAAGCCAAGTCAGCCGCTGCTCTACTGACCTCAGAAGTCAAGGAAAGGGAGTCCTCTCCAGTGAGATTTTCAGATTCCAGAACATCCCTGTCTGTTTTCAACTCCTCATCTCACTGACCCACCAGCAGACATTTACCAAAAGCTGCCAGTAGGCCAAGCCCTGGGGTGGATTTGAAGACAAAAGAGACCCAGAGCAGCCACAACATAGCTCCCAGTGCAGTAGGGGTAACAGTCAGGCAGACAGACGTTGCAGGTTAGTGAGGCGCTGACTGACAGTGCCTTGGGGCCCATCCCCAGAGTGTGAATGGTTTGCTCTTGTCCTGATGGACAGGCGGTGGGTGCAGTGGACAGAGCAGGGATTCGGGAGTCAAAGGGAACTGAGTTCGAAGCCTGACTCAGCCACACTTGAGCCTCGTGATCTTGGGTAAATGGTGTTTCCTTGTTAAGCCTGGGTTTCCCCATCTGCAAATGTCCAAGGCACAGAGTCTGTGCCGGAGTGATCTAAATCTACAAAGCCATCAAATCTATGAAGGTGGAAGGTTGACCATCCTTTCTCCCCACTGCAGGGGTCCAGAATACCTGCTGGAAGGATGGGGACAACCAAATACAGCCCGTGATATGGCCACCTCTGCTCAACACAGAACCGGAACTCTGTGGCTTGGGTGTGGACTTAGAGCTTCGGGTGAGGAGAGGCTCCGAGACCACAGCCCTGACTGTGGGCCCTGAGCCTCTTGCCCTCACCTTAGGGAATTCACTTGGATTCCTACCCCACCACCAAGCAGGCTCCCAGGCTCCTTTGTCTCTCCAGGCCAGGAATGGCCAGACCCCTTCCCTGTGCTCCTCCAGCACACTTAGGGATTCTCATAAGGCTTTCCTAACCACCAAGGAAGGACACCACAAAAGAATAAGAAAACAAGAAGAGGAACTCTGGAGCACTGCTCGGCCACCTATTGGCTGTGTGACCTTGAGCAATTTAATTAACCTCTCTGAGCCTCAGTGTCCTCCCTCCATCAAATGGGAATAATGATAGTATGCCTAACTCTGGAGTTGCTTTGAGGATTAAAGGAGTTAACATCTGCAATGTACTTAGAATAGCGGCCAGCACATAGTAAATGCTACAGAAGTGTTTGCTCAATAAGTAAAAAATGAAGGCATGAATCCAGCCTGGCTCCCAGCCCTGAAACGCCGGACGTTATAAGTTTCCAGAACTTGAAGGCCCCTCTCCAGCCCTTTCTCCGTGCCAGACCCTAAGAGCTGGAGGCACCTCCCATGACCTGTCCACACAGAGCCAGTCCCTCACATGGACCTGGGCAAGGTCCCTGCAGGAGACAAGTGGCAGCTCCCGCCCGGGCCCCCCGTGACCGCTTCGGGAGGGCTGGAATTCACATTTCAGCGCGTGGGCAGATTCAATTGGACCATCTCCTTGTGTGATGGCTTCCTCTGTTCAATTACTACTAAAATTCATCAAATGGAACTGAGAGGTTTTAACGCCGGTAATTGTGGTGCAAAACGCTCTGTAATTGGTCTCTCAAATGAAAGTGGGGAGAACGCCATTGAAAATGAAGCCGGCTTGGCCTTGAACAGCACAAGAGTGATGGCTCAGGCGTGCTCCCCGCAGCCAGCTGTTCTCCACACCCCCGTGCCTAACCCCCCACCCCCCTGCTGCCTCCATTGGGCTCCCTGGTGGGAGCCTCAGGCCTCTCTCTCCCTGCCTGTGCTGGGGTGCAGGCGTGGGGTGGGAGGCGGTGGGGATGCTGGCATGCTCCTGCAGATCCACTTCCAGCCTGGTCACCCTTGGAACCTCAGGCCTGCAGACACGGGAAGCCCGCAGGCCTCCCTGGAGCGGCCCTTTTTTTTCCCCTTCAGATGTGGATAACCTCCTGCCCCCCGGCCTTTGCTCTGGCCCCTGGTCCCTCTGCCTGGATTCCGTTCCCCGCCTTCCCACCCTTGCTGATTTCTCATTTTATCGATGGAGTGGAGCCTTCCTTACCTTCCCCAAGTAGAGTTAACAAGTTCAGCCTTCTAGGATAGGCCCCTCTATGATAGCCCAGATGCTACAACTAATAATAATAGTTACTCTAGTAAAAAAGGAGAGACTTTTATTTCAAAAGCTGGCGGTGGAATTCCTATGGGTAGTTTGTCTGCCAGCGTGACTGCCAACAATTCCTCCCTTCCCTATACACACCTGCTGCTCCTCCCGTCAACACAGGAGCCTACTCGCCCTCCCCTTGAATCTGGGCTGGCCTTGGGACTAGTTTCCATCAAGAGAATGTGGCAGGAGTGATAATGTGCCAGTTCCAGACTAGAAAACTGTCCCCAAGAACTGGCTAGGTGTCAGCTCTCTCAGAGAACTGGCTTAGTTAAAACTTATAACAGCCCCATTTCACAGGTGGGCAAACAAAGGCTTGGAGAAGTTGCCTGTCTAAGGTCCCCCAGTTAGCAAAAGGCAGAGGCTGGATTTGAGCCTGAGATGTCTGGCTCCAGGGCCCACGAACTTCACTCCTCTGAGATTTCTTCTGTGAGTGGGCTGGACATTCAGGCTTTCTTATTTAATGTCAGAATTAATCCACAGGCCAGAGGACCAGAGCGACACAGCCACAACCTGGTCACATTCATATCGATTGGGTCGTTCCTGATGGCCCAGCTTGTGCCCTTGGGTCACATTATCTTATTTAATTCTCACAACAACCCCAGGGAGTAAACTTTTATTATTCTCTTCATTTTATAGGTTAGGAAATTGAGACCCAGAGAAGGTAATCAATTTGCCCAAAATCACCCAGCTGGTAAGTCATGGAGCCAGGTTGAACCTCAGCCTGGAGCGAGTTCCCTAGACTAGTACGTTGATGTGCATTTGAATCACACTGGGGTCTTGATTAAATGCAGGTTCTGGTTCAACAGATCTGGGGTAAGACCTGAGATTCTGCATTTTATTACTGTGATTATTATTATTTCTGTTATTGTTGCATTACAATAACTGAGACCCTCTCAAAGACAGGGATGCTCATACTGCCCCCAACCGTGCCTCATATGTCAGCGGGGAGGCCTGGGAGGTTCTTAATAATGATCTGATGGGGGAAAGGAGGGCAGGAAAAAAGGAAGGATGCTGGACAAGGTGAGAAATGGTTGCTGCCCCTTCTTGCCCACCTCCCTGCTGCCACACCTACATCCTCACATTTCTAGTACTTTCACTATCACTAAAAAAGACTCACATGGCCAGTATTTTCACTACCACTGCTACAGCCCAAGGCAGGAGCCTCAAAGCAGTGAGGTGACTGGCCAGAGGACATAAACCAGGGCACCCATCCAACCCCACGTCCTGCCCTCCTGCCCCGTGGAGGAGCCCGGGTTTGCTGATTCTCATCCCTCCCCAAGTCTGGGGCCAAGCTGGGATCCCGGGAAAGGACACACCAGGAAGCGCGTGGTTTTCGCCCCCGTGTCCTGCCACGGACCACAGCCCTCATTTTCCCTTGGCTCTGAGGTCCCAACTTCTCCTCTCCACGCGGGGCGACCCAGGTGGTCCGTGGCTGGAGAGGCTGAGCCAGCAGAGGGGGCCATGAGAGGTGGGGAGCTGTGCCACCGCAGGCTGAGAACACACAAACACACACAGGCACACGCTTTCCCATGGGAACGCAGCAGAGCCACCGCGCAACCTACCAGCCGGGCCCACCCCCGTGCTGCTTTCTCAGGAAACCTGGATGGGCTGAGGACTCAGGGACTGGCGTGAGAGACAATTGGAGGCCTCCAACGGGTGGGGGGAAATGGACGGTGTGGGGGGACAGGAACCACGATTGGTGTTTTGTGGACAGAATAGGCTTTTGCTGATCCCAGCAGACCAAGTACCTCCTGTCCCTCCAGAGGACCCGGGGGCAGGAGCTCGCAGGAACCAACCAACCCCTGGAGAGAAGGGCTTGCTGGGCGGAAGTCAGAGACAGCAGAGGACAGAGAGCCCCAGACAGGGAGAGACACCAGAAGGGGAGAGACACAGAGGCTGAGCGAGACCCCATAGAGGTCAGGATGGAGAGTCACAGGCACAGGGGTGGGGACCGGGGGGAGGGAGCAGAGGGACTTATCAGGTGGGGAGGGGGGCGGGGAAGTCCCTTACGGCCAAGCCCCCAGCAGGTACAGAAGCCCTGGCCTCCACACCCCAGGCTAATCAATACCTTCTGACAACTCAGTCCAAACTGGCCAGAGGCTGATGGATAAGCCACGTGTCAATTAAGTGATAATATCTGTAGAACCTGGACACAGTGCCTACTAATTTCCTACTAAATGACTACTAGGTACCTACTAAGCCCTAGTGCAGATGAGCCGTGGCTCTCAGTATTGTCCTTGTTTTTAGGGAGTGGCAGGTGGCTGCACCCAAGGGAATGATGAGGTACCCCCAAGAAGCCAGCCCAGAACAAGAGCCGGCCAGAGCACAGCCTGTCAGCTCTGTCCCTAGAACTCCAAGGGTGTCCTCCCCCGCTCGCTCCAAGACCCCCTCCCAGCTCCTTCCTTCTGCCTGGCCCACACCACCCGGGCCCAGGAGTCTGACAGCTGCTCTCTGGCCGGAGGTGGAGCTTGGGGGCACTTCCTCAGGAAACGAGGCCCCGTGGAAAATGGAGCACACGATGGAGTGCTGCCTTCGTGGGACCCAGAGGCTTTATTTTCTCCGCCACTGAAAACACTTCATAATCAAAGGCACTCTGAATGCTTCCCCAGATGTCAGCTCAGATCGGCTCTTTACTGTCAAGTAGGCAGAAGAATTTCTCCGTTGAGCTTATTTCTTCCCTTTTTCTCTGCGACATCCCAATTAGCCCAGCTTGGTAAGCGTGCCAGGGGCTTCATGCCTGTTCTGAAAGGCAAAGTGACCCATCTGAGTGTCTGGGCACAGATCACAGGCTCAGCACCCACCGCTGACCCTGCGAAAGAATCCAGGGAAAACAGGCCCCAAGGGACATGCCCTTTGCACATCTCCTCCAGCTGCGGCTGGCCTGGTACCCACCCACCAACCCCACCCACAATGGGCTGAGACTTGGCATCCACTTCACGATGAGCTGCCCACCAAGGCAGAGCCAGGTCAAGGTCACAGAGTCAAGGAGGAGGTTTGAAATGGTTAAGTGCCCTTCACCATGATTGAGGACAATGTTGGTGTCTACACGCCCTCCTCATATCACCACGTCCCCACCATCATCATCACCATCATTTATTACACACTTACTATGTGCCAGGAACTGTGTTAAGCCGTTTATATTACTTAGCTCAAGTCTTCTTTAATTAGGAACTATTATTATCCATACTGTACAGATGAGAAACAGAGGCACAGAGAGGTTAAGTCCCTTGCTCATAGTCACATAGCAGGCTAGTGGTAGAACCAGGATTTGAACTCAGACATTCTGACTGCAGAGCTCACCTGTTTTACCACATCACCACAATTACATGCCTTCACACATACACAGCACTTTACAGTTGACTCCTCAAAGTTGATATCCATGACCTTGTGAGGTAGGCGTAGGGTAATTCTCTCTCTACAGAAGGGCAAATTGAGATGCAGGAAACTGCGGGTGTCAGAGCTGGAGCTCTTAACACCTGCCGGTAGATCCCAGAGCCAGAGCGCATGCCTGGGCTTTGCTGTCCTGTATCCTGGGATGGATCTTGTGTCAAGTCCAGGAAGGTCCCTAGTCTTCAAGGATGCAGACGGCGGCCACAGAGCCCAGCCTGTCCTGATCTCTTCATACTTAGACTCCCGGCCCAAGGCCCCGCCACCCAGGACTTTTTCACTGGTCAGGCCCCCAACTGACCCCCAGCACATTGCGTCCTTGGTCTCCTGGAGCAGGTTTCTGCTTCGTTCAGCATTCAGCAGATCAGAGGCAGAGTTGTGAGGACTTTGCTCCTCTGGTGGCCTGTCCCAGCCACAGTACCTGAGAAGTTTGCAGAGCTCTTAGGAGGAGGGTAGCCAGGGCTGGTGGGAGAGGGACTACAGATGGGGTGCCCCCCGCCACTGAGCTTCTGAAAGAGGATCTCTTTTGCAACATAGCAAAAGCCCCAAATATAAGTGCAGGAGGAACTGCAGTGACTTTAGCTTGGCCTGGATCCAGCGTCCCCAACCTGGGAGGACAGGGGCCAGGGAAGCGGGGTAGTAGGGGTGCAGGATGCAGGGTGCCGGAGCCTGCAGAGGAATTAGATTGTGGCACAGGCTTCTGGCTGTGGGACAGTTTAGGGCCAAGATCCCCTTGCCCCTCACTGCCCACTGCTAACAGCAGCAGCGGAGACATTTGGGGAGCCGCAGCCCGCAAAGCCCTGCAGGGAAGCATATACTAGGGAACGGGAGGAGGGGAGGTGGTGGAAACCAGATCCCTTATGGTGACAACTGGGCCCACTGCAGCCTTCCACCAAGGTGCCCACATTTCAAAAGAGTTCGTCTAACAACACCCTAAATATTTTAAGTACTAATTCATTCATTTCCATTTTGACTAGTCATAACCATCCCGAGCTCTCTGTCCAGCCGGGTGACCCTATCAGACTGGTATAATTTCTTCCCAAGGCAAAGCTCAGTGTTTTAGGTAACTTGGGTGGCCTGATGGCAGCTTGTTGAAATATTAAATATAGTTTGAGAACACTTCCTGGCAGGTCTGTGACCGGATCTGCCTCATTTAGGGCTATTTCTCCAGGGAACCTGGCACATGCATGGCCTCGATAAATATTTGTGGAATAAATGAATGATCCCTCCGAAGAAACAGTCATCTCAGGGTCTGGAAATGCCAGATTGTATCCTCCTGCCAAGATGAACTCTTCCTTACGCTGAAGGGCATCCCTGCTCCTTGCCCAGGAGTTCTCAGCAAAATCTGCCATGAGTTTGCGGCATCATTAACTCTGCCATGGCCACAGAGAGGCACACGGGGACACGCACGCGCGATGTAGCTGGGCGCACACGTGCTTGTGCAGGACACACACACACCAAGAACAGCGCCGAGGGCTGTGAGAGCAACGGCAGCAGAGCCATGGTTCCCAATTAAAATCAGAGTGTAAAAGGGAAGAGAATTTATCTTTAAAACCACAAAGGCACGGAGAGGTCACTGAAAAAGCCCCTAAACTTGTTTACGAAAATACGCAATTATGTACTAAGAGTTCTGTGATCATCGCACTGAGCACTTGTTTTTAATCTCCTCACTGTTAACCATTTAAAGTCAGAAAGAAAATGGGTCAGGGAGGAAAGCAAGCAAGATACAGAGGACAAGGTCATCGAGTAAATTCTTGCCTCTCAGCTCAGCTGATGGCGCGTGGTGGGGTCTCAGTCTCTTCCTCTGAAAAATGAGGACAAGAATGCCCACCGTTCAGAAAGTAACAAGATCACCTAAACAAACGTTCCTAGCACAGTGCCAGGCACAGAGCAGCCCGCAGACGTTGGTGGTTCAGGTTCTAACAGGAATCCCAATCTCCTCTCCATGAGCTGTCTGCCTCTCAGATGCTTTTACAGCAAGGGTCACAGGACCAAGCAACTCTTTTTTGGGCAAATTATGGGTTCACCTGCCACCCAAGGCCCCCAGTGGCCCCAGGAAAAGAAGTTCCCCAAAGGGAGGAATCTCAGAAGGAGGCCCTCCAAAATGACAGTGTAAGCTGACTAGGTCGGTCCGGCAGTGTATCTAAAAAGAAAAATAAATAACTTTCTCCCTGAGATGAAGTTCCTATTTCCTGGCTGCTCTCTTGGTTCTGTCTGTTTCAGGGGGTCCCTAGGAATTACTAACTCGTAGACCAGGAAGGAGCAAGAAATAAAACTTTTCTGAGTTTCTACTGTTTTCCAGGAATCACGATATCTCACATCTAAGATCATAGCTTCTATGCCTCAGTTTCCTCATCTCTAAAGTGGGGAGAATGAAAGTAACTTTTTCATAGGGTAGTTATGAAGATTAAATGAGACCATGCTCTTAACACAGTGCCTGACACAATCATCACTCCATAAATGTTTACTGTCATTATTATTCGTAATTCTCACAACTACAAAAATAATATGTAAGGGCCCAGAGAGGTTAATTAACTTGCCCAACTTACACAGCTGGTAAGCAGCAAAGGTGGGATTCGAACTCAGGCAACCAGGGTGCCACCCCCCCCCCATGTTGCTTCCACTTGATAAATGTCCACTGATCAGCTTCTATTACACTCCAGGGTCCTGATCCCAGGCAAGAGGTCTGGGAGTGTTGACTCGGGATTTTTTCATGGTGGATGACCCAGAGCACACAAATACTCACGGCGTAAGGGGATCAGGTTTTACAAATGGAGAAACGAGGCCCAAGGAGGAGAAAAGACTTTCCAGAACCAAATGGTAAATCTAGACTCAGGCCTCTGTCTCCTTTCTTCCAAGCCCTTGCCTCTGAACCATGCCAGGGAGATCACTGTGGCTCTACCAAGGTTTGGCAGACCGTGGGTCATGAGCTCCCATGTACTAGAGGAGTGATCCTGAGTGACTTACTTAGCCTCTCTGTACCTCAGTCTTCCCATCTGTAGAATGGGGATGAAAAGTGACTTACCAGGTTACTGTAAGAAATAATGTAATAGATGTAAAAGTTCCAGCAATATTCTAGGAGCTCCATAAAGCTTAGTTTAATTGGGTTAGGTTGGTGGGGGATTACTTTTGTTTTATTTTCTTATCAGGTGGCAGACGCTCACTCCTTGCTGGATAACCACCTCAACATGATTGATTTTTGCCTTCAAATAGATACCTCCCCTCAGCAGGGAAGTCACAGGCACTGACTGGAGGGATCAGGTTGGGCTGTGGCTCACACCCCCTCGGGCTGCCCTTTTCTCCAGCCTTCCCTCTGTTCTTCCTTTTCCCATTGCCGCCTCATTTTTCTCACAAGCAAAGACCTTTTCTCTCCAGGCCCACGGCATGAACCCTGCACTTCCGAAGGAAGCAGGCGCTGAATAGATTTAGCAGGTTCTGATGAATGTCACGTTTATTTTGGTGCCAATGGAGTCACTGCATTTTAATGAAGACCCCGTCCGGCCCCCACCCCGGCCCCAGATGTTGGTGCTGGTGGGAACACCTCACGTTCCCACTGCCGCCACACAAATGAGGTTGGGATAAGCAGGCGCTGGAAGGTGATGCCGGGTTTGGCCTGCCAGCTCCCTTCCTGGCTCAGGGATGGTGTTTCTGGGAGTTGGCTTTGCCAGCCCGGGACCTCGCAAGCCCCTTTGCCAACCTCAGTTTCCTCATCTGAAGGTGATGTATGTACAATAACACTCCCAGCTGGGGGCTGGGCGCCATGGAGACCTTCAGTGCCTGTCTGCTGATGCTAATTGATTCCAAAGATCCAGGCCCAGGGACGGGGCCAGGAATGGATGGCTGGGAGAACCGGCTGCATGGGAGGAGCTGAAGTGGGTGGCTGAGCCAGCCATTTTCCCGTGCCCGAGAGCGCGAGCCATAGATTGGACCCCTTCTCCCAAAGGCCCCACCCAGGAGGGGGACGCTGGCCTGGGAGGGAGGAGGGTACCCGGAAGGGCGGAGCCAGAGCTCAGACCTTCCTTTCATCCCAGCCCGAAGTGAAGAGGGAAATGACAAAAGACCCATAGACCTGGCTCCTTCCGTACCCCCACACCCTCATTGGTTTCAAACGCCTCTGGGCTGGAGACCTCTCCAAGGTGATGGAGTGACATTAGGTGGCAGCCCCTTGAGAATGGCTCCCACACACACTGTAAAATAAAATCCAGCCTTTCTCTGCGTTTTGCTGAGCCTAGGTGTTCTCTGGGTTCCTATTGTCTGTGGGTTTTATGCTACAGAAGATTTTTTTGTCATAATCATGAACCAAAGCCTGCATGAAAACACAGAATGGCTAGAGGCAGGGGGGGGAGTGTGCGATGGGCAGGAGATGTCAGAGTGAGACACTGGGGAGCAATGCCTGGCGTCTCCAATGGAAACCAGATGTCTCCTCCTCCTGAGGAGACAGGGAGACAAGGATTCGAGGGCAAGTAGTATGTTTAGGAGGTGACCTCAGAAGCATCAGTAGGGGAGGGGGAAGTGAGTCAGGGAGAGGAAGGAGGGCAGTAAAGGGTGCATGGTCGAGAAAGTTGCCACCGTGGGAACTCGGGAAGCCAGTGTAGACCGTGCACCTCTAAGTTATCCCACTTCAGGAACAATCCATCACTAGCTGAGGTCCCTCCTGGGGCACTAACTCCACAGCACCCCTGACCCACCCTCAGCCAATCTGTAAAATGGCCTGGAGGGGTGGCCAGGACACCAGTTACCATGTTTATCTTAGAAGGAATATCCCTGAGACTCAGTGAGGCAAAGAGCTGGGTCCACTCTTATGTAGCCAGGCAGCTGCTTTAAATGAAAGCTGTTTATCTGCCAAGACCCAACTCAAACCGGCCTTCTCCCTGAAACTTTTCTCTGCTTGCCCCATCCTCCAGAAATCACATTCCCATAATATCTGGTCTACACGGCAGTTAGGACATTTGTCATGCCACATTGTACTGACCCTTTGCCTGTCTGTCTCCTCTGATACACTGAGGGCCACATGGAGAGTGGCCAGCACATTGCAGGAATCTAGCAAATGCTCTTCCCTCTCTTCCACGCTCCCTCCAACCTCGTTTCACCAAAAGCTAGCACTGTGCAAGAGACATGCCAATGCTTTATTGCATTGTACCGGACAACAATGTAACTCTAGTAATAAAATTGTCCTCCACGTTCATACCAGGGGTAAAAAGAGTTAGTCTAGATCTTAATGCATGGAGAGGAAAGAGGCAGTAAATCAACGCAGAAAGCGCATTCCAGCGAGAGGAAACCGGTTGTGCAAAGGCCCAAAGGTAGGTTTTGAGGGAACCCCGAGTAATTATGTATGTGCAAGTGGGGAGACATGAGAGGTGAAGCTGGAGAGGTGAGCAAGGGCCAGACAATACAGGTTTCCAGGCTAAGCAATGGCGTTGCCATAATGCACACAGAGAAGGACTTTTCCAAAGGCTCCAATAGACCCAGATGAGTCTTTAGGACTTTGAGTGGGAGAGGATG
Source organism: Monodon monoceros (assembly GCF_005190385.1). Taxonomy (NCBI): domain Eukaryota; kingdom Metazoa; phylum Chordata; class Mammalia; order Artiodactyla; family Monodontidae; genus Monodon; species Monodon monoceros. Next base: position 18,832,631 of record NW_021703769.1, on the reverse strand, counting down.
CTTCTGGCCAGAACAAAGTCACAGCAGTTCAGAAGAAGAGACACCGTGCTGGAATCCTGAGCAGATGACAAGACCAAAGCCAGAAGCTTCTGTGATCGCTGACCACTATAGAGGGTGGACAAAACACCCAGAGTGGCAAGTTCTAGGAGGGGAGGGGAAGATTCAAACCATTTCATGGTCACCCAATGCTCAAAGAAGGAACTAAGAACTAATGAAACTTAAGGACCAATGAAGCAGAATCTCTTAAAGGAGGAACCCAGGCCTCAGCAGCCACCCGGGGAGGATTTTAATTCACTGAAAGTGAGGGCAAAGGGCCCAAGTCAACTTTGTTCCCAGATTCTAGATCTATAAATGGCAAAAATCAAATCGAAAGAACAGGGAGAAACTTTTTTTTTTTTAAATACATTCACTTTGTTTTTCAGACAATTAGGTGATGCATATTCACTGTAGAAGATTTGGAATGTACCAAAAACACATGAAAGAAAATAAAAATCACATGTAATTCCACCGGTAGATTTTCTTCTATTCTTTTTCTAATCATTATAAATAACATATATAATTTTCTCTAAAATGGGGATTATGACATAAACACAGGTTTACTGCCTTCTTTTGCCATTTAGCAATACATCACAAGTGTCTTACCCATATCTTTAATTATTAATCTATGTTAATTTAATAGCTGCACAGTTTCCATCACATGGGCACCATATTTGATGTGTTCAATCCCCTGTTGCTGGACATTCAGATTATTTCCAGTTTTCATTATTATCCATGACAATGCAGTGAACATTCTTCTACAAACAACTATTCCTTAGGATAAATCTCAGATAAATTTCAGATTACTGTCAAAGTGTGTAAATAGTTCTAGGGCTTATGACACATGCTTCGAAATCACCCTCCAGAAGACTCCTGCTCTCATGCAGCACGTAGTCTAAGCCCATATTGTTTAATATGGCAGCCACTGGCCATATGTGACCACTTAAATTTAAACCAATTAAAACTAGACTTGGAGGCTGCAGCCCAAATGATGGAGGAGGTAAAATTGATTGAATTCTGGAGGCAGCTTGAAGGGAGCCCACAGGATTTGCAGGTACAGTTGCAAACTATTCTAAATGCTACAAAGAAAAAGCACACAGGTGGCGTGTATCACCAGTGAATCTGGAGAGGCAACTGCTCTACGAAAGTGACCTTGGGGCCAAGATCTGAGATCTGAATAGGAGTTGATCTGGTGAAGACTTTTACAAATTCCTTGTCCAGTCGTTCACAGCCTCCTGACAACAAGAAGAGGGAAGGGAAGTTGAGTGGGGGCCGCTACCTCCTGGGAAAAAGGAGAAACTTTGCCGCAATGAGCTGGAAACAGCCCAAAGAGCCGCGTTGGGTTATGTACGGATCTGCAACCCAAACAGCTTTGCTGTTATGGGCCTGTTTGTCATAGATCAGTTAGTGGGTAGATTGCTTTGGCTGGAAATGGAGATTTAGACAATGCCGGAGCGGATAATGGTGCCCGAACGCTGCCAGGCGCTAATCAGGACTCGGCAATGACTGCGGTACGGATTGAAGCGCAAGCATTCGGAGTTATTACCCAAGGCTTGTCTCTGCAATTAGATGATTGCGTAACCTTAATATGATCAATCTTGCCGGATGTGAATTGTGCAGCTGTAACCACAAAATAAGGTGGCATTTCTGTTTTCTTGTTGAACGCAAACATTATATATGCGCAAGCCATAATTTTATAACGGTCGCTTGTGGCAAGAAAGAGCTTTGTCAGTCAGAAGATGCAATTGAAAAATGTGTGTGTGTGTGTGTGTGTGCGCGCGCGTGCACGCAATACAAGTGCTTAAAGAGACAGTCATAATGTCAGGCTTTGCCTCAGGAAATAGTGCTTTGTGAGTTTTGCTTCTTCTCTTTTTTGCCTTGGTACACATCAATTTTGAGGGCAGGAAGTTGGGAAACTTGGACCCCTCTGGAGCCCTCCTGGGACAACACAGCTTGCCTCTCACACATGCATGGCTCAGAGAGTCCTAGGGAATCAGTTTGATATTCATCAGCAATTGCACAGCACACCCCGTTCATCAAGCCTCATTGTTCCGTGGGGACGTGAGCTACGACTTAGGCTCTTCCGATTCAAGATCCTTGCAGAAATCTTAGCCCAGCCCCCGAGGCCCGGCTCGAGGGACTACAGGGACACAGCCCTCAAATGCCCTCTCCACCTCAGCGGCTCTGGGGGCCTGGAAGGAGTCCTGATGAGTGGGGAGACCAGTGTTTGTGATGAGGTATCTCCTCTGTCTGCTGGTCCTGTGTCCAGGGGGCACAGACTTCTGAGAAAGGGAAAAGCCTGGAGGCTGGAAGTTGTCTTGTTATGGGTCAGAGATTACTCATGGAAGGAGGGAGGGATAGAGAGGAGGAGATGGGGTGGGAGGCATGGCACGAAAAAGATATATTTAAGAAAGAAGCGCTATGATGGGATGTCAGGAAATAAAACCTAGCGGCCAAATGAGCGAATGCCTACGACTGTGTGTGTGTGTGTGTGTGTGTGTGTGTGTGTGTGTTAGAGACACTGAGAGAGAGAGAGAGAGACCTAACTGCTTTATCTGACTGGGGCTGTGATTTCATGGCTGGAACTAACAACAAAGCCAAGTGTCACGGGCCGAGTTCCCCGGGAGGCAGACACAGGGGAGGAGATTAGCGCGCAGGAGGTTTATCAGTGAGGACTCTTGGGGCCAGCGGGACCAGTGCCCGTGGGAAAAGGAAGGCGGCAGGAGTGGGCAGAGGGAGGAATGGGCTGCGATGCAGTCCCAACAAGATGCCCTCCCCAAGGGGAGCTCTGAAGCTGGGATGACCTTTCAGAGTTGTTTAGAGTTGGGGCAAAGGGACCACGCCTTCATCCCCTGCACTGACCAGTCACTGGCTGCGGGCTGCCCCAGGGAGGGGGCGTGACCTTGAATGAGGCAACACTCCTCAGCCAGGGTAATTCCTGAAGAGGGCTGACGGCCAGTGGAGAGCTATCAGCTGACAGCCTCTCCAGCAGCCAGAGGAATAGGTCCTTTGGTCCTGAATACGGGGTCTGGGTGGTGCAGACTATCACCAACACCGAGAATTTAGGAGTAATAAGAGCTAAAATTGGGTGGAAGGCAGAAATGGTCCTGTGGGCCAGGAGGCAGGGGTTACTAATGGACAAGCCGATGAGCTGCTGACTTCCAAGGCAGGGCAGAGTCAGATTGGATCCCTCAATTCCAAGCCTCAGTTTCCCCCAAATGACCACCTGTCTCAAACCTTTTCTAAATGGCCAAGCTGGGTGAAAGCAAAAGTCTAGGACTGGAGTTACCCTACCCCAAATCACCCAACCACCCAACCAGCATGATTGTCACACATGTGCAGAGCTCCAATGTATACACCACACGTGTTCCCCCACTACAAACCTTTAAGGCAGACTTAGGAGCTAGAAACCTCAGGAAAGTCTACTGCAATCAAAGGCATGGCTGGGCTTCTCCATCACCAGGGAGTCCCCAGCTTCTACCTCCAGCCCACGCCTCTCTCCTGAGTGCCAGACCCACCTACCCATTCCCCTGATGGACACCTCTGCTCAGAGGTCCTCAGGACACTCAAACTCACATGTCCTAAACTGTCCTCATCTTCCACCCTCAAACCTGGGCATCCTCTTCTGTTTCCCATTTCAGTAAATAGCATGGTATCTACCCATTTGGACAGGGCAGGGCACCGCATCCTTGACTCCTGCCCCCCCTTTATCTTCCCACATCCTACAAATCCTGTGGGCTCTACCTGCTTCTCCAGTCTAGAATCCATCCACCTCTCTCTGTGCCCATCACTCCACCTTACTTTAAACCCCCCTTACTACCAGGAAGCAATTCTAGTTAAGTCTTTCTCCAAACTTGCTTCCCTGCTCAAATGCCTTCTCTCTGTCCATGCCTTCTCTCTGTCCAAAATGTGAATCTGACCACAACTCTCATTATGTCTGCCCCATTGCCTTCAGGATAAAGTCTGCCTGCCTTCCCATAGCAAAAACTTTCTGCTCTTCCTGTGGTTCCTGTATCACTCTAAACCCTCATCTCTAGATATTTCTCTCTCTCTCTCTCTCTCTCTCTCTCTCTCTCCTGCTCAAACAGGCGTTTTACACAAGCATTTACACTCTACATTTGTACCATCCAACACAGCATCCACTAGTCACACATGACTGTTGGCCACTTAGGAATGTGCCTAATCCAACTTGAGATGTACTGTAAGTGTGAAACCTCCACCAGATTTTGAACACCTAGTATGAGAAGAAAGGAAGTAAAACATCTCACTAAGTTGGTATTGACTCCATGTTCAAACAATGATACTTTAGTTCATTCATAGTAGCTTGGGGCAATTCATTCATTTTACCTGTTTCTTTTTACTTTTTAAATGTGGCTGCTAGAAAAATTTTCATTATACAAGTGGCTCTGATTCTGTTTCCATTAGATGGCCCTGCTCTAGCCCCTTCGGGATGGGAAAAACTTCCTCCCATCCCACTAACACCTAGAAGTTTCTTCAGCTCAAAGGTCAGGGTCAGGGTCAGGTCTTGTCTAAGAATTTTAACTGACCTAAAAAAAAAATCATTTCAGATCTTTGGCCTCTGTCTTTGTGCCGGTAAGAGGTAGCCAGCAACAGGGCCTCCATTTTTTGGGTACTGGAAAGCCCTGGGCAGACTCAAAACAGAAGAACCAAGAGAAGCTTCTGCATTTAAATGTCAGGGACAGTCCCTCTTATGGGTCAGGGAAGCTGAGCAGAGTGTGCTACAATGGGGAAAAAACTAGCCTGTTCTGGCTCTGAGAATGATGCGTTTGGGTAAAATGAGTGTTACGTGGGTGTGGGTTCTGATTGCATTGGGGGGAAGGGAAATCAACCCCTACAGGTCAGAGGCATGGGGTCGCCCAAACCTGGGGAGTAGCTGATAGCAGACTCTGGAGAGCATTAAAGAGAATGGCCCTTTCTCCCAGAGAGAAGGAAGAACAGACCTTCAGACAGAGGGCGAGGCTCCAAAACCCCTTCAGAGTATCTTTTTTATTATTATTCTTTCTGGGACTCCCTGAACAGTCATACCTTACAGAGTTTTCAATATTTTCTCCTGCATTGTCGTTTCTATCAGGTGCCGTCCACGCTGCAATCATGTCTGCGGCATTCTAATTGCCTTGCATGGTGGGATGGGGAGGTGGGGGCAGGGAAGGGAAGCCTGGTCTACCCGTCAGGATACTTCCAAAGAGCAGCCTCACATCAATGGGGCCAGACCTCCCAGGACTCTGGGGATGAGCAGGGGTCCATGGTGGCACTGGGAACAGTCAGGAGGAAGACTGGGCAGGGAGCTGCAAACTGATGAGAGGTTCAAGAGCAGGTGGGAGACAAATGTTTGTTTCTCCAGTTCACCCTGGAGGAAGATGATCCTGGGGGGGAGACTTGCTCCTATCCCACCTTGCCGCCCCATCTTCCTGGGCTGTGCTTCCCTCCCTGGCCACTGCCTCTCTCACTCATCTTCAGGACCGAATTCAGGCATCACCTCCTCCAGGAAGTCTTCACAGATGCCCTCAGACTGGACAAAGTATCGTTCCTCAGTGTTCCCATAATACCCATACCTGACTCCAATGTCGCTGTCTGTCTGCTTGACTCAATTCCTCAACAGAGGGCACCATCCGGGCAGAAAGTTGATGTGATTTATCTTTGTTATATGAATGCCTATCTCCGGCTCTAATACACAATAAGTGCTCAGTGAATGTTTGCTGAATAAATGAAAAGTACAGGAAAAACGTTCTACAATTGTCCACTCTTCAAGCCCCATCTGGGGTTCAGCACGCTATTGGCTCCAAGAAACTTCCCATCTCCAGCTCGACAATCTTCAGTTTCAAGAAGTAAACCCTGTTGTCTTCAAAGCTCTAGGACAGGAGGGGATGATGGGCGTATATCTGGAGCCTCTCTGGTGAGAGAGTTTTTCCTAATTCTCCCATCATTTAAACAAACTGGGATCCTGATGGATAGAAGAGCCACCTTTGAAAGACTGGGAAAAATGGCTTTTAATATCAGTTTTTAAGAAAGAAAGTATGGCCCCTATAAACTGTTAAACTTCACTTTATTGACCATAAATCTGTATTTTGCTCAATGCAAAAGTTTTTCATCTTGTACAGAAAAATGCTGAAACAGCGACAACTGCCGAACACAAGAAGTTTTCTCTTACGGACAATTTATATGAAAAGGTTATTGAATTTCTGGTTAGGGAGGCCAGGCCAGGCATCTATCGCAGCTCCCCTAACCCAGGTCCCGGCCACCAGGTGCCAGACGTGACCCATTGCTGATCAATGTCAAGAGAAAATTACCCAATTGTAAGTCTATTAAGTTGTGGACTCCAGGGATTTCAAAGCCCGGAGCAAAGACACGTTTCTCCCTGAGGACATTAAACTCAGGTTTTCTTTGCTGAAAGTGCAGCCAGCCTTTCTGCCAAAGGAAGGGAAGGAAAAGCTGATCTGGGGGAGCATCTACTAGCTACGAGGTGCTTTCACAATTACTGTCTCTTTTAATTCTGGGAACAGCCCCAAGAGATAGCTTTATCAGGGTGGAGAGGGGAAGAGGAAAGATAGCTTAAGGGGAAAGAGTGAAACTAATTCCCTATGCTTAATATTCAGTGAGCAAATATGGTGAAATCTGGAGCAGAACCGTTAGCAGCTTTGAGTTAAGGCGCTGCCTAGGAGGCTGGTCAGAGCAGAGATTTGGATTCAAATCCCTGGTTCATGAATTCACTCAATCAACACTGGCAGATGTACTTTGTTCTAGGTGATGTGCTCAGAGCTGCCTTTAAAGAGCTCAGGGGCCGGGGCGGGGAGGCAGAGCTGAAACCCATCACTGGAGGACATGGTGGTGAGTGCTGATTAAAGCCTGTCAAGAAGGATTCGGAAAGGTTTCCCAGAGCAGATGACAAAGACGCTGCTCCTACAGGATGAACAGAAGCATTTCAAGTGGGCAGAACAGTGGTGAACGGGGGCCACGAGTACAATGGAGCCAATTATGTGTATCTCTTCCCAACACCACTTCAGGCACAATTTTAGTAGCTTGAGATCGACTGTGGTGGGAGTATTCACACCATGGAAATTGGAAAATGCTACAAATCAGAGTGTTTTTTTCCTAGAGACTGAGGAAGTCAATGGGTCAAGCCTTATGTCTGATTGGACTTGGAGGATGAAAGCCAGGAAAGACGGAAAGGCAGGATGTGGAGACCAGAGAGTTCCTGGCTTAAGAGAACAAGTGGATGGTGTTATCATTTGCTATAAGATGAACAGAGGAGGAGAGGCAGTCTTAGAGGGAAAGGGACGCTGCTTTGAGGTATCCGTGAGATACCCAAGTGGACGTGTCCAATAGGCAGTCAGACAGAGTGTAAAAGCTCAGGAGAGAGGGTGGAACTGAAAGCACTTACCTAGGACAAGTTCCCCGGGGGACATTTGAGCAGTGCACTCCTGCATCCCACTTATAAATGCCCCTCCATGAAATAACAAGCAGAACCCTAAGAACCTGCTCCCAACACTGTATTCTCTCCTCCTTCCAGATGCCCCATGGAGGATGGCATACATTACCTGAAGCCTCAAGGTCTTACTAAGAAATCTGAGGAAACCCAGAATCCCAGAGGCCACATCTGTGGCACCTTCATTTCCTTGCATTCTCACACACATTTATAGTAATTTCTTTTCCGAAAAAAATAAATCAAGGTGAAGTAACTCAGCAGTTAGCTTACGTAGGGGACCATCCTGGGCATTTCACACGTGCTAACTCACTCACCCCTTACAACAATCATACAGTCTTATTTTCCCCATTTTGCAGATGAACAGTTTAAGGGTCAATGAGGTCACTTGGTTTCCCTAAGGCCACAAAGCAAATAAGTTGCTCAAGTATGTTTTGAAGGCACATCTTCTTCCTAGTGCCTAAGCCTTAGCCGAGACTTCATGGCACCTGAATGCCTGTTAAAAACTGCTGCTGGTGTGTAATGACATTGTCACTTTTCCACAACAAAATGAGCCTCATAATTTATCCAGACATAATTGTCAGCTGCCTTGCTTAGGATGGACTGTTCTTTATTTTGAAATCAAGCCCTTCCTATGGACATGGGGTGTTAAAATGATTCTATGGGAAGATGGTTATTTGCCTTCTTTTTTCACTATGTCCTCACTTGACAAAATAAAAAGTTGTCAGCCTTGTTCTGGTTCTCCAAACTATTCTTTTCAACATTTCCTGGTCTGTGGTATCCAAAATACTGGGAACAACTTTAGCACCCCATGCCAAAAACTTGATATTTTAAAAGGCAGGGGCAGAGGTAATTCAACCCATCACTTTCGATACCCTTTGAAGGTGCATGGGAACAGCAGAGACACTTAGAGATCCTTGCTTTCCTCCCAGTGGCCACTTCACACCTGCAACCCAAGGGTTCACACAAGAATGAATAGGCAAACATCTTTACATGCACCAGTGGCTGGCTCTGGACCCCTAACTGAGAGAGAGGAAAGCTTATCTTACAAAGACTGTTTTTTAATTCTTTTTCCAGCTGTTGAAACAAGATAGAGGGAATTAAGAGATGAATACTAATGGTGGAATCTAACAATATACCATTTATATCCTCTTTTCCCCAGACAAGTGCTCTACCCAGAGCCCAGGGGAGGGGAGCTTTTCTCTAAAATCTTTGAGATCAACAAACAGAACTGTTTAGGGATCCAGGTCTGCAGGCTGCTTTTCTACCTCCCGAGCCCAAAGGCAGGAGCCCCACAGCACCCTGAGGTCTTCCTCCCTCTGTCTGGTGGTAGATTTCTGTGCTCAGAGCTTCTCCTCTTCTTCTCCCTCCCTGGAGAAAAGAAGCATCTGCATCTATGAAAAAGAAAATGTATTGAGTCTTGCTATGTGCCAAGCCCATGCTGGGCAATTTCAAGCATGCTATTTCGTTTCATCTTGTATGGCCACTGTGGAGAACAGTATGGAGGTTCCTCAAAAAATGAAAAATAGAACTACCATACGATCCAGCAATCGCACTACTGGGTATATATCTGAAAGAAATCTCAAAGACATATTTGTATCCCTGTGTTCATTGCAGTGTTATTTACAATAGGCAAGACATGGAAACCATCTAAGTGTCCACTGATAGATGAATGGATAAAGAAGATGTGGTACACCTATATAATGGAATATTATTCAGCCATAAAAAAAGAAGGAACTCCTGCTATTTGCAACAACATGGATGGACCTTGAGGACATTATGCCAAGTGAAATAAATCAGACAGAGAAAGACAAATACTCTATGATCTCACTTACATGTAGGATCTTAAAAAAGCGAAACTCATGGAAACAGAGAGTAGAGTGGTGGTTGCCAGGGGCTGGGAGGTAGGTGACATGAGGAGATATCAGTCAAAGGGTACAAACTTCCAATTATGCAATGAGTAAGTTCTGGAGATCTAATGTACAGCACAGTGACTATAGTCAACAACACTGTACTATATATACTTGAGAGTTGCTAAGAGAATAGATGTTAAATGCTCTCACAACAACAACAACCAAAAGTAATTACATGAGGTGAAGGATGTATAAACTAACCTTACTGTGGTAATCATTTCACAATGCATATGTGTATCAAATCAACACACCATACCCCTTAAACTTATACAATGTCATATGTTAATTATACCTCAACAAAGTTGGGGGAAAAGAATTGAAGTCAGAAAGCCTAGGTTTTAATACTGACTCTACCACTTCTACTAGTTTATAACCATGGCTACCTATACAACCTCTCTGAGCCTTAGTTTTCTCTCCTGTAAAATGGGGATAAGAACAGTGGCGTTTCATAGCGTTACTCTCAGGGTTGAATTAAAGAATACATGTAAATTGCCTGGCACATTTGAGAAGGTCCTAACAGAGTCTGTGTCATACACTGTGTGAGACTCTGGGGATCCAAAGACAAGTAGGACACAGTTCCTGACCCCAAAGGATTAACAGAGGAGCATCAGTGTTTAACAGAGGGGCACCTATGTGCCTCAAAGTGTCATAAGGGCTGAGGTAGACACTTGGATGGGGATCTTTGGGGGCCACAAAGGAGGGAAAGGTCATGGGAAGGGGTTGGGGCAGCTTTTAGCAAAATGTGTTGAGAAGCACATCTAGCCAGCAAATTGCTTTACCTGCTATAAGGAATGCAAATGCTAAGATACACAATAGAAAAAATTATTATTTTCTTTAAATACAATGGCTGAATATAACCTGTAAGTATATTTTCTCACTACAGGTTGCTATTCATCAACTATTCTCAATCACTCCCTAACTAAACAAGTTATCTAGGTCTCAGCTAAGTACTCAGACAATGGAAGGACAAAGACAGCAGAGCTGAGGACCCCAGTCAAAGGACGCCAAGGACAGTGGCCCCAGCTGAGGACAGGCACCACAGACCACAGAACAGCCCAGCTCACAAAACTTCAATAAAGAAACCCCAGGCCAAGTTGTTAAGATTAGGTTTACCTCTGTAAACCTTAATAGCAAACCCAAAACAATGGCAAAGATAGAAATTTCTGTCCCTCTCATAGAAGTCCAGGTAGGTAATGCAGGGCTGGTTTGACCCTTTACCAAGACAGGGACCTAGGCTTCTCTCTGTTGCTCTGCCATTGTGGACTCATCCTTGAGTCCACTGGCCAGAGATGGAGCTCCAGACATCAGGTGTATGATGCAGGCCGGAACATAAAGGAAGTGGGGAGAAGAACTAAGAACGTGCCCCACTTCTTTTCCACCTACATCCCATTAGCCAGGCCAAGTCACATGACTAAGTCACATGACTAAGTCACATGTCTGCATCTAGCTTCAAAGAATGCTGGGAAATGTAGTCTTTCTTCCAGGCAGCCATGTGCCCAGTCAACAGTTCCATTAACTATTGAAGAAGGGAGAATGAGTTGGGCTCAACTAGCAGTCTCTGCCAGCCAAGGATTTATTGGCCAAAGAGAGATTTAAGGTCCCAGGCCCAGGACGGCTCTGGCATACAGACCTCTAGAGGATGGGGTTGCCAGCATTTCTAGAAGTGGCCCCCAACATTCCATGCCCCCTAATCCCTGGAACCTGTGAGTGTGATGAGGTATCATTCATTATGTTCTATTTTATGGCACAGTTGACTTTACTTTCAAAAGGAAATTATCCAGGTGAAACCTAATCGAATCACATGATTCCTTCAAAGCAGAGAACTTTCTCCAGGTGAGGGCACAAGAGGAAGTCAGATTTCAAGATGGAGGGGCCACATGAGAAGCAAGGTAGATGGTCTTTGGAGCAGACAGCAGTGCCAGCTGGAAGGGGGGACACAACTCAGCCCATAACAAACATACACTCTGCGAAGTGCGTCTGCTGCCTGTTAATCAGAATAGGTTGTCTTTCTGGTCCGTGCCTTCTCTTGCATCTCACTGTCTGTTTTCACCCTCTCTGCCCTCCTTTCCCAACTGAGGCAGCAAGGAACTCTCTACAGAAGAGTCCAGGCTTTTTGCTCACTGGCGTCATGGTCCTCCCTGGATCTTCCTAGCACACACCACCCTGCCAAGAAGAAACAGCCCAGACGTCCACTGCTGATACAGGTCACGGCCCTCCATGTGGCTTCATGATCAGGCAGAGATGTGGATTTGGGGAAGGGGGTTTCAACAGAGCAAAACAGATGCCCTCAGGGAGGGGACTCAAGAGTCCTCAAGCTGGATTATTAGGTAATGGCTCATTGCATCTCAGTAAAATTTCCCAAAACCCAGTTACCAAACTCTCTTGTCTACAGTTTTCAGAGTAAAATCCAAACTCTTTACCACGTCCTCCAAGGCCACTTCCCATTTCCCCCAAACCCAATCCCTGCCTTGTCTCTCTCCCTGAGCCCGTTTTTACAAACACACACTCCAATTTCATCTGAGGGCAAGGACTCTGGCCCCCAGTTTCCTAGCACAGCGAAGGCCATGGTGGGGGATTAAGCGGATGAGTGGACAAATGAATGAATGACAGCAGAGTGAGGTGAGTGGTCCTGGTTTGCCAGTGCTGTAGGTGGTAACCCAGGGCCAAGAGTCCTTCCCTCTGCATCTCCAGCCTCCCCTATATCCTCGGAGTCCTCTCCCCGAGCCAGGGGAAGGAGAGAGAGAGAGAGAGAGAGAGAGAGAGAGGAGAACCTGGCAGGAGGTTTCAAGGCCTGAGCAGTGTACATCACCGCCACCCGTATTCCATCAGCCAGAATCCGACAACAGCCCACCTGACGGCAAAGGAAGCTGTGAGCCTAGGAGAGAAAGGAAATGGGATTGGGGAGGCACACTGCAGACCCTGGCAAGGCCCCAGAGTTTCCCATTAACACCTAACACTGAAATTCACCGAAACCCCTCTCAAATTGTCACCTGAGTGGACTCTTTTCCTTCCTCCTCTGCGCCATTCCTTCAGGCCTCTAGCCCATTTCTGCCACATCTTGACCCTTCTCCATGCAACGCTAGTCTTCTCTTTAGAATAAACATGGAAGGGTGGTGGCATCACTGTCCTTGGAGGGCAGAGCATGGACCATGCCCCCTCTGGTCCCTCCACCTGCCGCCCCAACGTCGTCAAGCCAGGGGCTGGGCACACGGAGAAGCGGTCTACTTCTCTCACACCAAGGTCCAGACGTGCCTAGGCCATGTCACCAGATTGGCCGTGTCAGCGGAGATCCGGTCTCTGCTCCACAAGAATGTTCCTTTTCTCCTAAGAGGCCTGGGAGGTTGGCTCACACCCTCTCCACGTGCCCTGACAGCCCGGCGGGTGAGGGGAGGGTGGAGAGACTGAAATTTCACTTTCTCAGAAACAGCAGATTCAGCAGCTCCGGCTGCTATGGGAGACGCAGATCTGCACCGGCTGGATTTCTCTGGGTCTTTATCGCCACACAGAGAGCAAGAGCTATTAGGTCCTGTCCGGCGGCCAAGGACTCACCTCGTCTGGCAGGGGTGACATGATACCCCGGCCTCCAGCGGGGGCAGATGCCTCCTGCCCGCAACAGTCACAGCGCTGGGACCCGCCCTGCCCCTGGAAAGCAGTTCTTAGCCACAACGGACCCCCGTCCTGGCCACCCCGGGCTCCCAGAGAATCAAGTCCCTTCCAGAAACTGAGCCAAGTCTGGACCCCGTAGAACAGGCTGTCACAGGGGCCCAGGGCTGCCGGAGACTGAGGCTTGCCCTCCACCTTCACCTGGGCTGTGAGGAGGGAGGGAACCTTTTCCCCTGACTCTCCACTTCTCCCTCCCATCTGGGGGGATGCGGGGGACAGAGGGGCCCGGGCAGTGGGAGCAGCTGCGGAGAAGGAGATGGGCAGGAAGGAGCTGCTGCTGACCACGGATGACCTCCTGCCCCCAGGACTCCATCTCCACCTGCAGCTGGGCTTCTGGCTCCTTCTCTCGGGGCTCCATGAACAGAGCTTCTAGTGTGTCCAGCTCACCTTTGCCCTGGCCCCTCTGAGCACCCACAATCCACCCTGCCACCCCACCCAGCCTCCTTTCCCTGCCACCTGAGAAAGGACCCTCAGGTCACCTGGGGCTGAGACAGCCTCCTTTCTATACCCTCAGGCAAGGATCCACAGAGTCTGTCTGTTCAACCTACTTGCCAAGTCCACGGAAGGTCCTGGATGCTTTTCCTTCCCTCCTTCCTTTGATAACCTCTGAACAGCTGATTTGTATACAATCCCATGCTCAGCTCTTGAGGCAAAAGCTGACCAGCGCTCCCTCTTTGCCCCCCACAAGCTCTTAAACTCCTAGAGAAAAAAGATAAGTGCCAAAATAATGACAATGACAAAGTAGCATTCAACAATTTTTGAGCACCTGGGCTCTTTAAAATGAGTGCTATGATATAAAGATGACTATGACCCCCTCCCTAGGAGAGAAAAAGAAATATCAACATAATTTCTCACTCAGCTACAAATTCACCCCAAGAAACTATTGAGAGCAAAGACCCCCTGCTTTAAATCCTTCCAGGAGTTCACTTGGCAGACGAATGAAGGACACGTGTACTGATGGTTGGGAGTTTGTAGCAGGTGTGTTTGGTACGTTACCCACCTCTGTAAACACTGGAGGCTTCGTACTGCAGGAACTAGAGACACTCTTCTGGAGCATATTCTCTGACCCCAGAGCCCGCTGAGGACCCTGGCGCCAGGTAGGGCAGGCCAGAAACACCAGGAAGCTAATGCTCTCCCACCCCCAGGCAGCCCTCCACACTGATGCAGAAGAGCTGGTAGCTAGATGCTCCAGCTTCCTCCCTCCTCGGGGCAGGGGAGGGGGGGCGGAGCACAACTGGGAGGTGTGTCCCATGTGGTCTCCCAGAGGTTCCCAGAAGGATCGTGCCTCAGCTGCCCAAAGCAACACACTGCTCTGTAACGCAGGCTGTATAGACCTCCTTCCCTTCCCTAGCTCACGCTCAACTCCTGGCCAGAGCCTCCTGGGCTCACCTCCCAAGGTAAAGACTTGCCCCTGATGCCTTGTTTTAAGTGCTGCTTTGGGAGGATTTCAGTATAAAGCAGCATTCAAAGCCTTCCCCACGTCCTGGCCGCCTATCCTGCTTGGCACCCCAGTAGTCCTCTGCCCAAGCTGGCTATATCCTCCTCCTCAGACACACCAGGATCACTGCCCTGACCTTGGTCCAGGCCATGGGTCCAACCCGGGACCTCCATCCCAACCCTTCCCTGTGCCCCTCCCAAATGCTGTTCAGAAGATGGCTTTATTTCCTCCAAGGCACGTTCGAGTGTCTCTTCCATGAAGTCATCCCAGCCGCTCCTGTCCTGGAGCAGTAATGCAGTGTGTGTGTGTGTGTGTGTGTGTGTGTGTGTGTGTGTGTGACTGTGTTTATATATATATATTTATATATATATATATATTCATGTATGCGCATTCACTGGGTCTCCGTTCCTGCCTGCTGAGGGGAACTCTTTCTGTGCCAACTGGGTCCTGAATCCTCGTTGTGTAAATTGAAGAAATGCATGAGAGGGGGTGGGGGTGGGACTCAAAAATGCTGAGAAACACATTATTTCTTTATTTCTGAAATCCCTTCTTGAGGAAGAAGAAAGGCTAGATTCAGGAGAAGGATAGAAGTGGCCCACGTCAGCAATGGCTCAAGTTGGAGAAAGTTGGGAGGCGGTTTGTGAGGGGAGGGAGAGAGAGATGAAGAAGGAGGAGGGGGAGGTCAGGGCGAGGGGGAGGGGAGAAGAAGAGGGAGGGGGAGGGGGGGGGGAAGGGGGAGAGGTTAGGGACAACTCAACCTGAAATGACTGACTCTTGAGGAGAAAATAAATAATAATTCTCTTTTTTGTGAAGTTTTACGTTTTGCCTTGTGGGAAACAAACCTTTCTTTGTTATTCTTTCAGGCTTCCAGAAAAAGGTTCGTGTTATTTGTGGATATTGGCAACACCACGGCCACAAAACGGGTCAGCTTTATGCGACACCACATCTTAAAATCTTAAAACGGAGGTTAAAATTCTCTATTTTAACCCAGAAACAGAGGCCCCCCATTTGGATCCTTTCCTCAGCCCCCAAGGACAGGGCAGTGTCCATCCCGGGCCCAGGTCCATGGTCCCCGGGCCAGAGCTGGCGACACCCCCACCCTCCCCGCCCCATGGTCCCAGCCCTCTCCTACCTCATCCCCCAGTCTGACGAACCACCCTAATGGATTGACCGTGGCCTTTGCTGGAGGGGCTAAATATAAAACTTTGCTGCGCTCCTCTTGTCAAAGTTAAAAGCTTTTCATGTCTGTGTTAATGTTTTTTTCTGTCTGCTGGCTCCAGTGACAGATGCGGCATCTTGAGCTGAGTAACTGGAGAGTGAATGGCTGGCAGGGGCCGGGGAGGTAGGGCTAATTTATCTCAGAGAGTTTAAGCAGGATGACACGGCTGGGAACAGGAGGGGGCGAGGCTGTCACCTGATTACTGATTCCAAGATTTCTCCTCCGAGAGGGAGAAGGAGTGAGCGAGGATGAAGGGAACAAAAAGCAAATCAATAAACAGGTTAGCGTCTGCGTTATCATTAACTCTCGGCCTGTCAGCGCCACATTGAAGCGATCGCTCGCTCAGGGCGGCCTCGGATTTAATGGTCAGTGCGATAGATTTACTGTGAATGTTATCAGAGGCAGGGCAGGGGCAGGGGCGTGGGGAGGCCTTCATTGACAGATCACTGGATTGTGCCTAGATGCATGAAGCCATTTCTGAACCTGCATAAATAACCCAGAGCTTAGGTCCTGGGTGGCAGTTCCTCCGTCTGGTGTCAATGCTGCCACCTGCTTTACTCTGCTTCCTTCACTTCTGAAATGTTCCAGCAGCCAGGTTTCCCCTCAGTCTTTCCCAGGGCCTCCTGGTCTGGCCCTGGGCAAATCTGAGAAAGGCCAGGCAGGAGGTCTGCCCCGGGAGCTTCTGGGATCCAAGGAGAGTCAAAGAGCCAGGAACAACCCCAGGCTTCAGAAATGGGACCATGGGTCTGAGGCTGCACTCGGGAGGTGAGAGACCTCTGAAAGGTCAGTGCTAAAGAAGCATTCCCTGACCTCAGCTTCTAGGGGCTGGGGACATCTTCTTGATGTCACCTTCTGATCACTCTCCCTGCTTTCTCTGATCCTCCCACCTCCAGTACTTACCAACAGCAAATGCTTTAGATCCCAAGGCTCAGGGGAGGACTTTGACTAAGTCCAGTCAGCAGAATTTTAAGTTGCTGTCCCATCCTCTTGCCAGGAGCCACGAAGAGCAGGGATCCAGGCATAAGTAGAGTAGAGATCAGAGCCAGAGAGCACGGTCAAGCAGCCTGCTGTTTTCGAGAGCAGGGGTTCTATGTACAGCTGTTCAGGCTGTACACTGTACAAGTCTAGGGGCTGTCATTCATGTCACAATCCACGTAAATGGCCCTTTCTGGAGTTGTGCGGCACGCGAACTTCACAGGCCTGTGTAACAGTCCTAACAAAGAGGCAGCGCCACCATGGAGGGGGCAATGGAAGGTAGCAGCCACCCACACAAGTGAACTTTGAGCCTTTCCAGTAGATTCCAGCTGGAATCAGAGGGGACAGACAGGCAAGTGTATTTAGGAGGGTTTTAAAAGCCCCCTAGGAACTTGGAGCATTGAGAAGTGTTTCTGCTGACACTTGGATGAGAACAAGCCTGGGAGAACAGTCGCCTTGGGGGATGCAGACTTAGTTTTAGCTGCACCAACCGTATTCTTTCAAACCAAGCATGGAGACCCAAGTCTAGCAAAGGGGTTCTGTTCTACTGATAGGGACAGAAGCTCGGATGCAAAAATGTTCTATTCTCTCGGGTGTTATTATTCCTAGGATCAGAAGAAGAACACCTGGCATCTGGACTCTCAAAAGTAACACAGGGACTTCCCTGGTGGTCCAGTGGTTAGGACTTCGCCTTCCAATGCGGGGGGCGGGGGGGGGGCGTGGTTCAGGTTCAATCCCTGGTCAAGGATGCCTCATGGCCAAAAAACCAAAATATAAAACAGAAGCAATATTGTAACAAATTCAATAAAGACTTTAAAAGTGGTCCATATCAAAAAAATTATTAAAATTGTTTAAAAAACGGTAACACAAAGAGAGGGAGTCAAGGGAGGGGCAAGCTAAGGACCCCGTCTCTCCTCCCCTCAGACTTGGAGCACAGAAGGCCTGTCTTAGCTTGGGTTCCCCCAAACAGAGTTCCTAAGACAAAGACACACAAAGAAGCTGTTTATCAGGGAGGTGAACCAAGAAAGCAAAAGCGAGGGAGGAAAAACCAGCCCCCTGCGTGTCATTGAGCAGATTACTGGACCCTCCAGTTGGAGTGTAGGCAGGTTCCTGTAGTACCAATGAGAGCCTCAAGCCTAGAAAAAAAGAGATGTGGGGTTTAAGGGACCAAGGAACTGTGTGCAGCTGCAGGTGGACTCCGGTAGGCCCAGGGCATACGGGGCAGGACTTCAATAGCATCCTCTATAGGACTGGACTTCAGCATCCACCAGACCCCTACTCTTGTCCCATAGAAAAACCAGGTGCCTCAAAAATCTACTGCTCTGTTCAGGTGGACCAGCTTCCATCACCCCTGGAAAGAGCCAGGTGACTCCAAAATCAGAACTGTGTCCCTTGAGGATTTCCACCAAGCTTCTGCCAAGGAAGAGTTTTTGTCCAGGACTGTCCCATGGTGGCAAGTTCGGGGGGAGGCTAGGGGGCACCTGCCATACCTAAATGGGGGGGTACCCTGAAGGTTGATTTTTCTTTTATTCCGGGACACTCTTGGTGGCTGACTGAGAGGACAAATCCCTGATTACATACGCAGAGTTTTATTATTGGTCAAATGGTACCATTTTCATTCCACAATTACCTTGAGAGGTTCCCATCATAATCTAATACAGACATGAGTGATTTGGGCAGGGCACAGCCCAGGGGCCTTCAGTCAGTAGCTGGTGGCACCCTCAAGCTTCCTCCTGGAGGAAGGCCACCTGCCGAGCCGGACAGTGATAATCCACCCCCGGGACAGCTGTCGCCCAGGATGTTCCCTGCAGGCCTGAGGTGTGGCATCTTCCCTCTGTGGCTAATCTCCAGAGGGCCTCACATACCCTGTGGAGTGTCTCAGCTCTTTCCTCCGCGTAAGCAATTCCCAATTTCAATTCCCTTAGAGGAGCTGGGAACCAGAGTATTAGAAACAACTAACGTGGTCTCTGTTCTTCTGTCTGGCCCCTGACTGATCCAGAGTGCTGTCGAATATATTACCCTGGCCCCAACATTCCATGTCTCCGTCCCTGCTCTACGTGTTCTCTTTAGCAATGATCACGGTCCAACAGGCTGTATTTTTCTCTCATTCATTGTCTCCTCCACTAAAACAAGGGCCCAGAGTTTCCCCTTTTCGTTCATCACTATATCCCTAGTGCCTTATCCCTGGCACACAGAAGGTGCTCGATAAACACTTGTCAGTCAATAAATGTGGAACCTGCTGGCCACTCCATCTTGGACCCAGAGGGGGCCTGGGGACGTCTGTGCAAATCCCCAGCTGAACGGCCCCTCCGCCTCCAGCCTGCATCCAATGCCCAGCCCTGATCACCCACCCACCGTTAGTCTCCCGACCCCACCATCTGTGTGCTTGCCCGGCGAGCACAAGTGAGCGGGCCCAAGCCAGGCACTCACAGGGGGACACCAAGGGGTCTCCCAGGGCAACACCAGTGGCCTTTGCAACCCTGCCCTGAAGGAGACACACAGAAAGTCACAGAGCAGTGGGACAGGCAAGGCCTGTGGGAGGTGAACAGGGGGCTGCTGGGCGGCTCCCCCACCCGAGGAGCCTGATGTACACACGCGTGCAGACATACACACACCTCTACATGCAGGCACACACACGCACACACACACAGAAACCCATCAAGCGCTTTCTCTCTGCTCACCTGTGTCCTCTTCCCTTCTTAGGTGAGCTGGGCTCCACTCCACACACTGGTTTTATCTCTGTCTGCAGTCCCAAGCCCTCCCTGCCCTTGGCTCTGAGAGCAAGTGTCCTCGGGCCCCTCCCGAAGCAGTGACCTCAGCCCTCGGCCTTGTCTGCCTGGAGAAGTGTCTGGGAAGAATTGGAGGCCCCAGAAATGAACCCGTCCTCCCTCCCAGTAGACCTGGTAGATCTCGTGTTCTGTCCGTGTGTTTGTGTGGCTGAGGAAGGTGTTTAGGTGATGTGTATGTGGTGTGTGACATACATGTTCACATGTGCATATGTGGTGCGTATTATTGTGTGTTGTGTGTACGTTGTGTATCGTATTGTGTATGTGTGTGGCGTGTGTCTGATCTGTGTGTTTGTGTATGGTATATGGTCTGTGTGTCTGTGTGTGTGGTGTTATGTCTGATGTGTATGTGTGTGTGGTGTGTGTGGTATATGTGTCTGTGTGTGTCTGTGTCGCTGGTGTGTGTGTTTGCGTGGTTTGGGTGGTGTGTGTGGCATGCATAAGTGTGTTTGGACTGATGCACAGAAGTATGTGCAACTACCTGCAACTCATAAGATCCCAAGGGGACTCCACTAGGAGAGCCCACCCAACTGAGGGCAGTATTGGGGTCCCAGAGCATCCCCAAATTGTTCAGTGAGTCCTGGAGCAGCTAAAACTGTCATGGTGGTCTGGAGCCACGAAGAGAGCTGTTCTCTAAAACGGAGGGAAAGACACTCCGGGGGGTGTCTGGGACTGTCCCACGGTGGCAAGTTCGGGGGGAGGCTAGGGGGCACCTGCCATACCTAAATGGGGGGGTACCCTGAAGGTTGATTTTTCTTTTATTATGGACAAGCTGGGGTCGCTAAATGGCAGGTGCGGGGTGCCACGGGGGTCCTAGAAGAAGATGGCTGTCTGGAAGAAGGGCAAGGCCAAGGAGGCCCACGAGACTCCCACTCAGAGGCACTTCTCCTGGGTTCCCCAGGGTTGGCACACAGCCGTGCTTAGTTCACACCGCGTGTCCCCACCTGGCCCTGTGGCACAGACAGTGGGCAGTGCCACCCCGGCTTGCACTGGTGTGTAGGTGAAGGGGGGTGGCAATGGGGAAATGAGGCCTGCCCACAACCCCCTTTGCCAGTCCCCGGGCCAAAGCATCCTTTGGAGGGGATGGTGTCTGGGGGGTGTGCAGCATCCAATGAGACGGCCCATTGCAGAGCTGGGAGGCACAGGGAAAAATGGACACTTGGGTAAGAAGACGTAAGACCCAGGTCTTGGCTGGCACGTGGAGGCAGGCAGTGGCTTCCCAGGGGACAGCGAGCCAGACGGGAGTGCCGGAAGTGTTGGACAAGGTGACCTCCCCCTGCTGGCACTGGGCTCCCAGCCAGCCCAGGCTAACCCCCCGCCAGCCTCCCAGCCCAAGTGGGGCGGCGCCTGAGCCAGACCATCCATGGGGGATGTGGCAAACAATTACTTTCCTTATTGAATATCTGATTAATTATTCAGGAGCTGAATCAATTATTCATAGCTCATTTAAGCGAAGGGGGAAAAGCCACTGCCCCTTGACAGAAGCTTCTCAGCGCCTCCCAAGGCCCTGGGGACTGAGTCATCAGCAGGAGAAACTGTCACAGCAGGAATGTGGCGCTGCTACGGCTGCTACTGCCACAGCCCTCCTCCTACACACGCCATCACTTGTGCGTGCACACACCCGATCACACTTTCACATACACACTCTCACACAGCGCACACTAGATGCCAGCCAGGTACAACTGGAAAAATGGTGAGTGGAGACGGTCACATAGATGTGTAGATATATATCTGACCCTGTGAAAAAAGCAAAGAACATGTGATCACACAGAGGAAGAAGCCAGTTCCTGGGTCCATCAGGGCAGGTCCCAGGTAGGAAAAGACATTTGAGTTGAGTTGACAGAAGACAAGGCAAGGAAGTAGGGAAGAGCATTCCAGGCCAAGGGAACTGCAGGAGCAAAAGTATGGGGGTGTGAAAGAACACGGGATGCTCGGGGAACAGGCGGTGGTCCAGAGTGGAGAACTATAGGGATGGTGGAGGGGGTGGGACAGAGACTGCGTGACCCCGAACCTCGGGTTGCCCAGTGGGAAGCCACTGAAAGTGCGGGGATGCCTGGAGGGATGCAGCTGGAGGGTTTGGAAGTCCACTGGAGGGAAGGGGGTCCCATTCCAGACACTGGTTTACCGACTCCCTCACCCCAGTTTTGTCCAGGTTGTCCCTTGGCAAGAGATGCTTCTAGAGATCATCTTGGCTGGAGTCATGAACCATGAGGCTTTTGTAAGTGGGGTTTCCCGGTCAAAGGGGTGGGCATGGCTCCAGAGAACCTTAGATTTTCAGCGCAGGGAGTGGGACTTACAGACCACTTTTAACAGATGGAGAAAGTGAGGTCCAGATCGGGGAGCTGACTGGCCCTTGGTCACCCAGAGCCAGGCCCAGGACTCCAGCCTGCAGCTCTGAGGCTGAGTGGTAGCAATGCCAACTGGGGGTAGGGGGTGGGGTGTGGGTGCCTCTGGCTGGCTGTCCCACCTCAATCCAGGCCCTCCCTAAGCCTTGGGGGTGTTGTCTGCCCAGGTGCCTCTGCAGAGAGGTCTGAGCAGAAGACAGGTGGGAGCTGTCTCTCCACTGTGTCTTTCTTGGCCTTTAACTTCTGTCTTCCTCTCCCTCATTGTCTCTTGCTCGCTCCTGTGCTCCGTGTGTGTGTCTGTGTGTATCCTTCTCCCTCTCTTTGTATGTCTCTCCCTCCTTCTCTCATCATGTCTCTGTCTCTGTCTCTGTCTCTCTCCGCTTCTTCTCTCTATAATTCTCTGTCTCTTTCTCCATCTACTACCCATCTTTGCCTTTCTTTGTCTCTCTTCCACTCTCTCCTTTTCTCTTTCTTCTCCTTCCCTTTTCCCCTCTCTACCTCATTTTTCTCTCCCTCGCTTTCTTCTCTCACCTTCTTTCTCTCCATCCCGAGGTCCGTCCATGGCTGGGACCCAGCCCCTTTCTTCCTCCAGCCCCTCAGCCTGACCAGACCCCAGTGCCCCACACCCACTAATCAAATCTGTGACCTGATTCAATTACACCAGAAAAACGCAGACGTGTAACCTTGTTAATATCACATTTATTAGAGGGAGGGGAGGAGAAAATTAAGATAGACTTCGTGTTGCTGCTAATTAGAAAAATTGAGACTTTACATCTGCGTAGCACTGAGCAACATGTGGTGGTAACAGATGTGGGCTCATTACACAGCTGCACGGGGGGGTGGCGTGCAGAAAATACTCCCAAGCCAGCCTCTTTCCTGAGCGGCAGCCCCCGCCGTGCAGTGACCCCAGGCCTGATGACACCCTCAGAAGCAAGAAGCTCAAGACCTGGGAGGAGAGCTGAGAGCCCAGCCCTGGACTCAGACCTGAATTCAGACCTCCTCATCTCTACTACATATCGGCTGTGTGACCCTGGGCCCGCCTTTAACCTCTCTGTGTCTTGATTTCCTAATTTACACAGATACTGTTGGCGCCAGCCTCACAGAACTGGGGTAGGGAGAATGAAATAAGGCAAGTCAAGTGCTGAACGTGAAGTCTGCACAAGCTCAGACCTCCCGTGCTGGCTGCGGAGCGAGGGGTCAGTTGTGCTGTCGTAGCCCCAGAGTCTCTGCAGTGTCCAGCCCCATTCCACAGGCCTCCACCTCCCCTAACCTGACAAAGGCCAATAGGAGCTAGGGCTCAGACTACCAGTCCTGGGGGCTGCGTGCAGCTGAAATGGCCCCATTTCAGAGCTCTTCGACCTCGGATCCTGGATTTCACTTGTAAGGAAACCATGGAGGAAAGGGAGGATGCAGTGAAATCCCTGCTTCTGGGGGCCAGCTGGGGAAGGGGAGTAGGCCAGAAATAGTGCAGGGGCAGGGTTATCAGATTTAGCAAAACAAACAAACAAACCAAAAAAGAAAACAAAAAAACAGAATACCAGTTAAATTTGGATTTCAGATAAATAACAAGACACTGTTAAGCATAAATATGTCCCGTGCAACATTTGGGATATGCTTATGCTAAATGGTGATTCATTGTTTATCTGAAATCAAATTTAACTTGGCATCCTTTATTTTATTCAGCAACACTAAGTGGAGACTCAGGACAAGCTGGACCTGGGAGAGTGCCCAGGGCTCCCAGGAGCCCACTAGACACAGGTAACCAGCCATGGGTGGGGTAGGGGTGGGTGCCAGCCCCAGGAGCAGAGCCTAGGCCCCCCGCTTGCAGTGTTTCTGTCAGAGATGAGCAGAAAAGGACTCTGGCTCCCACTCACAGCATCCCCAGATCTCTTCCTGGTGATGGGCCCTGGGACCAGGAGAAGCCTACCTTCCACCTGCAAGGCAACCCGCAGTCAGAGCCACAGTGGATGAAGCATGAAAGCCCATGAGATGCTGCCTCCTGTCTCCCTCTGCCTCTCCCTGCTTTTATGGCACCCCCTTTGGCCCTGGGTCCCTTGAAGGGGTATCCCTGTAGGCAGCTAGGAGTACAGGCTCTACGGGAGCCAAGGTGGGGTTCCCCATCCCATATCTGCAGGGCTGCACGAAAGGGACTCACAAAAGCAGAGGAAAATCCCTTCAGTGCATCATGAACACCTCAGAGCTGAGGAGACTGAGAGCAGGTCAGAGGCTGGGTCACCTTTTCCCCAGACAGCGCCTTTCAGGCCTCCCAGGTCCTGGCCCACTTGTAGGGTCAGAGCCAAAGGGAACCAGGGGAGGTGAGGGAGACAGAGCGGGACCGAGGAATGCATGGGTGATCCAGATGGCTGTGTCAGGCACGGGTGCAGAGGCCCAGGCTGAGCTTCCACGGCTGCGTCTGTAACAGGGATGGGGGTAGGGGGGCAGCCTGGGCTAAAGTCTCCCAAGGAGGGGCCACACCACAGCCAGCCCAGGCTGTCCTCACAGCTCCAAAAGGAAGAGCCTGGGACCCTCCCAGAGGCGAGCCCTGCCCTGGGCCCAGGAGGGCCTGCAGAGATTTAGAAATGTGTTGTACCCCAGAGTCTAGCACAAGGTTTCATTTAGCAGACACTTTACAAACATCCATGAGTTCATTTTCCTAACAAGTGTCCTCGCCATCCCCACCCACTGCCAGCATCTAATCTCCAACCTTCCCTGACATGCTCGAGGCCCCAGGAAGCTGACCTCTACCTGCAGCGTCACCTCAAGTCCCTTGCCCTCCAGCTGTGGGCTGGTTTCTGGCAACGGAAAACACCTGCACGAGATTAGGGATTCCAGCTGTGGCCGCATCCATTTCTCTATGGCTACCAATCTAGCTGGGACCCGGAGTAGCGGTTCCAAGACTCTGACCCTCACAGGCCTCTGGAAACACCTTTCCCTCCCTCACCCCATCACCCTGGTGAGGGAAGAGGGGAAACTGTTTTCTGCTCTTGCTAGCCCATGTGACCACACCATCCCTTACTGCAGGGCTAGGAGTCCAGCTGTCAGGGTTAGACCTTATCTGATCATTGAATAAATGAGACCTCAGCCCCTGGAGCTGGAAAGACTTGAGGCTGAGATTCCACTGCCTTGTGAAGCTAGGATAATGCAGGCCCAGACCCCATGCCTCAGAATGAGATTTATAAGACCCACGACCAAGTCCGAGTTCACTGTTCACTAAGAGAGTCCTGGGAAAACTCCTGGCCAAGGCACGTGGTGAGCTTCAATCATCATTCTAGACCAGTGGTTCTCAGCCAGGGCAATGTTGTCCCATAAGAGACACTTGGCAAAGTCTAGAGATATTTTCGATGATCCAAATTAAGGGATGGGGTGCTCTGGCATCTAGCAGGTAGAAGCCAGAAATGCTGTCAAACATCCTATAATGCACAAGACAGTCCTCCACAACAAAGAACTCTCCAGCCCAAAACGCCTGAGAAACCCAGGTTCCCCCACTCAGAGAACCACAGAATCTCAGGACTCTCAGAGAACCACTGGTCTTATTACAGGTGAAGATATTGAGAACCCAAGAAGACCTGAAAGTCACTGCCCAGTTAGAAGTAGCCAGTATTCAAGTCCAATTTTACCTCTAGAGTAAATATTAGAGTAGATACTAGCCAGTATCCAAGGCCAACCTTTTACATCTAGAGCCTAACACAGAACCTGGCACCTGGACCCAGCCTCTCTCTGTTCCAAGTGGGCTCTCAGCTGGTCCTAAGCTGCCTCCCCAGACCAGGATGAGGTGAGATCTAGGATGGTGGGTCCTAGGGACCTCTTTTCCCTGGAAGATGGGTCCAGAGAGCTTTTCCTTGGGGAGTTCTCCCCTTCCTACAAGTGCTCCTGTCAAGAACACACACTCGTGCACTCATGCACACACACACACACTTTCAGGCGCATGTGCGAGCTGTAGTTGCATCGTCAATAGCCACCAGCTCGTCCACATTCCTCTGTTGGCCTCAAGGGGATCTCCTTGGAAATCCCTGCTCTTTTTCTGCTGTCAGAAAGCCTTGTCGAGGGCAAACATTGATCCTTTGAGGGTAGAAGTGATTTTTGAAACAGTTCGCAGCCAGTAGTATTTATTCTGGTGAGCTCAGACCGGAACGGGCCATCTTAGGAGAGGTCTAAGAGGGAGCTGCATATGGAGGTGAAGGTTTTGCAGAACGGTTCTGGAGGTGACCAATGGGGAGCCAGGGCCGTTCCCAGCTGGGACCACAGGCATGGAATCCCATGCTGGGAATAGGGCTGGAGAACAGGAGTGGGGTGAGGACTTGTTTGAGGAGAGTCAGTCCCCAGATGGCCGGAGACAGAGTGAGCCCAGCCCACACCCATGGGAAAGGAGAAGCAGACCCATGGCTCAGCCTATGGCCAAGAGTGGGACCAGAATATGAAGGACAGTTGAAGCCTTGGGGGCCATCCGGCATCTGTTCTCCTTTATTGGGATAACCACATCAGGATCTCCTTTCAGGGAACTGTGGTCATCCTCCACTGTCATCACTGGAATCAAAGCCGTAGCACAAATGAGGAGTCTTTTTTTTAATACTTATTTATTTATTTGGCTGTGCCGGGTCTTAGTCGCGGCATGCTGGATCTTTCGTTGCAGTGTGCGGGCTTCTCTCTAGTCGGGGCACGCGGACTTAGCTGCCCCACGGCATGTGGGATCTTATTCTCCAACCAGGGATCAAACCTGCATCCCCTGCATTGGAAGGCAGATTCTTAACCACTGGACCACCAGGGAAGTCCCGAGAAGTCTTTTTTGACAGTTGCCAAGGTACAGACGGTGTAAGGAAACAAACAGGCTGATAAGACAGCAGTGGAATGCCATTCCCCTCCTTAGGGCTGAAGGGAGACCTGGGAC
This sequence comes from Monodon monoceros, assembly GCF_005190385.1. Taxonomy (NCBI): domain Eukaryota; kingdom Metazoa; phylum Chordata; class Mammalia; order Artiodactyla; family Monodontidae; genus Monodon; species Monodon monoceros. The sequence goes on along the minus strand of NW_021703769.1, from coordinate 18,805,930 downwards.
TACGGAGAGAGACTGTCCAGCAGGAGACAGAGTCCAATGGGGACAGTGACCACCAGAGCCAATGCAACACCAGAGTGGGAATGGGGTATGGAAGAAAGACCCCAACCTCCCTCTTCTTCTGCCCTCTGATCTCCTCCATTGCTTCCCATTGGCCAAACCCAATGGGAAGCCCACACGCAAATGTGGGGGTCAGCTTTCTGGGGCTCAGAGAAGGGCAGAGATAGGAACTGGGGAAAGAGAGAGGGCAAATGGAAAATAACCAGCATACCTGTCCGCTTTGACCGAGAGATGGGCACTAACCCTGAACTAGGCCAATCAGACTTTGCTCTCCCACGACTTTAAATTCCACCAGAAAGAGAAAAACAAGAAAAAAATCCATTCATTCCCATAACGGTGCCTGTACCACAATCACACCCAAACCTCACAGAGGGGCCACAGTGAAGGAACATCGGACAAAGCCCTCATCCTGTCCCACCCATTCTCCACCTTTAAGACCAGGCAGAGCTTACCAATGAGCCATGGATGTCTCCAAGCATCTCCTGCTGATGGCTTTATAATGGGGTCACCTGGACACCTTAAATCACACTAATAAGCCACAAGAACCCCCATGTAGGGTGCTGGCAGGAGACCACGCCATCACAATGGCCAGAGGGGAGACCTTTTTACTTCTTTCCCCCAGAAACTACTCAATAACTGCTTTCAGCATCTTTTTTCAATAAAAGAGGAATGAAATGTAAGGGGCATATTAACATTGCTCTCATTTTCAATTAGTCCAAATGATTGTGTTAAAAGCTATTAATAAACCACCACGAATGGAGGCCACTGGTGGAGTGATTCATCAGGGAGCAATTGGCAGCCCACGGTGGAGTCTTGCGCCACTGCTGAGGACCCCTCCCTCGTCTCACCTCGCCTCCAAAGCCGTAGGGACCCACCACGTTCCCATGATGCAGGGAAGGGTAGGATGAGGGACTGGAAGCACCTGCTAAGATCTGAGAAAAGGAAAGGATCCCCACACCCACAGTGCTGCTCAAACCTGGGAAGAAAGGAGAGCCTGGTTTGGAGTTATACAAATAATTGGCCGGTTCTATCAGTTACCGTAAGGAAAAATGGCCACATGGGCCAAGCTGGGTCATCCCTGTCTTCCAGGGATACTTCAGACTACACACAATTGTTTGCAACTCAGCAATCAATGCAGAACTCTCCCGTGCCAACTCTGGTCCGCTAGTGGTGGCTGCCTCCATGCACTGTGCTGAAAGGACCCTAAGGCTTTAGCCTCTCACTGGGAAAAGTGGCTTAACTGATTAGTGATGTCTGCCAGGGCAATGATTAGTGGACGGAAGCACGCTTGTCATGTATCCAGCATTCCTGTTGGGAGAGTGACTATGTTCTTTGGTCCATTCACCAGCTGGAGGTGGCTTCCCTTCCAACTATGCTCAACTGAACCAAACCCCTCCAACCTGCCTCCTCTCACCCCTTCCACATGAGTGGCCCATGACGCAAACTAGCATCCGGAACAAAAAGGCCAGTAAATGCCCTGGCTGGACCCCAGAGGCAGGGCTCACACTAACCCTCACCCCTGTTACCTCACAGTCTGAATTTCACATCCAAGACTTCCACAGACAGCCAGCAGAGCCCTCAACAAGAAGAGATGCCAAAGGATCCCGAAAGGTCCAAAGAGATGTTTCTTTGGATTAGGATCTCCCTAACCAGGGAGACCAGGGCATTTCATGTGTTGTGCTTTGGCTACATCCCTAAGAAGGAGGAAGTAGCCCCTGCCTGCTGCACTCAGACCTCACAGTTCCTGCATCCCTTTCTCCATCCCTCACTCCACTCCTCAAACCAGATTCTACAACTGAAAGAAGCGCTGGCCACAGACCAAGCCTTGGGGACCATGATGGAGGTGGACAGCCAAGCCGTGTAGTCCTCTGATGGACCCAGCCCCGGATGAACAAGAGCCCCATCCTTGGTTTCTAATGACTCCCACCTCCACCCCATGATTGATGGTGGGCCCATGCGTCATGCCCCCCCCCTTCTCCCACGGAGGATTTTCTGTTAGGTTTTGCTAAAGCAACCTGCAAATCCAGCTCATACCCTCCTCTGGTTGGGAGCTATGAGACCGGGCTCGAGGCTGATGATGTAGGAACCATCGGTGGCAAGTATTTAATCTCTGGACAACGGATAGAGATGTTAGTGCACGCCACACTAAATTCTATTTACGCTGCCTATTAAGGGCAGTCAAGCTGAAGGGAATCGGTGCACATTACAGGCCCTAATGGGAGAGGAAGCTCCACAACAGTACATTAAAGGCGGAAAATGAATTAGGAGAGGGCTGCGGAGGAGAAGGCAGGCAGGCCGAGGGGCTGTCTGCAGATAACTCTTCCTGTCAGCCCAGCGCACACACCCAGCCCCACTGCTCAGTTGTGCCAAGGAGAGAAGCCACAGTGGTCCCCCTCAAAGACCTGATCTGGGGCTTCCCTGGTGGCGCAGTGGTTGAGAGTCCACCTGCCGGTGCAGGGGACGCGGGTTCGTGCCCCGGTCCGGGAGGATCCCACATGCCGCAGAGCTGCTGGGCCCGTGAGCCATGGCCACTGAGCCTGCGCGTCCGGAGCCTGTGCTCCGCAACGAGAGAGGCCACAACAGTGAAAAGACCTGATCTGTGGGTACCACCCACCCAGGGCTCAGGGATGTGGGAGCCACCATCCTGCGGGTGAAGAAAGAAAAGGGGGCTGGAATCATCTCAGGCCACCAACACAGCCACCCTTCCCGTTCCAGGTGGGTCCACTTGGAGGTCTGGGGCACCCCTCCATCCCTCCAGGTTCACTGATACTTTGGGTCCTTCCACAGGCAGGAGGAAGCAGGCAGTGGCCGTGGAGAATAACTCTGCATGCTGCTGCTGCTCTTGCTATGACATTACTGGGCAAACCTTGGGAACGGCGGTTGTTGTGCACAAGAGGAGACGTATAGGGACTTTGGGTGAGTCACGTGACCACTTTGAGCCCCAGTTTCCTCTCACTTTCTCAAGTAAGGTGAGGGCTTGAGTCTTCCTGGGCTCACACGGCACCTCGGTCCTCCCCTTTTCTGTCTATCTATTTCCCCTAGAGTGTGTTGTTTCCCCAGAACCCAGCATATAGCTGTGCATAGAGAGGGCATCAGCCAATGCTTGCTTGTTAAAGAAAGAATTTGCCCAAGGTCACCCAGCAGGTGAGCACCTCAGCCAGGATTAGCACTAGATCTGTCTGACTCCCATCACACCTCCATTCTCAACACCCCTCTTGTAAACATGTGACTCCTGGGGTTCTTGGCAAAAAATCTAAGCTGGCCTTCTCTCCCCAAAGCCAGACAGCAGAGTGGGGACCGCAGGGGGTCCCAGACTCCTTCTTCCTGCAAGGTAGAGAGTGTGGAATGTAATTTAGCCAGCTCAGATGTTGGGGCCTCAGAGAGAGGATATCAGCACGAGGATAATATTTCTGGGCTATCTAGTTAGGGAGAGGTGGCACAGGCTGCCTCTAACAGGATGAAATGTTAGGACCCCACCATCATTGGAGGATGCCCACAGCCAGCCAAGCCCTATACCTCGATCAGCTGCAAGATCTCCAGAAAGACATGGGGTACTGGGATGAGGGGTAATGACTCAAGGAACTGCCCAAACTACAAGAAATGGATGGGTAAGCCTTCAGAACAAGCCCCCAGTTCCTGAATATGTCCACAGTCCTTAAGGTCAGAGCTTCCTACTCAGAGCTTCCAGAATACACTCTGGCATTTCACACTATACCTCTTCACATGTTGTTTCCTCTATTTGAAATACCCCTTCCCCACATCTCCTGGCCTATTCCTACCTGTCCATTAGGACTCAAACTTCTCCTCCAAGAAGTCTTCCATGAACCCCAGAGGCTGAGTTAGATGCCCATCACTTATTCTGCCACAGTGTCCTGTGCTACCTTCATTGTAGCACTTGCTGTCCTATGTCATTATAGTCAGGACACATCTCTGATTCATTCTGTATGCCCAGTTCCAGGTACTTGGTAGGGCACAGGGAATATTTGTTGAACTGAACTGAAATGACCCACTGATTCTAGCCAGCCATTCTGTGCAGATGTATTATAGCCCCTGTCATGAAGATTACACTTATACAACACCCTAATCATATACAAAAGCATTGGATTATTATAGGCTGTTACATATCACATACATATCACTATCACTAGCTGGCTATATTTATCACAAACAGAAAGGATTACATATTAACCATGGGGGAGGGGAGGTGGCAAAGCAGTACTCAGAAGTGAATTTGTAGTTTTGTTTGCATCTTTAAGAGAACAAAGAGGACTGAAAATAAATTATCTTGGATGATTTCTGGGTAAATATGACAGATTAAAAACATATCCAACTTCCGAAACTTTGTTGCTATTGCCTTTCCTATTCTCTCCATCCTTGTGGGTTATGTCTTTTAAGAAACGCCCTTTGCTGTTCTTCTAATGGGGGTTGGGAGGTAATTAGCACCTCTGATGTGGCTACATGGCAGCAATGAGAATGTGCCTTTCAGATCTCCAACTTCAGGGTAATTGATCAACTGCCCCAGCTGCTATGCCCAGAATCTATCACCACATTCACTCCCAGCCCCCCGATGAACAGAGCAGAAATACTAAGGCAGATCTATTCCTAGAATATGTATATGTGAGACTCCCTTGACAGTTGATTTAGGCTCAAGAACTCCCCTTGGCTTTGCTGAACCTTGGAACTACATAGCATTCTACTGCTTTTATCTGCTCAACCATCCTTCTTTCCCTCTCTCCTCCAAAATGATTAGAACTGCATCATGGTCTGACAGCCCTCCCAGCCTCCTCCTTCATAGGTGCTTTCACCAATAAATCTCTTGTACCTTTAATCCAATCTTGGTGTCTACTTCTTGAAAGAACCAAACTAACCCACTTGAGAAAACTAGATCCTAAGCCAGCAGTGGAGAAAACTGGGAACCAACCTGATTCACCTTGGAATTTCCAGAAGACTTCGGAATTGAAGGCATCAAGTACCACTGTGAGTGGGGAGTGAAAGAATAGCTAAAAGAAGGGGAATCTGTACAAAGCTTAGAAAAGTACCTGGCTAGGAATGTAAAATGGTGCAACCACTATGGAAAACAGTATGGCGGTGTCTCAAAATATTAAACCTAGAACTACTGCATGATCCAGCAATCCCACTTCTGAACGTATTTCCAAAGGAATTAAAATCAGGATCTCAAAGAGTTATTAGCACTCCCATGCAGCACTAGTCACCATAGTCAAGATATGAAAACAACCTAAATGTCCATCAATGGATGAATGGATTTTTTTTAATGTGATGTATACATACAATGGAATATTATTCAACCTTAAAAAAAAAAGAAAAACCTGTAATATGCAACAAAATGAATAGACCTTGAGAATATTATGCTAAGTGAAATAAGCTAGCCACAGGACAAATACTGCATGATTCCATTTATATGTGGTATATAAAAAAGCCCAATTCATTGACACAAAGAATAGAACTGTGGTTGTCAGGGGCTGGAGGAAGAGGGAAATGGGCAGTTGCTAACAAATGGGTATAAAATTTCAGTTGTGCAAGATGAGTTAAGTTCTAGAGATCTGCTGTACAGCATTGCTCCTGCAGATAACAATACTGTATTATGCATTTCAAATCTGTTAAGAGGGTAGATCTCATGTCAAGTGTTCTTACCACAATAAAATTGTTTTATTTTAAAACTTAAAAGTACCTGGAACATAGTAGTGGTTATATAAATGTTTGTTGAATAAATATAAATAAAAGTGGTTTAAAATATCTTTAAGTAGCAGTGAGATTCCCTAGAGCTTCTCCTCTACTCTTCCACAAAGAAGCGATTGCCCCTGCCCTATCTCAGCAGATGAATGGAGAGTTTTCCTCCAGAGAGTATAAGACAGAGAATCTCTAGAAAAAGGACACCAGGCACTGCTGAGAGCAAGGTTCCTTACTGAAAATAGGGGGAAAAAAGTGAACTTACACGCATTAGATTTTTAGACCTCCCTATGCTGTCCTCCCACTTGGCTCTCGGAACCCTGACAGTCAAAACTTTACCTCCAGGTGGGAGACTGAAAGAATCCCCTCTAGGAGTCTACTCATCCCAAAAAGAGAGGCCTAAAAATGATGCCCTCTGAGGCTGCTCTACCAAATAAGCCACAGATCACCCAATGGAGAAGGTCAGAGACAAGTCCCACCCAGACAGTCAAAGTGTCCAGTCAGCTGGTTAGTTCCCCCTTCTTCAATGGGAATAGACAACTAAGGATCAACAGACATCTGAGAAAGGCCCCTAACATGGAAGATGGAAATAAAAGCAAATACATGCCGGGTGAGAAGCAACTGGAGAAAAGAGAAACTATGCAATTCAAAAAATATATATGTTACCCTATTTATATGAAGTGTCCAGAACAGACAAACATAGAGAGACAGAAAGTAGATTAGTGATTGCCTAGTCCTGGGTAGAGATGAGAGGTTGAGGGGTGATAACTAAAGGGTACAGAGTTTCTCTTGGGGGTGATGAAAATGTTCTAAAATTGATTGTGGGGATGATTGCACAGCTCTGTGGATATACTAAAAACCCTTGAATTGTATACTTGCATGGGTGAATTGTATGTGGTCTGATTTATATCCCAATAAAGCTATTACCAAAAAATTACATATATACTATCTTATATATAATATATACTGAGAGATAAGAAAAGAGTTTGCCTCAAACAAATGCAGAATAATACAAAAAGGAACATTCAGAGCACATACAAAAGGGCCTTAGAAATTTAAAATGCAGCAATTTAAATAAAATACTCAAAAGAAGAGTTTGAATATAAGAGGGATACTCCTCAGAAAATAGAGCAAAAAGACAAAATGGAAAATAGAAAAGACGAGAAAATTAGAGAACCAGCCAAAGATGTCCAGACTCCAAATGATGAGCATTATGAAAAAGCAGGGCAGAGACAATAGAGGAAGAAAGTTACTAAAATTATTCAAGAGAGTTTCTGAGCACTGAAGAATATGAGTTTCCATAGAAAGAGTTTAGAGAAAGGATGAAAATAGTCTCACACCAGGCATATTATAATGAAATGTTAAGAAAATATCAGGTCCCTGGATACAAAGAAAAGATCCTTCAAGCTTCTAGAGGGAAAAAACAAAGCAGATCCAAGAAAGGATCAGAAATCAGAAATGCTTCAGATGCGTCAAAAACTAGAAGACAATGGGACAGAATGTATTAGTTATCTATCGCGTATAACAAACTAACCCAAAACTTACCAACTTAAAACAACAATAAACATTTATATCTCACACAGTTTCTGTGGTTCAGGAATTTAGTAGTGGATTAGCTGGGTGGTTCTGGCTCAGGGTCTTTCATGAAGTTATAGTCAAAGTGTTGGCCAGAGTCATAGTCATCAGAAGGCTTGACTGGGGCTGGAGGATCTACTTCCAAGATGGCGCACTCACATGTCAGGCCAGCTGATACTGACCACTGGCAGGAGGTCTCAGTTTCTCATCATGTGAACCTCTCCAAAATGCTGCTTGAGTGTCCTCATGACACAGCAGCTAGCTCCCCTCAGAAAGAGTGATCTTAGGATTAGAAGCCACATGTCTTTTATGACTGTCATTTCCATAATATCCCACTGGTTACGAAGATCATCGCTATTAAATGTGGGAAGGGACCATACGGGGCATGGCTACTAGAAGATGAGAATTATTAGGGGCTGTTTTGGAAGCTGGTTACCAAAGACTTCCCTCAAAATTATGAAGGAAAATGAATTCCAAGCAAAAAATAATATTGCTACCAGCCAAATATTCATCAAGTCCGAGAATAAAATAAGGATATTGTCAGACATGAGAAGTCTTTGTTTTTTTGCCTCTCATGTATCTTTTGTTAAGACACAGCTAGAGAAGATGTTCCACCAAAATGAGTATATAAACCAAGAAAGAGGAAGACAAGATTCAGAAAAGGGGATATCCAACCCAGGAGTGAATGACAAGGAATCCCCAGTAGGATGGGGAAGGGAGAGCCCAGGATGACAGTTGTGTGTCAGGCTTAGAAGGCATCCAGGCCAGATGCGATCAAGGCAGAGCCACCAGAGAGACATCTTCCAGAAGGAGATTGATAGAATATCTGTCTGTTTGAGTGTCTTCATAGGTGATTTAAGCAATTAGTAAGGAACTAGTGTTGAACCAAAGATGAACACATAGCAAACCAAGCCTCAAAAAGACCAAGACAAATATTAACTCCAGCGAAATTAAAAGCTTTGTGGGGAAGGAGCAGTAATAATAGTTTACTACCTAGCTCAGACCTGAAGAGTGTTTACATAGCCATAATAATGTAAATATTAAATATCAATCGTAACACAATTAAGATATATCTATGCTGGCAGAGGGGCAGGTGAGAAGTATGTACGAGTGTGGAAGGAACGGGTAGAGGAAAGAAAGCTAAATCTTCACCTTCCATGGTGAGAAATCAAGATATAATGCCTACACCTGAAAAAGCAAGAAGTACACGTTTTGTAGAGACACAGAGGTAAATATCTCAATCTGCTGAAAGAGGGGAAGCTGGTTGCCTCTAGGGGAGGGAACATGGGAGAGAAACTGCTGGAGGGGTTTGCAGCACACTTTGTAGAACTTCTTGACTCTTTAAGTACAGGTAAAACTTGGACCAAAAAAATTAAAACTAAAGAGAAAACTGAAACTACTTTCAGAAAAATAACAACAAACCATATCACAAAAAATCGAGACACAAAAGTAAAACTTGTTCATGGACACCTCCTCTTCCTATACTCTCCCCTCGACAGTTCTTCATTTCATTTCCCCCTCCATCAACCAAGCTTTGAAGTAAGACAGACTGGGCTTCAGAGCATGACTTGGCCACTAACTCACTGTGTATTTGTGTATTGTTGGGTTAGGGCAGTTCAGTCCTATTTTCTTAATATATATTTTTTCCTTGTACTTAGAGAGAAATGCATAAACATATATTTCTATATATGTATGTAATATATATGTATATAATATATATGTATGTATTAAGAAAATAGACCTGCCCAAACATAAGAATGTATATATTTATGTATATATTATATAGAAAGAAAATGTAATAAATTTATAAATATATTCTATATATACTATGTATAACCATATATATATATATATATATATATATATAACTTTATATACATATATAAAGGTATACACAGGTTTTCAACTATCTGGTTAAAAGTGCCCCTAACCCCAAAGTTGTTCACGGTGAACTGTACTTGGAGATAGGGCTTTCAGTAGGTAATTAAGGTTAAATGAGATCATAAGAGTAGGGCCCTGATCCAATAGGATTAGTGTCCTCATAAGAAGAGACCCCAGAGAACTTGTTCTGTCTCTCTCTACACACATGCAGTATAAAAAAGGAGATCCTTAGATTGAAGAAATCTGGAGTCATCTACCCTTACATGTTAAATGTGAGGAAGCAATGATAATATCAACATGCGCTGAGATTTTATTCTGTGCACTTTGCATACATTTTCTCACCTGATGTTCAGCAAGACGTTATGAGATTGCCACCATCATTTTCTCCATTTCACAGGTGAAGAACTGGGGCCTCAGAGATTAAGTAACTTGACTAAGGCCATGCAATGAGTTAGAGGCAGGGAAGGAATTCATGACAATCATAACATGGTAAGAGGTGTCCAAGTGAGAAATCTTACTATCCTGAGACCACAGTGCTGGAGGCCATATGTAGGTCCTTCATGACAGTCCCATCTGAGCCAAGCCTCCAGCCACTCCAGCCCAGGCACCAGACGTGGGAGTAAAGAAGCTATCTTGGAAGTGGATCCCCCAGCCCTGGACAAGTCATCCCAGTTGAAGCCCCAGATATCATGGAGCAGAAAAGAGCTGTCCCCACTGTGCCCTTCCAGAATTCCTGACCCACGTAACCTGTGAGCTGAATCAAAGGGTGGGTGTTTGACACCAGTAAGTTTGGGGTAAGACTCAGCAATAGAAAGCACAAGCAGCGGGGATGGTGGTGGTGGGATGAATTGGGAGATTGGGATTGACATATATACACTAATATGTATAAAATAGGTAACTAATAAGAACCTGCTGTACAAAAAAATAAAATTCAAAAAACAATTGAGCTTCCATAGAGAAAACAATGAATAACACAAAAGATAATCTAGACATAGAAGAAAGGAGAAAGTAAATAAAGGAGAGAGTAAAAATGATGGAGCAAATATGTTTTTCCAGTGATCAAGGGCTTGAACTTTAGGTAATTTTTATAAGATGTTAGCGATAGTTGCTTAAAGAAAATAGATCAAAGTATTATTTCAAATTGAATTCATGGAAAAGCAAAATGCCTTCTATCTGATTCTAATATTTTAATTGACTTTGCCTTTAAATAAAATGTTATTAAAAATTTTTTTTAAAAAAAGAAAGAAAGAAAGCACGAGCAGCATCATAGGAAGAGGGACCAATCAAAGCCAAAAGAAAATGTATGACACCCTCCTGGGTCTATGTGGCTGTGAGGATCTGATCAATCTGCCATGTAAAATCAGGGGCACTGAAATGTAAGAGGCTGTGGAGCCCTGTGCTGTGCCTCTGTCCTCATCGAGGGGAAGGGCTAGCTGTCTCAGGAAGCCAGCACTCTCTTGGAACTGAATTCAGGCTCCTTTTGATGTAGACAACTCTAGAGCATCCCAGGGTGACCCAGGTGAGGGCAGCAGGCATCCCGGAATCAAGCCATGGGGGGCAGCAGCAGCTCCCCAAGGCCTAGCTCTCCCTGGCTCCCAGGTGGCATCATCCTCAGGTGGTTTCTCCCCACTCCCATGACCCTATCCTAGCCTACCCTTGACCTTCAGTGCTGACCTTGCTGCCTCATGCTCCCAACTCCCCTCACTCTTCTGGGAAATTAGTAAATCTAGAAAGGCCCTGGTCATTTGGACCTTGTCATCCCTGCAGCCATTTCTTTCAGGACTTGGCTCCAAGTGTCCTCCTCTCTGAAGCCCTTCCTCACAGCCCCCAGGGAAACAACCACTCCTCACCTTGCACCCCCTGCTTTCCATCCATCATAGAAATGCAATGTTGAATTAATGCAATTCAACAAATATGTATTGAGCATCAACTATGTGACAGGCACCATGCTGGGCACTGGGAGTGGAGCAGTGACCAGTCATGGTCCCCACCCCTATAAGGACAGACCCTGACAATAAACATATTATTACATACAGTGTGAACACACTAACGCCATCAAGTCCTCCATGCTGTCAGCCACCCGAGGGGGTCATAAGTAGCTACAGGGGTCAGGGAGAATACCCTGATCTGATGAAGGCACTTCTGAGACCTACACAGTGGGGAGTGAGACAAGCAAAGGCATCAAGGGATAGATGATGGAAAGTGTTCCAAGTGGGAAGGACATCTTTTTCAAAGACCTGAAGTTTTTGGTGTTTTTTTTTTAATCTGACTGGTTCCAAAAAAATAAAATGCAAAAGAAAGAAATTGGTCCCAAAGTATGCAATTGAGAGAGTTAACAAATGGGGCTACGGGGCTCAGTGGGGTCTCGTAGACCTTGGGAAGGACTTTTGTCTTTATCTAAAGGAAGTTGAAAGCCACTGGAGAATTTTAAGCAAGGGAGCGACAGAGGTACATTTCAGAAAGATCATGCGGGGTTCTGTGTGGAGAGAGAATTATAGGACCAAGAGTGCCAGTAAAGAGACCCAAAAGATGGTGATCGAGGTCTTCCAGGAGAGAGATGGTGGTGGGCAGCAGCAGGGTTGCTGGAGGAGATGGAGAGACGTGGGCAAAGGCAAGGCATTTAGGTGGCATTCCACCTTAAAGGTGGAAGAGGTGATGGACATGAGGTTGGGGGAGGTGAAGTGGAGGAAGATGAAAAATAATGATGGAAGTTTCCAGCTTGGGCCTTAAAGGGGATGGAGTGCTTTCCCTGAAATTCCCTTCAAAGAACTTATGGGCATTATTGTTTCACTAAACTGGGGTATTCCCACCCACAAGGCCTGGCCTAGAGAGACAGGGAAGGGACAAAATGGGGAGGGAGAAAAGAATGCACCAGGATGAGGTTCCTGTCTTTGAACCCCCTCCCCGCCCTGTCCCACTTCCAACCACCCATGGCCTATTCCTTCAAGGACAACCTCTGTCACAGCTGCTGGCAGCTCCCACCCACCAGCTGTAGCCCCACTGCTAGAAATTAAGCTGTAGTGTTTACGGGACTTAATTAACAAAATCACTCATCATCCCAGGAACTCACTGACTATCTGGACGTGACAACAGTTGAAATAAATTAGCCCAGTGCCTAGTGAGGTCATCTTCAATCCAGTCTGGGGTCCTAGTTTACCCCAGACCCCCTGGCCCTCCTCTGGGGCCTCCCCTCCAACCTCCAGTCCCCAGGAGCCCTTGCAATTAATAGCTAATTAACAAATAAAACAAACCTACCAGGTGGAACAACAGAAAGACATTCTCAGCCCACAAAAGCAAGTCATTACATGGTGTGGGCAGGTCTGGAAAAAAAAATCACTTATGAGATAAATCAATGGCTCTCCCCAGTCTTGAGGGTCTGTTAGGGTGGAGGAAGGCTCCTCAAGATCAGGAAAGTGATTTAAAGGAAAAATTAAGCCTCACCCATTTCCTCTACAGCTAATCACAAACCAAGACATTACGAAGTCTTCATTTTTCCAGGCTTGCTGTAGTCACTTTAAGGATGAAGGTAAAGGGTTTACTTAAACAATACTTCTTGTGCACCTATCATGAAACGGGGGCTAGAGAACAAAGCAGGACAGATGTGACCCCTGCTCTCACCCATCTTTATATTCCAGTGGTTTGGAGACAAACAATAATCAAGAAAACAAGCAAGATCTTTCAGAGAGTGGTAAGAACTATGAAGATGATGTGATGAGGAATACTGGGCTAAGGGCTACTTCACAGGTAGGATGGTCAGAGAGGGTTCTCCAAAGAGATGACACTTGAACCAAGCCAGGCATGCTAGGAGCAGAGGGAAGAACGTGTGTGACAGGGGGTACAGCTAGTGCAAAGGTCCTCAGGTGGGAAAGATGTCAGCAGGGGGAACAGAGAGAAGGCCAGTGTGGCTAGACATAGAGAGTGAAGAGAAAAGTGGGTAGTGGGTAAGTTTGAAGAGACAGGATCTGGTTGGGCCATATAGGCCACCATAAAGGGTATATTTTTATTCTGAATGAACTGGAAACTTAGAGGGGTTTAATCAGGGAGCAACATGATAGGCAGAAATATAAGTGGAGGGTGCAGCACACACTCAGGGCCTTTCACATCCCTCCACGTTAACTCCTGCCTGACCCTTAAAGTCTCTAGTGTGTCCCAGGCCTTCATGAACTATGACAGAGTATTCATTTCCAATAGGCATCGCTGTCACCTCCTACTCAAAATTTACTCATTCCACAGGTGGAGAAACTGAGACATGGCCTCTTAGTGAGTACTTTCCCAGTATGAACCAGGGCTTTACATGCACGGTCTCATAGAAGGTTCACAACAGTCCAGTGAGGTGGGTGGTATTGTCTCAGTTTAACACATGAGGAAACTGAGGCACAGAGAGAGAAGTTAAGTAAGTTACCTAAGAAATTAGAAAGTACCGGAGCTGGGATTCAAACGCAGGAAGTCTGAGTCCAGAGCCCAGTTCTGACCCTACACCATATAGGCTTCATGGATTAAATCACTTCCCTGAGATTTCGGAGCCCACTCAGGCCTGGAATTCAAGTCTCTTCATGGTCACCTGCATGCACCTGTCCAAGATAAGCCTCCCATGTGTCAGGAATTCACCTCTGAGTGTCATAGGGTGGCTGTGAGGGTTAAATAAGGAACATATGCAAAGAAGCCAACACAGAGCCCAGCATGATGCCTAGCATTTAGCAGGAACTCCATAGATTTTTCTTTTTTTTTTTTAAGAAAAGAAAAACACTTCTACTAATGTTAAAGTGAAGCCCCATTTTCTCTGAATTGAACGTGGGAGACTGGGCTGGGAGGAAGGGAGCCTATTCTCTAGTGTGGACCAGCAGAACATACCCATCCACAAAGATAGACCTTACTTTAACAAATGTTTTAAAGACTTGTTTTTAAACATGTATGCTTAATTTCATGAGTCAGTTGGAAACTGATATTTTTTAAAACCTTTAAACAGGGTCTCTTGTAGTATCTTAAAACTCCAGGGGGCCAAGCATTATGGTGCAGCCAAGTTATTGCCCTCTGGGACCAGAGAGCAAGTGTCCTCCCCACCCCCATCTGTGAGGCAATGCTGGCCCGTGACCTTGGAGAAGCAGAGAGCAGCTCTTAAGGAGCAGCGAGAGGCTCTCCCACTCTGCTAGAAATGTCTTGACTGAGAGCCTGATGGCTTGGTGAGACTCACGCCACCAATGCGGTCCAGAGAGAAAAAGAGGAAAAGCTAGGCTCCCAGGGTTCACGACTGAGAGCGGGGCAACAGCCGGGCATGAGACAGCTCTTATGTGTCTGGCTCACGGGTTTGCAGAAAAGCCAAGAATCTTCCTGCCAACCTGGCAAAATGAAGAGGTCTGTTTTCTGTCATTTGAAGGCTCTTCTTGCTCATGTGATGAGCCCCGATTAAACTGGCACATCCCTCACCTTCCTCCTCCCCTCTGCCCTCCCCCTCCTTCCTTTCACCCCCATCTCTGGGCTCCATTCCCTTCCAGACCCTGCCATCCAGCCCCTGCCTCAATGCCTCCTTAAAAGGTCCTTTGGGGGCTGAACCAGTGCCTGGGTCAGTGGCAGAAGGCACAAGAGGCCACCAGCCCGACTCCCCTACCTCGAGGACAAGTCAGGGACTGTCCCCATATGCAAAACAGCAGGCTCCTGAATTCATAATTGGACGTTCCATAATGTAATTATGAAAGATGAAATGCTCCTCTCAATGAGAAGGCTGTAAATAGAATAATTAATTTTGTGTTTGCTTGAACAATTCTGTATTATGGACCTTACAGTGGAACTGAAATTAATTAAGTGCACCGGGATTTATGGAGGAGGTGAAGAGAGAGGGAAAAAAAGGATTAATCCGAAGTAAAAGATAGATGAGTCTGGGAGTATAATGATGTGTTAGCCTGGGGTATTCTTTAACAAATTTACCAGGCACATTCTGGGTACCAAAGGCATGTGCTGACAGAATTATCTCAACTAATACAGCTGCTGGTCAAAAAGCCAGTGAGCCGGAGGTGGATGGATTGGGACAGCAGGGTCCCTGAGGAGAACTAGAGACAGGGACAATTTTTGACCTGGCCAGGAGGGGATATGAGCAGAGCGGAAAGAGGGGCACCTAAAGCAGAAGACACCCCACCCACAGCAGTGCAGGGGACAGTAGAAAGGTCTTAGGGGTCACAGAGAGGGAAATCAGGAAGGCCGGAATGCAGTGCCTAACCAAAGAAGGTCCTCAGCATCCCCAGGGCCCCTAGGTATGTTCATTCCTGCTCAGGTGTACTGGGTGGGCACCTGAATGTTATTCACAATATTTCCTAGAACGAGTTGTTTGCATATGTGTCTCTTCCACTGACCACAAGTTCCCTAAAGGCTGTGATGCAGTGCCTACCTTGATACATGAATGGAGAAAGAATGAACTTGCCTAGTGAGCTTAGGGATGAGGCTGAATTCCACTTCGACAGAGGCCCGGCAAGTTAGGTGGTGATTTGACTGTTGATTAATGAATTGATTGGTCTTCAAAATGTCACCTGTGTGTCAGGCCACATGTTATGGGACAGTTTTCTAATTACTCTTTGGAACCCCTGGGTTGCTCAGGGGCTGGAGAGGGAGGAAGGAGGTCAGTTACCCAGCTCCTGGTTCTAGACATGTGGCAAATGGTATTTTCCAAAACTAGCTCCAGCAGTATTGCCAGTCCCACATGCTCTTCTAGTCCATCTTCTCCCCTTGAACCCAGACAGGAAGGGACATTCTGAGCCAGGTCATAAAAGGCATCGTGGCTTCTGCCTGCCTCTCTCTCTCTTTGGGTGCCTGCTGTTTGAACCCAACCTCCATGCTCCTCCAACTCTCCCTCCATGAGGAAGCCCAAACTAGCTCACAGGGAGAGACCGCATGGGGAAGAACTGAGGCCCCCAACTAAAAGCCACCATCAACTACCAGACATGAGAGTGAATGACCTTTCAGCCTCCAGCCCCAGCCTTCAAGTCTCCCAACAGATATTGTGGAATAGAAGCAATCTATCCCCTCTGTGCCCTGCCCAAATTCCTGACTCACAAAAACCGTGAGACATAATAAACGATTACTGTGTTTTAAGCCACTACTTTTGGGGATGATTTGTTACACAGCAGTAGATAACTAGAACAGGCCTCCACTTAACCAGAGTGGCACGCACTTTTATCTGCTCTTTATTTCAGAATCCCAAATCAGATTTTTCCTTTTAGAAAAAAAGAGGGTCTGTGGTTACAAAGGTTTGAAAACACGCTGGTCTGATGGGGAAAAAAAAAATGTACACACACACACACACACACACACACACACACACACACACTAGTTTGGCATCTCACAGACCTGGGTTGAAGCCCAGCTCTGAGCTTTCCAGCTGCGTGACCTTGCACTACTCCTGTCACCACTCTAAACTTCCTTCTCTTCATAGATAAAATGGGGGGATGACAGTAATTCACAGTGTTATTGGGAGGATTTTAAGAGAACTATGAAAGTAACCAGCCCTGAAGCCAAGAAAGTGTTCCAGTTAAGAGTAATGCTCCAGAGTCAGACGGACCCAGGCTCAGATTCCAGCCTGGTGCCCTCTGGTTTTGTAATTATATACAATTCACTTCTCTGGACCTCAGTTTTCCATCGCACAATGGGAATAATAATTGCACCCAGCTCTTGGTCTAATGCAGGCAAAATGCACATGGTAAGTGCTCGGTAAACAGCAGCCTGTCATCTGATTGATGCTCATCAACTCGAGTTCCCTCTTCTTCCTTCCCTGAGCCCAAACAGGCATCAAAGCAGCCACTAGTGCCTCTCAAATGCCTGTCTTTGAACAGCCAGATGTGAGGACTCAATGACTCTCCCAGGAAGCCTGAGCATCCCTGACCCTGTGTCGAGGCAGACGTGTGGGACCGAGCAGCGGGGGCAGTTCTGGGCAATAGACACCTGTTCCTACTCCAACATGTGTCCTCTGCAAGCACTAAGACAGTAAATGGGAACCTCAGTGCATCTACTCCAACTGTGTCTTGAAGCTGTTTGTCACACCACAGTCTCACGGCCCACAAGCTAAGTGAACTCATAGGGGCCCAAGCCAGACAAGCGGAGGCCGATCCCGGGCTGCGTTTGCATCTGGGCTGCAGCAAGGTTCCAAACCACCAGGCAAGTTCCTCCTGTCCTGGACCATGACGCCAGGTGAGCATCGTGTTGCAGGTTCCCACCCCCTGGGGTGGTATTAAGCAGGCATTTAGATACCTGGCGTGGAGAAGGGTGATGGATGGCTTTATTAACCCACTGAGCGAGGCTGCTGACAGTGAAGGACTCTCCTGTCAGGAGAAGCATCCCTTGCCTGCGGGCTCCCTCAGCAGCCTGCCTGACAGCCTGAGCCCCTGACGGATGGGCAGCTCCTATGAGAACCAACGGGAGAGCAGTGTGGGGACAGGCCAGCATCCCCCCAAATGACAAGCCTCCTTCCAGGCTTCATCACCATAAAGCTGAGTACCACCAAGTCACCTGGTCCTGAAGACCAGGGTCTCCCGACCTTAATGTCTGAATCGAGTATTAGAAAGCAACAGTCACCTTGTTTTCCATGTAAAAGATGCCCCCTGGAGTTGTGCAATGCAGCAGCCCTGCTGGCATTTCTAAATGGCACCCTAACTCTGAGCGAAGCGTCTATGCCACTGACCTCTCCCCACAAGCTCCGGATAATCTCAGTACTATTTTGGGTACCCACTTTGTAGATGAGGAAACTCAGGCTCAGAGAGGTGACTTGACTGACCCAAGGTCCTACAGTGGGATCAGAACCCAGATCCACCCAACTCCTCGAGTCCCTCAGAGGAGAGAACAAAAGTGAGGAATGTTCTGCCCACTCCTATTTCTCCAGAGCCCCCAGGAAACCCTCCAGCCTCCAAGACCCCCCTTGCCCTAGGCACAACTCCCTCTGAGGCTCCCTCAGGGTCCCAGTGAACTGGCATCTCCCCGCCCAGGCCGGCATCTCTCATCACTGCTGTTCCCGGTCCTTTCCGCACGTGTCTGGACTCCAGCAACAGCCCTAGCTTCCCCACTCCAACTACCTCCACATGGGCAAAACCAGAATGGTCCTTCTGTAAAACCCAAATCCATCCTACCCCACCCTCTGACACAGCAGGGCCTTCCCCAGCCCCAAAGTACAGCTCAAACCCCTCAGCCAACCCAATATCCTTCACAAACGTGGCCTGCCCCTTCCCAGCCCAGCTCCTGCCCTGACACCTCACCACGTCCCAGTCACACTGACCCTCAGGCCACTTCTCACATTCACGTGGGCCACTCAGACCCTCCCCTCCACTCAGAAGGCCCTTCTCCTTCGGCACCTGCCCTACCCGTTCACCCTTCTGACCCAGCTCCCCTCCCCTGGACTCCCACCCACCCAGGCACTTCTCTTCCTGCAGGACTCCATATTGTGTCTGCACTTCCCTTCATCACACCCCTCAACATGCACAGTCACTCCCTCGCATTACCCACCACCTCCCCACTTTTCTGTGAGTCCTCCAAGGACAAGGACAATGTCTTTTTTTGAATTAACTTTTTTGGAGTAGAGTTGATTCACAATATTGTGTTAGTTTCAGGTGTACAGAAAAGTGAATCAGTTATACATATACATATATCCACTCTTTTTTAGACTCTTTTCCCATATAGGTCATTACAGAGTATTGAGTAGAGTTCCCTGTGCTATACAGTAGGTTCTTATTAGTTACCTATTTTATATACAGTAATGTGTATATGTCGATCCCAATCTCCCACTTTATTCCTCCCCCCCGACTTTCCCCCTTGGTAACCGTAAATTTGTTTTCTACCTCTGTGACTCTATTTCTATTTTGTATATAAGTTCATTTGTACCATTTGTTTAGATTCCACATATAAGCAATATCGTATGATATTTGTCTTTCTCTGTCTGACTTACTTGATTCAGTATAACAATCTCTAGGTCCATCCATGTGGCTGGCTGCAAATGGCATTATTTTGTTCTTTTTTATGGCTGAGTAATATAAAGACAGTGTCTTATTCTCCATTCCACCACCCAGGAGCAACTAGATACTCAGGTTAGAACAATCGTGATTTACTATTACAATTATTGTTTCAAATAAAGTCTCTGCTCCTGGCAGGGCAGCTCCAGAGCAAGCCTGGCTGGCCTCTGCCACCTCCTTCAGCCTCATCTCACCCCAAAGCCTCTCTTGCCATGTTCCAGCCATGCTGTTCTGCTTCTAGTTTCTTGACTCTATCCAGTTTGCTCCCACTTTAGAGCTCAGCGAGCACGTGCTCTCCACCGGGAGAGCCTCTCTCTTCTGCCTCTCTCTTCACTTGGCTAACTCCTATTTATCCTGCCTAGCTCAGCTGAAATGTCACACCCTCAGAGGGGCCTCCCGTGACCACAGGGTTTAAATCAAGTGCCTTATTCTACATGACCAGGATAGGCTGCAACAGCTTGATTGCATCAGTGTCCCAATGCTTCATCATCTTCTCTCTCCCTTCATCCGTAGCTTTTGCCTATGATTCTAGAGCCACTCTCACTAAAGAGGTGACATCTATTTCCCCACCACTGAATTCTAGGCTGGCCTTGGGACTTACTTTAGCCAGTAAAATAAAGCAGAAGTGATGCATAAGCATCAAGAAACATTGTGTATTTTCACTTACCCTCTTCCTCATCTACCTTCATCATGAGAATGTGCCCAGGCTGGAGATAAGATATGTGGACAGAAAGGAGCCGCCCCTGTCACCCCAGGTTATACCAGCCAGAGCAGCCAACCCACAGCCAACCACCTGATACAGGAGTGACCGAGGCAAGACCAGAAGAACCACACTGAGCTCTAGTTAACTGCAAACTCATGAGCTAGCTAAATGCTCATTGTTTTAAGACACCAAATTTTGGGATGATTTGTTACCCAGCACTTTGTGGCAATTGAAAACTGATATCTGAAATTTCCCTTCCTAGCAGGTCACAATTATGACTATGTATTTATTTGTGCATTTCTCTTATAAACGTTTTTTCTCCATTAGACTATGAGCTTCATGTTGGGATGTAGCATGTCTATCTTTTACATGACTGAATTCCTTGGTCTGACATAGTATCTGGCATATAGGAGGCGCTCCAAAAAAATTCACTGAGTAAATTAATTGAGTTGAATAGGAGAATAAATGAATGCCCCCCATTCACTCCTCCTGTGGCCCTTTTTCTTCCACTTCCCTAACAGCCAAGCCAGAGCTGCTTTCCAAAGCAACTCACAGCAGAAGGATTAAGTCAGAGCAGATACTTCACCCTTGAGCCCATCAGCCATGAGAACCTGAATCCCTGTGAGCCAATTAGAGCCTCTGACACAAGCTTTTATGATTCTGAATGTAATGCCCATCTGTGAGAGGGCTCCCTGGAACACCTCGTTTTAGTCTTGGCAGCCACCCTATGCCACCAGCTCCAGGGAGTGGAGGGAGGGGAGCTCAGGCAACACGTACTTCCTCCCCTTCAACCATTAAACTAGGGGCATAGGGGAGAGAAGCACTCCTTTCCCATCCTCTCAAAGCTGGTATGTAGTGTACCCCTCTCAGGAAGGCTTGTGCAATACCTTCTCCTACATTGTCGTCAGAGGCCAACCCCTTCCCTTCTGCCACGTCCACTGAGAAGCTGGTCTCTGCAATCCAAACCACCTTCCTCCCTTCCAGATCTCTTTTGCAATGTTCAGAGATCTTACATTGAATGATAAGGCATCTCTTTTCATGAATGTCCCCCCACTCCTTTGGCTACAGCTTTAAGTCCTCCATATAAGCTATTCTGGAAATGGACTGGCCCAGTATTGTTCTCCTGGCACCTGTACAATCAAGCAGGGATCAACAAAGAAAAAAGCAATTTCATTTATTCTTCTTATTCTCTTATTTATGGATATATTCAACAATTATTTTATTAAACACCTACTATGTGCCATGTTCTAGGGATACAATTGTACGTGAGAAAGATATGGGCCACCATGAAGTTTATAATCTAGTGGAAGAAGCAGGCAATGAACAAACAAGCAAATTTTTAAAAGGAAATATCAGATAATAAAGGAATTAAATTTAAATAAGGTAACATAATAGACAGGACAGAATAGAAAAATAAAATCCAGGTCAGCTGCAGAGACAATAGCAAATCCATAACCCACTTGGAAAGTCTGTTTGGCAGAATTTTTATCTCCATAAGCCAAAGAGAGAACGGAGTTTGTCGGTGAACCCAAAAGGAAATTACGCTTTCACTCAACATACATTTACAGAGCACCTACTGTGTGCCTGGCTGCTATAAAGTGGCAATGTTAAAACTTGACTTAATGTCTTCTGGCTCCAAATGAGGAAGGAAGAAAGAGAATAAAGGGAAATTGGCATTTACTGAGGACTTACTATGTGTCAGAGCTGTGGGATTTCACTCAATCTTCATAAGGCATCAGGGAGGTAGTGACTAAGGTAATTCCCATTTTTCCACAGCTCAGGAGTCATCCCCACAACATTTAGAAAGTGATACAGCTGAGATTTGGACCTATGCGGGTGTGGCTCCTTTCCCCACAGCACGCTCCTTCCCCAGCCTCTTTTTAATTGAATCAAATCATCAGAATGAAAAATCTTTATTTTTACCAGAATGTGAGAGCTTTATTCCAAGAAGAATTTATTAACAATAATAAAATAGATGATCGGGCTTCCCTGGTGGTGCAGTGGTTGAGAGTCCGCCTGCCGATGCAGGGGACACGGGTTTGTGCCCCGGTCCGGGAAGATCCCACATGCCGTGGAGCAGCTGGGCCCGTGAGCCATGGCCGCTGAGCCTGCGCGTCCGGAGCCTGTGCTCCGCAACGGGAGAGGCCACAAGAGTGAGAGGCCCGCGCACGCCCCCCCCCCAAAAAAAATAGACGATCGCTCTTAAGAGTTAAAGGAGTTCTCCACGCCCCTCTCCATCACCCAGCCAAATGCCCCCCCATGCAGTTTCCTCTTCCCCCGACAATATCTAGTCCTCAGGTATGACCAGTCTAGACGCCTTGCCAAATGTCCCCAATCAAGGAGCCAAAGTACATCTTCTACGGGACACCTGCCTGAGTCTTTGGGGCAGATATTTTTAATGCAATGATTCGTGCCATAAAGACAGCAGGATTAAAATATCTTTTACAAAATGCATTAATTCCCAGGCAAAGATAAAAATTCCATTTGACTCAAATAGATTTTCCATGGTGAGTTAGCACTGCAATGAGGGTAATGAATGGGGGAGACGGAGGCTTCCATCTCATAAATCAAAGGGGAGGTGGACAGGGGGAATGGAGCTGATGCAGGAGGGGAGAGGTGCTAGTGAAATCTCAACCTGTGAGAGTGACGCTCCCACCCCTTCCCCCAGTTCTTAATGATCTCATCAGGGGTCCAAGATCAATTCCCAGCCTTGTTCATCTATCCCCTTCTGCATTCATTATTTTAATAGCATCCACATAGGGCCATTCAACATTTGTATCAGGCAAACGTTAATGGGAAGTTTGTTTGGGAAGCTCGAGAATCAAGGAGAAGCAAGCCTCCATGGTTGGGGCCAGGATAGCCGAAAAGCGAGCAAATGTGGAGATTAGAGAAATATGGGAGGAAGAAAATGACAACCAATGGTTCTGTCCAAATCAGACCAATGTGACTGAGTTTCGCCTTCTCCCTACCGGGCCCCTCCAGCCCCCAGAACTCTTAGCAAACAAATGAGCATAAAACTTAGCCATGTGAGTTTGAATAAAAGGAGTCCAGATCTTTGAGCTGGATCAAAAAAACTGTCATTCTAGTTCACCCCACAAATATTTCCCAGATGCTCATCTGAGCCAAGCACTGAGCTAGGCTTGAGGGATGCAGTGTGAATGAAACCAGGCTGGCCCTTAAGGAGCTCCAGTCTAGATAAATGGAGAAGCAGCTTCAGTTCAGGGCAATAAATGTTATGCTAGAAAGAAGCAAGGGAGGGCATGGTCAGGGGCTTCCAAGAGGCAGTGATCTTGAGATGCTTGAGATGAAACTTGAACGTCAATGGGAATTTCCCAAGCCCCACTAGGGTAGATGCACTTTCTGGGCAGAGAGAGCAGCACATGGAAATGCATGTGTGAGACAGGCTGGTGTGTTTGGGACCTGCAGGAACGTTGGGAGTCCTGGAAGACACAGAACTGGCAAGAGGGTGGGAGAAACTGAAGAAGTTGACCAGAACGTTGTGTGCCAGGCTGTGGGATAAGGCTTCACCCTGTAGGTCCAATAGTGCTTCAAGCAGAGTAGAGACATAAAAAAAGAATTGTGTGTTGAGAAGCCTCGTACAAAATACATGAAAGGACAGAGATTCAAGACAGGAGGCAGTTGGGACACTTTCAATATTCCTCTTGGGAGAGGATGAGAGCTAAACTAAGACAGTGGCTGAAAGATGAGAGAGGAGGGGTGAAGCCCAGGGGTATTCTGGAGGGAGATCTGAAAGTCAGGCCCCACTTGTGCTCTGGCACTCCTCTCTGACCCCCAGGCATCCAGAGGATGAGATAAAACAGAAAAAAGGAGCGGCTGAGGAGTTGAGTCAATGAGCCTGGGGCTGGAAGCTGAGTCCTAGGAGGAGTGGTTGAAGACATGAGGGGCATGACAGACATTTTCAAAGCTCCTTGGGCTTTTGCCTTAGAGTTCCCTCAGAAGCAGAATTGAAGACAAGGGTTTAGATGCAGGTAGTTTACTTGGGAGGTGATCCCTGAAATGAAGATTCGGGAGAGTAAAGCACTGGAGGATGGAAAGCCAGTATGAGGTGGGTTTGGTTAAGCTGGTTACCCCTGTGGGCAAATGGGGCTCATTCCCACTGGAGACCCTCTGGGGATGGTGAGAAAGTACCTCAGACCTGTCCCTCCAGAGAACAGGAAGCTGGGTATCTACCCACCGACTCCTGTGGGTTGCCCCCAGTGGTGTTCTCTCTCTTATGCTTGCAGGCTGCACCTGGGCAGGGAATGAGGAGACCCTCCCCTACTCCCCCCACCCCAGTCTTTGGAGAAAGGCCTGAAACCGGAGAGCTGGGAGACACGGTGAGCACTGAAAATGGGACTTTCTCGACAAATACCATATGATATCACGTATGTGTGGAATCTAAAATATGACGTACATGGGGACTTCCCTGAGAGTCCAGTGGTTAAAACTCCACGCTTCTGCTGCTGGGGGCACAGGTTCGATCCCTGGTGAGGGAACTAAGATCCCTCATGCTATGTGGCACAGCCAAAGAAAGTAAATAAAATATGACAAACGCAAACTTATTTATGAAACCGAAGCAGACTCACAGACATGGAAAAAATTTATGGTTACAAAAGGGGAAAGGGGGTGAGGAGGGATAAATTAGGAGTTTGGGATTAGCAGATACAAACTACTATATATAAAATAGATAAACAACAAGGTCCTACTGTATATCACAGGGAACTATATTCAATATCCTCTAATAAACCATAATGGAAAAGAATACAAAAAGAATGTGTATATATATGTATAACTGAATCACTGTGCTGTACACCAGAAACTAACACAACCTTGTAACTATACGTCAGTAAAAAAGGGGTGGGTGAGGGACTTTCTCCACATGCATGGAAACCTCCCACAATATATACAGTTCAAGTCAGAGATGGGATGAAGGGGTATATCATGGCATCAATGGCATCTGCCACAGCTGTCCACAGGCAGAGGGAGCAAACCAGTCAGGAATGGACCCAGAGGTAGAGTCAAGAGCCTCATTCACCATCTCAAACCTGGAGAAGGCAGAGGCGGTGTCGAATGCCCTTATTGCAATGCATGGCACTCTACAACAAGGCATCCCTATGCCATCAATAACAAGAGCTACAATTTGTTGCATGTGGATTGGCTGCCAGGTACAGGAGTAAGTGCTTTCCATGCATTATCTCACTTAATTCTAAAACAATCTTAAGAGGAAGGTCCTATTGTAATTCCCATTCTATAGAGGAAGAAATCAATGCTTAGTGTGGAATACGTTATTTATCCAAGGTCCCCAGACTAAAAAGGGAAGGAGCTAGGATTGGAACCAGGTCTCTTTAACCCCAGCCCCACAGCCCCGTGTTCCTCCTTCAAGGGCACTTTATCCACGTTACTGGACAATTGGTGAGATTTGGATAAGGTTTGTAGATTAGATGATGTACTGTATGAATGCTAATTTCCTGGTTTTGAAAGTTCTACTGCGATTATGTTTATATGAGAATTTCCTCGTTTTTAGGAAATACACACTGATATATTGAAAGCAAAGGGACATCATGTCCACAACTTATGTCAGACAATTCAGGGAAAAAGTTATATGTTTATACACACACACACACACACACACACACACACACACACACACACAATGATAAAATAAATGTGGTTAAAGGTTAACTGTGAGGGAATTTGGGTTAAAAAGTATACAGCAATTATTTGAATTATTTTTATAACTTTCCTGTAAATATGAGATCATTTCAAAATGTTTAAAGTTTTAAAAAATCACCTAATCCCATGGAGACTCATCTGTCTTATTCTTCAAAAGAAGGATTAAAACAAATTTCAGTCCATTGCAATGAGCAACAAAAAAAAGTTATTACTACACAGGAAATGCCTTTGAAGAACTTATCAGAAAAGGGTCTTGGCCCTGAAGGGTCTCTTGGATATTTGGATATTTTCTTCTCCTCAGGATCTTAAACTCCTTTGGTGGTTAAGCCTTGGGAATCAATGCTGACATCATGTC
Source organism: Monodon monoceros (assembly GCF_005190385.1). Classification (NCBI taxonomy): domain Eukaryota; kingdom Metazoa; phylum Chordata; class Mammalia; order Artiodactyla; family Monodontidae; genus Monodon; species Monodon monoceros. The sequence goes on along the minus strand of NW_021703769.1, from coordinate 18,780,018 downwards.
CCTGGCGGGGCAGGAAACAGAATTGGCAGGCTTGCCAGGCATGGCCATTGGGAGAACAGAATTTCAACCCACCCTTTCCTGCCTGTCCCATGCATGGGCACTTCAGCTCTTGGAATCTTGTCTCCTGTGGATCTCAAGGCTAAACTTGGCCTCAAGGTTTCCCAGGTATGGTTTCAAAGGGATGTTAATGCTGAAAATGGCAGAATGCCAAGGGTTTGGAAAAGGGGCAGAAAGGGAATTATGGCTGGAGGGCATTGGGGGTGGAGAGCTGGGTTCCAGCCCTGACTTCACCAAGTGGACAATTCCCTCAGATTCTCTCAGCCTCATTTTCCTCATCTGTGACGGGAGGAATCATAATACCTCGCTCACAGCCATCATTTACTCATGCACTCGCTCAACAGCATTTACTGAGGACCGTCTGTGAGCCAGATACTGGGCAAGACACTGGGAGTAGAAAAGTTAATTGAGAAGGCATGGTCACCCCCTCCTAGAAGTTACCACCCAGAGGGAGGTGATGGACAGCAAGCAAGCAGATAATTGATATCCTTACAGATTGTGACAAGTGCTGTGGATGAAACAGACTGTGACAAAGTATAAGGGGATGACGATCTACTTGGTCAGGGAAGGCTTCACTGACGAGGTGACGCTTTACAGAGACTTGAAGGCTGAGGTACCAGCCGGGCGAAAAGACATTCTTGAGATAATTAGAAATGATCGTGAGATGATTAGCACCCCTTCCTTCCTCTTTTCCCCTTCCTTCCACCTTCATCCAATGCAGGCAGCTATTCACAGAGGGGCAAGACCTCTTTGTGCAAAAGGTCAGCAGCTCCCTGGGCAGGTTGGGCTGGGCCCTCTGCAGGGACCTCCTCCTCCTCTGTCCCCCCCCCACACAGGACCCGTGCCAGAATTCAGAGAAAAATGTGAAACTCCCTTATCAGATGGTTGATACTGCCAGTTCCCAGTGGTGACACTGGGAGGGTGTCAAGTAAACTGCCTTTATACTCACCCCTCCCACGCCACAGGCAAGGGCACCTCTCTGAATTGTCCCTCCAAGCGACTGACGGAGTCATTGGATAAATACCCCCGCTCCCTCACCCCCGGGGTAGAGTCAGTCTGAGGTGTACCCTATGCTAACTCAGCACAGTGGGACTGAACCCCAGTCACCCAGCTCATGAATGCTTCCTGTACGAACCTCCTTCCCTTCCCTGTCTCACCTCCCCACTCCCACTACTGTTTGCTGGGATCACCTCCCAAATAAACGATCTGCATTCACATTCTGGTCTCAGGACACACCTCAGAGGGAAGCCAACATTACATAGTACCCAAAGATTATTCAGTAATCTAAATGGGATTGTGAGCTATTAACTTTGTGTGCTGCTTAAGGGCTGGGGCAACCTGTCTTTTAGCTCATATCTGTATCCCCAGCCAACATCTCACCTAGGGCCTGGGACAGAAAAGATGCACAATAAATGAATTGTGACCTCGCAGAACTAGGCAAGTCCCTGCAAGGGCAGACGCTGGGCCCAACCCTTCTTAGAAGAGCCCTGGGGGATGTTTGCCAGCCTCCCCTCACCACCCCAGGGTCTCAGACACCTGGCCTAGGCATGAAGATGACCCCACTAAGGAGACCAAAGTGAGAGACACTGTCAAAAACCGGAAGAGTGACATGGATGGGCAGCACAGATCTGCAGAGGCGCCCGGCTCCACCGGGCATGGCTCACCACGGTGAGTGTGCAAGCAGCCACAACATGGGGGCCATCGCAGTTAGTTCGGGAAAGGTACAAGAGCATGACAAATATATGTAATTTGAAAATTGGCCAGTCTTTTGCAATAATTTAGAGGCACTAGTTAGGAGCAATAGAAACCCCCCAATTACTGATGTTTAAGGCTGGCACTGTTGCTGGCTGAATATTTCATGCATAAATGAACTTGCACTAGGCCACCCGCTGCTTCTGATGAGGCTCTTGCGAGCTTTATTGCCCGGCGCCCAGCAGGGTCCCGCCAATGGGCCCCATGACGGACGATGCATCGTTTTGCGGCTTAAATAATGCAGTGCGGGACAGGCTCAGTGCTGGTGCACTTTATTTACATATCAATTGAGTGGCCACTCTGGATATGAAGAAATATGAGAGGGAAAGTCGCTGGCACTGAATATTTCATGGCTATGAGCCCCGCAGGAAGCGAATGTCCCCAGCCCAGAGCTGGGCCTGGCCACGTGGGCTAGGGAGCACAGGCATTAATAGTCTGGGAGACGAGGCAAGAAGAGTCTCCCCAGCCAGGAGGGGAGCTGCTAACTGGAATTGATGAGCCCCCCTATCATCTGGACACAGCCTACCACTGCTTTCTCAAGTCAGCAGAATATCTGCTTCCTGCCTCTACCTTCTGGTTCCTGGAAACTTCTACGGAGAGGGAGTTGGTTCAAGCCATCACACACTGACTTCCCAAGCCATGGGGATGGAACAGAAGTAAGCAGGGGGTGGGAAATGTCATGGTCCACTCAGGAAGGCCCTCGCCCTTTCTGAGGCTACACAGGAAGATGAATCAGGAGACCCAGCCCAGCCCCTTCTCCCTCAGAACTGCCTCTGGGAACTCCCACTCCTGCAGTCATTCACTTACCCATCATCTTATGATTCTCCACCACGTGCCAGGCTCCGTGTTAAGTGCTGAGGATACAGCTGTGAAAAAGACACAACCTCTGCCCTCACGGAGTTCACGGTCAAGCACGAAAGACAGAAAGCAAAATGGAAAATTATATTGATGGGATGTATTAGCTGTCTATTACTACTTAACAAATGACCCTCAAAACTTAATGGCCTAAAACAATAAGCACGTATTATCAATCACAGTTTCTGTAGGTCAGGAATATGGGAGTGGTTTAGCTGTGTGGTTTTCACTCAGGATTACTCGTGAGGTTGCAGTCAAGATTTCATTAGGGCTAAAGAATCCAATTCTAAGGTGACACTCTCATGTGTGTGGAAAGATGGTGCTGGCTGTTGGCAGGAGGCCTCAGTTCCTCTCCAAATTGATCTCTCCGTAAGGCTGCTTGAGTCCCCTGACAACATGGCAGCTGGCTTTACCCAGAGTGAGTAACTCAAGAGAATAAAGTGGAAATGGCAATGTCTTTTATGACCCACCCTCAGAGGCTGCAAACCATCATTCCACCATATTCTATTGGTCACAGAATAAACCCTGATACAATGTGGGAGGGCTACACAAAGGCATGGATACCAAGAGGCAGGGATCATTGGGGGCCATCCTGGAGGATGGTTACCACTTAACGGCAGATGAAAGCATAAAGAGGGGCAGCTAGTCTGCTACAAGGGAATCTGGTAAGGCTTTCTAGAGGCAATGACATGTGGTTAGAGACTTAAAAGACAAAGTTCTCTCAGCAAAGAGGAAGAGAGAAAAGCATTCAGCAGAGGGAACAGCCTATGCAATGACCCAGAGCCAGGGGGATGGGGAACCCAGGGAACTCAAACACAAAGTTCAGTTTGGCTGGAGCTCAAAGGGCACTGAATACCAGGCTTCATCTTGAGGGACCTGGGGAGACTTCAATGGGTTTAAGACTCCCCTCTGGGTGTGGTGGGCCCCCAAGTCTGCTGCATCCAAGCAATGGTGGTGAGTCTGGGTGGGGTTGGTAAGTTGCTCTGGAGACATGGGGACAGAACCCTGAGTCAGCCCCAGGATATAGCATACTCTAGAGGATCCAGCTTAGGGCTAGAGTTAAGTTAGACGTAGGATTAGAACTGGAGAATTGGACAGAGGTTCTGTTTCAAATGCCAGCCCCTCCCCACCATTCACTTGCTGGCTGTGTGATCCCTGGGCAAGTCACTAACAGTGGGCCTCGGTTTTCTCATCTCTAAAATGAGGATAATAGTAGCACCTACTTCATAAGGTTGTTGTAGATGTTGATTGAGAAAAGGCATCTGGCACGTAGTATCCACTCAGTAAATTCTTGTGGAGTGAATTAGGCCTTCACTGTGTCTATTACCAAAAGCAAGTTCATGTGCCCAACGCACAGTGAGGCCAAACAATACCGAAACATAGGAGTTTGGAGCAGAGAAAGGTTCATTGCAGGGCCATGCAAGGAGAATTTGTGGCTCATGCCCCCTAAAAAAACCAGAACTCTCTCCAAAGGGTTTCAGCAAAGCATTTTTAAAGGCAAAGTGAGGGATGCGTGTAGTTGGCTTTTGCAAACTTCTTGGTGTAGGAATCCTTTGCAGCTGTCCCTGTAGGTCAGGTCACGATGTTCCTGTAAACCTCCAACAACACAAATGTTCTTCTCTGTTCTGCAACTTTTTATCTCTATATGAATAGAAAAGTGTTATACCCTTAAAGGTCAGAGCCTTGAGAACGGGCTACCCTGTATCTTTCAGGCTACAGGCAACATTCTTAACTCTAAGCAAAAGCAATAGATGCAAAGGCTAAAGTAAAGGAAACAGACCTAACATGGAGTCTGATTTGTTCTTCCCCATTACACGTCAAAGTCCTTCTCTCGAGGACCTACACCGCCCCCCCCCCCCACATCTCTCCCCACCACCAACCTTCTCCCCAGATTTTAAACATGACCCAATATTCTGCGCCTAAAAGTCTTGCTGCCAGGCTCCCCCACCAAATCAGATGTCCCCACGAGTGGTCAAAGCCAGACTAACGCCCTGCTTTTGGACTGACCACACCCCAACAGGGCTGTGCTCAGCTAGGTGAGTTTTCTGACTTCCTTATGCTCTTTATTCTGTCAGTTTCCTTCATAGCAATTAACACGACTTGGGAGTTACTAGTTAGTTGTGTAATTATATGGGTTTTGCTGTTGTTTTGCATTGTTTTATATTTTGCTCTTACCCTTCATCTACCCACCAGAATTAAAGCTCCATGAGGTCAGGGACCTGTCTGCCTTGTTTATTGCTGTAGCCCTAGTGCCGGCACAGCAATTGACAACAAAGCCTAGCAGATGAAAGTGGAGAGTCTGGGTCAGACTGCCTGGGTTTGAATTCCAGCACTGATATTCTCTGGCTGAATAGCTTTGGATAATAGAACGACATGATTTTTCCCTCTGTAAAGTGGGGCCAATAATAGTACCTATCTCGTTAGGAGAATTCAATTATAGTATATGTAGAGCACTCAAGAACAGTTTTGGAACATAGTAAGTGCTATACAAGGATTTGTTTTCTACATGGATATAGATAAATGGAGAGAGAGAGATACAATAGTAGATGCTCAATAAATATTTGCTCAATTAATAATGTGCTGAGTTTAAGAGAGGGACAAAGTCTTAATTGGAACAGAGTGTGAGATAGAGCTGAAGACCCTCACAATGATAAGTTCCTTGATCTGAACAAAGAAACCTTAAACTTGGAAATCTTAGAATTTGGTGGCCATGGGGAAGGGCAGCTGCAAGCATAGGCCTGGTGGGATGGGACAGGAGCCAAAACAGAGCCTCGGTGGAGCCTCCACCTGAGATTGCCAGCCTTTGTACAGCTAAATCATACATTATTGATTTGTCAAGCGTATTTGCATATAAATAAGTGTGATCATTCATGGAGGCCCAAACAGCACCACCTCCCCTCAGTGCCATGATTATAGATGGATGGCCCTAGTTAGACACAAGCCAGGGACGCTGCTACTACCCCTGCCACCAAGTGAGCGGCTGATTTAAAACATTTATTGGAGCATGTAAGTGTGACAGCCTAGTGGTGAGTTTGGGATAACTAGTCTAAAAGACAAGATAAACGACTCTTAAACCTGGTATTGTGACGAAGATGTCACCCCCCTCATCCCCCTCCGCCTCCCACCAGCTCAGTCCTGATGCCAAAAATACAACGGATGATAATTAACTGGGAAATGTTCACAGGCGGGATTATGTTTCAAGTGCATTTTCCGAAGGACTTTAGATTTTTACACCCAAGTTGATTGTGTTCCCCTCCCCCTGGTGATTAGACCGGAAGGGGGTGTTTCAACTAGAAGAAAAAGCTGGGGATGCAGGGGGTGGTCAGACAGGCCCAGACAAGGTCTCCAATGCCAGGCAAGCAGGTGGCTGCAGCCTTCCCCGAGCTTGAAAGGAGACAGATCTGCGGGGTGAAGCATGTTGACCCGGGGAAATTATGCCTGCCATGTTAATTCATTCCACATGGGAGATTGGCAGGGAGTTTGGAGGCTGGCATCGGCCCCCTCTGATGGATCAAGGGACCCAGCTGCTCAGCTGTATACAACGCTAGAGTCTCATCATTGCAGGGAAACATACTACTTGCTAACATCTCATTTTAATTGTCCTAAATTACACTTACAGCCTGGTGGGGCCAGTCAGCAAATATCAAACATTACCTTGAAGATCAGCTTGGCCTAGAGAGGATCCTGTGGTCCCAGGGCTGGGGCTTCAGTGCTATGCGTTTTTGTTCCTGCCGCCCACCTCCCCACTTCTAAGAAAGGGGTGAGAGCTGCCCTGTGACCTCCAGCCCATCCTATCAGCAGGTTTGAGGACTTCTTTTCTGAGATTTAAGATATGAGAGGGCCCTTTGGGATTTGCATGGGGCCCTCGAAGAAGAATCCAAAAGGGAAGCAACACGGCAGAGTCTGCGGTCAACAGAATAATGGGAACCCCCCAAAGATATCCATCCTAATCCCCAAAACCCTACATGACAAAAGGGACTTTGCAGATATGATTAAAGATATTGAGATGGGGAGATTATTCTGGATCACCCAATGTAATCATAGTGGTCCTTATAACAGCGGCAGGAGCATCAGACAGAGAGAAAGATTTGAAGATATTACCCTGTTGGCATTGAAGATGGAGGAGGGGCCACAATCCAAGGAATGCAGGCAGACTCTGAAAGCTGGAAAAGGCCAGGAAACAGATTCTCCCCTAGAGCCTCCAAAAAGGATGCAGCCCTGCCAACACCTTGATATTATCCCAGTAAGACCCATTTCAGACCTCTGGCCTTCAGAACTGTAAAATAATAAGTCTGTGTTGTTGTAAGCCACTGAATAATTTTGTTACAGCAACCACAGGAAACTGATACAGAGTCCCAGGTGTTCTCAACTTGGCCTCACCACGTCCTGCTGTGTAACTTTGGGTAAGTGACTGAACTTCTCTCAGCCTCAATTTCTTCATCTCTAAAAGAGGGGTACTAGAACCTGCTTCCTGGGGCCGTTGCAAATATTAAGTGAATAAATACCTGAAAAAGGCTTAGCTCAGTGTGCAGAGTATAATATGAGCTCAATAAAAAACACTGACTCTTGTAACTGTGGTGTCACTATTGTCCCTCACTGCTTGTTCTCCCCCAGACTTTGTCACTGAGAATAAAGTTGATAAGAAGATGCATATCACCAAACTAAAGATTGATTTATTGATCGCCTTCTTTATGCAAACTACTGTGCCAGGAACTGGGAATAAAATAGTAAAAGCAAACAGAGACCCAGCCCCTACCCTCATGGAGTTAATAAGATAGCAGGGGAGATGGACCAGATTAGATAATTCAATTATATTATATATCATAATATTATAATTATATGTTAGATTTATATTGAATAATCTCCCAAACAGGTGCAGAGATTTAGAAGTGTGAAGAAGTGTTTAAAAGATGTGTCCCAGGGCTTCCCTGGTGGCGCAGTGGTTGAGAATCTGCCTGCCAATGCAGGGGACACGGGTTCGAGCCCTGGTCTCGGAAGGTCCCACATGCGGCAGAGCAACTAGGCCCGTGAGCCACAGCTACTGAGCCTGCACGTCTGGAGCCTGTGGTCCGCAGCAAGAGAGGCCGCGACAGTGAGGCCCGCGCACCACAATGAAGAGTGGCCCCCACTCACCACAACTAGAGAAAGCCCTCGCACAGAAAATGAAGACCCAACACAGCCAAAAATTAATTACTTAATTATTTTTTTTTAAAATTCCTCCATAAAAATACCACTAAGCTTTAAAAAAAAAAAAAAAAAAAAGATGTGTCCCATCAGGGAGGTCAAGGAAGTCTTCCCAGAGGAAGCTGATGGGGTTTGAGCATATTTGGTCCTTTGAGACCACAAGAGCACGGACCCCTCTGAGCTGCAGTAGGAAGGATTCTGCCTATATCCTCAGGGTCATTCTAAGGCCTCTGGGGTATCTGGGAGGAGTCAGGTCCAAGCTGAAGGCCTATAGGTGCCCACCATGGTGGATCCTGGGAAGGTAGAAAGGCCCTGGCCACAGGTAGCCCAAATAGGAGGTGGCCTGATCACAAGTAGCCTTGAGCTCTTTGGGGATGACTCTATCTCTAGGATGCTGGACCCCTATTTGACTCTATATATCAAGCCATATCTTGTCCTTAGGCCCTAACCCTGAATGCACAGGCCCTAGGCTGGCCCACAAACATCCAGGCCTGCCATAGTCATCTTGGGGTAGAACCATCCTCCAGGCCATCCCTGGGCTCAGCCTGCCTTTAAGGAGGTCATGTCAATAGACTTGCCTTGCTTTGGAAAGTATCCTCAATCTCCTAATATGACTTGATCTCTTGGAAATTTAAAATCTCACCTACTGCTTTCATAACATAAACTATAAGAAGTAAAGCTAACCAAAATGCCCTGGCTAGTGAAGATGTCTAGAAGACAGTAATGCTCAATAGGAAAGAAGAGAGCATAGTCCCTCAAGGATGTGTCATCGTCTCTGAGCTGGAGTGAGGGGAGTAGGAGATTTGTGTACTTATCAAAGGAGGCATGAATTTAAAATCATGTGCAGTCTTTCAGTATAGCCTTTCAAGGAGCTTCTGTGCCTGCCATGTCCTTGTATCAGCCAGCTACTGCTGTGTAACAAACACCCTCAAAAAGCTCAGAGGCATACAATAATAATCATTTATGTTTCACTTATGGGCCTACAGATCATCTGGGATGAAGGCTGCAATTGGCTGGGCTGGTTTCCAGGCCAGAGATTAGATTCTGCCGACATTCCATTGACCAAAGTCAAGGAATAAAGAAATGTATTCCACCCTTCATGAATCCAAAGCAAGGCCTATGGCAAAGTCCAATTCAATGGAGAAGATAACTATACTCCTTCCATGGACATGGGAGGGAAGAAGGGAAGGAGAAAAAATTTGCCTGACCACCATGAAACTGATCATATACTCCAAAACTCTGTCTGGGGATACTGGAATGCTCCTCTTATGTCCCTCCCCTCACTCCATGCATAAGAATCTAGGCCTCAGACTTCATTCTGTGTATACACTAGCCTTTCTGCATACCATCTGATTCCCATGATGACTCAAGTTGGCCACGTCCCAAAGCCCCTGGTCAGTACTTGTTTCCAGGCTTGGAAAGTATCACATAAAATCTCAGGCCTGATCTGGGATTCCATACACATAGTAGATGTGCAAGAATAATTTATTGAATGAATGAATGAATAGATCAATCAATTAATCAATCCCAAGCCTACCCTTTGAACACTATTCATTGGCCTGTTGGATGCCCTGTACATAAACTCAAACCCTCCACCACTCCTGCCGTATACACAGCTTGGCCAGGGATATGCTCCAGAATGCACCCATCCAAACAATGACTGTACAAGCTCCAGACCCTCTCTTTCTCAGCTTTCACAACACTGGCGATGTAGTTGGCAGAAATTCCAAAACAGCCTACAAATGTGGATGTTGGAGACCACATCCCTGGAATATTTTGCAAAAAAGCAAATATCGTGACAAACAATTGGAAATGTGGTGCTTCTATCTGCACTTTCAGTAGCTGTTCATATGCTCACATTAAAACAGTTGAAAATGTATAATTAAAACTCTGTTTCAAAATGCAGAGAACATGTAAAAATAATTTATCCATTCACAGATGAAAAACAAAAACAAATAAGTGTGAGCCATGGAAAAAAATAAAAGAAAGCAAACCCCATCAGGACACAGACTCCAATGGATAGTGACTAGAATGAGTGTCCTAGTACACACATGCCCCACATCCCCCAGTAAGGAATCCAAAGGGTCTAGGCTGAACCTGAAGACTTTTCAATCCAACCAATTTGATGCTTCAGTTTTTCGGTATGAGAAGAATTGTGGGAACAAACCTCGAGTGACTATTTGGTGAAAAGCCCTATGCATGGGGCTCAGACCCAGATGAATGGGATGAAGAGCCAATCTTGAAGTCCAACAGTAGAGATAAACAAGCACCAGGGGAAAAATATTAAACTGTAAGTGTTTGCAACCTCCCCACCCAGACTGCTAAAGAGAAGCTTATCCTTGGCTATTCTGACCCTCTTCCTCCTCTGCCATCTGGGAGATTCTGAGTTTGCCAGTAGTTTCCCTGGGATTCCTTTTTCACTCCCATTTGGGAAAATGTAAGGAAAAACCACTTAGGAGGGGGAAAGGACTTGAGAGAGAAAGAGAGTTAACAAGGAAATCAAGAGCCATGAGTGATTTGGCTTAGAGGGACTTTTAGTTGGGAGTTAATTATGAGGGCAGCTATGAAGGGAGGGAGAAGTTGAAAGCCAGAGGAATGAGGAAAGAGAATTTTAAGTGCTGCTGTGAATTAGGATTTGGACCTTCTATGGCATTCATTGAGAGACACCAATAAAAGATTTAAATTGCTTTAAATTCCTTTGACTGCTATATGTGATTCTTTAAATGCAACTCCAGGCTGAGACTGGGTCATGTGGGACCTTGGTTTTATTTGGGTTATATGAGTAAATATGCATTTCGTACACCCTGTGGAACAAGCTCCAATAAAGGTGTGGATACAGCATTTGGAGAATATAAAGAAGGGGGCATCCCAGGAGAGGAAGCCAGGCTTCCCAGAGGGGATAATATTTGAGTTGGATCCAGAAGGATATGTTCACCTTATAGGCATGAATTTCAAGGGCATTCCTGGTAGGGGAAATAATATGTGCAAAGATATAGGATGTTTAGGGTAATGCAAAAAGTCTAGTGGGATGAAGAAGCAGTCAAAAACTCAGTGGGTAGGGCTTCCCTGGTGGCACAGTGGTTGAGAGTCCGCCTGCCAATGCAGGGGACGCGGGTACGTGCCCCGGTCCGGGAAGATCCCACATGCCACGGAGCGGCTGGACCTGTGAGCCATGGCCGCTGAGCCTGCGCGTCCGGAGCCTGTGCTCCGCAACGGGAGAGGCCACAACAGTGAGAGGCCCGCGTACCACACACACACAAAAAAAAAACTCAGTGGGTAGACAGGAGCCGCATGGTAAAAACGAACGACCTCGAATGTCATTAGGAGAAGCTCAGCCTTTATCCTGTGGTCAACAGACAGCCATGATTTTGAGCAATGGAAGTGGTACGTCTCTAGGGTCACATACACTCAACCCTCTTGCCAGGGAGGCTGCAGCCCCTAAAGCAACCTACCCTCTCTCTCCTGGACTCCCTCCTCAGAAGAGTAACCAGGGGAAATGGAATCTGGCCTCAAGCTGACTCCAGAGGTTACACGGGCACTTGCAAGAAGTTCCCAGTTCCCAGTGAAGAGAAAAATGCACTCAGGAAAATAAAAAGAGGCATTTGTCATCTGAATTCACGTGCAGAGAACACGTGTCTTTCCAATGAGCATGTTTCACAAACTTGTTTAAATGGAAATGGACTTGATTTCAATGGCAATGCAGTCTTGGTGGCAATCTGATGTTTTATTTTATTGTTTGCAATCAGTGACAAGTGAGGAAAATATCCAAATCATGCCACATCCTTACAGGGTGTGTGTTATCCAAGTACTTGGCTCTGGTGCGAGGATGGGGGTTGAGGGATGCAGCCATGAAGAACTTGAGCTCTCAGAAAAGAGGCTGAAAGACATGGTGTCGTCAAGCTCTTAACAAAAGCAGAGGTGTTCTTTAAAGTCAAGAAGTACGTACACACACCCATAAACACACACACATACACACACATATCCATAAACATGCACACATACCCATAAACACACACATACTCATAAATACACACACGCAGAGACATACACACACCCATAAACACACACACACACACATACCCATAAACATGCACACGTACCCATAAACACACACATACTCATAAATACACACACAGAGACATAACACACCCATAAACACACACCTGCCCCTAAACACACACACACACACAGCTTGCTCACTTACCTTATCTTTCTCCAGGTCTCAGGTTAAAGGTTGCCTCCTCACAGGTGGTTTCCCTGATGCCCTGGACCTTTAGGTTCCATTGTATACACCGTACAGCACCCTGTCCTATTCACAGTTAAATAAGTGAGGAGGAGGGAGGGCTGAAGGAAAGGTGGAGATAGAGAAAAAGAAGTAAGCCTGAGAATGCAAGGCCAAGACAGAAAGGGACTCAGAGACAAGGGGACAGAGGGAGAAGGAGAGAAGACTTCACAGTAAACCAAGGGCAAGGCAATGACCACAGTAAGCTTTTCCTCATCCCCTGCCATCTGTGTGTCCACAATTGCTTCCTCTCTGGGATGGCACTAGACTTGCACAGCCTTCCAGCTCTAAGTGTGGGACAGCATCTACCTCATCACATGTCATCTTTATATCAACCCCGAGTGACGGGGGCCATCACAGTCTTATTTCACAGGCAGGGACACTGAGGCTTAGCAAATGTATCTAAGTTGCCCAGAGCTACATCATTAGTGAGTGGCCAGTGGCCCTCTAGGAGGGAGCTGACCCGATGTGGGCTGGGCCACAAAGTTGATGTTCAGTAAACATTTACTGAAGGAGTGGGATTCACTTCAGAGAAATTTGAATCCAGTCCTGAGTACAGTGGCGCTCGATCCTGCCTACCCCATCCCAGCACCAGCGCCCGCCCCTGCTCACTTATCACCGTGTAATTGAAATAATGCCTATCGACAGAGACTCACAAACAACTGCTCAATTTTCCTCAAAATTCAATTAAACTTCGTTTATTCTGGGGATCGATCCAATTAAAAGAAGGAAAATTTCAGATGGTCTGAGCAACACCATCCATCTTCAAACACAGTGTCTACCCCAGTGATGTAATAATTTGCCCAATCAATGCTTTAAAAGCATTTAGCAGTCTCGATAATGAACTTTTGTCAAAACAGCCTTGCAGAGCAATAAGTGCCTTCAGATTAATATGAAGTCATAAAGGGCTAATGCCTTGGGGGGAAGGGGGAGCATGAATCAGTGGGAGCCATGGCCTGGAGCTTCCACACCATCTCAGAACCAGGCATGGGCAGTGCTTCCAGGACCCAGAAAATACCGAATGCATGTCCCCATTTCTGCTCTGTCTTCAGGTTCCTCTCCCTTCCATGGTCTCGGATGCCCAATTCCACCAGCCAGGGACCTGGGACAGTCTAGATCCAGACCATCACACTCAGGGCATGCGGGGCCACCCACCTTATTAGAAAAAAATGTCCAACGGAAGGAGGCTTTGCTTGGAAGGCTTTGCTTGACCATCTCTGAAAGCTGTAGCTTCAAAAGTGGCCTTCGAGCTCCAAGAGTCTCCTTTTCTATTGCAGCGTCCTCTTGGGGTGGGGCAGATATTCAACTGATTCACTGTGTGACCTTAAGCAAGTTACTTAAAGTAACTTTGTGAACTCTGAACTTTAGTTTCTTCATCTGTAAAATGGGGATGATAGAATTTATTGATGCTCAGGGGAAGGAGGTTGGGTTGGATTTGTAGGTGATGAGGACGTAAAGAGTAATAAGACTCAGCCTCCATCTTGAAAGAGTTCAGAAGCATTGGGGAGAGACAGGTGCAAACAAGCACAATGCAAGAAGTTAATGATTCCAGAGATGTCTGAACCCAGCACTGGAAACACAGTACCTGAGATCAGCGGGGGCTTCACCGAGGCGGTGAACCTTGACCAAAGAGTGGGTCTTTCCCAGGAGGAGAAGAGAAAGGAGAGAATCTGGGCTGAGAGGATTGCAGGTCAGAGGCGCGGAGGGCACATGTGAGATGTACAGCATGGCTGAAATGGAACCAGGCAATGGAATGGGATGGGTTGACTAAGCCAGATCCTCAAAGGTCTCATTTGCCAGGCTGAGGACATTATCCTGTACTGGAAGGGAAATGGGGAGCCATGGAAGGTCTTAAGCAGGGGATGGATATGAGGACAATTGTACTCAGGAAGTTCCTTCAGGCAAGCCATGAGAGGGATGGGTTGGTGGGCATGGGACAGTCCTAATGAGTTAGGTAAGATACATGTGCTCATCACACAGCCCCGCTCCTCCAGGAGTCCCCCAACCCCCCTCTCCCCACACTGAACACACACACCCCAACCTCCCTGTCCCCAGCAATACTGCCCCCATCTCTCCAGGCAGGAAACCTTGGATTCCTTCTGCACACTTTCCTTTTCCATCCCTCATGATCTCTAGGATCCCTCAGAAAACTTCTACCTGAATGCTGGCTCCTATGTGGAAGAACAGGCTGGCCCATCCTCCAAAGGTAAGCTCACTTTAGTCCACTCAGAGGGAGGCCAGGATGTAAAGTGAGCCCCGCAACCAGACCTGGACGGGCCCAGAGCTGTCCGTGGTTCTGGTTGCCTTGGTCCAAGGAAGAGGAAAGGAAAGATGATTCCCAAGGCAGGTCAGAAACCCTTGTGTGGGTTCAGGGGAGTTCCCCTCCAGAATCAGGGCTTGGCAAGTGACTTACTGGGGAGCTGGGCCAGTCTGAGCTGGGAGAGCCAGGATGGGCTGAGCTGGGTGAGCGCCTGGGCCCTGGAGTAGTCCAGGATCCCTCAGGGCTGATTCTCCATCTCCCACTCCAGTCCCTGTAGGCTGGCGGCCACCTGGGGTGGTCAGTGCTCTCACCATGGGGAGCCAGGCTCCCAGAATTAGCAACTCCTGCAGCATCTCCTTTCCAGGCCAAAAGCAGAAGAAAATTTTCAGAGGTTGGCTAGTGCTTTAAAAGCTGGGGGATCTGGGTGGCCAAGGGAATAAAACTCTTGCTCCATTTGCTGGAAGTCATTGCAGCCCTGGAGGATGCCAGACCCTGACCTGCCATCACAGAGGCCCAGGATTTGGAAAGAGGAGGATTAAGAATTAAAGGGAAGGGGGTGGGGGAGAAAGAGATGGGGGGGAAAAGCTTGTACTGCTAGATCAGGGGGAGTATTAAATGAAGTCCAGAAATGCCTTTTCAAAGACTCCTGCCATTAGGACTTAATATTAAATTTACTCCTTCTGTGCCTTAAAAAATAGCTCATTTTTTTTTTCAAAAGTTGCTTTTGATGCCAAAGGTATGGCTTAGGCTGAAAGGCGCCGGCACATCAAACATCATTTGGGGGATTTCAAAGGGCTGTTTCAGCAGGATCCTGTTTTCCTCATCCCCCTCCTCGGCTGATGAAGTTTCTAAGGCCCCTGAAGTCAGGTCTTGTGTTCTGGGCTATCAAAGACCCCCGGCAACATCGAGTCTGTCTGTCTGTCCCAGCAAAACTTTCGCATAGAAAGCCTCCCCTTTTACGCAGAGATCTGAGGGGAGAATAAAAAGCATGCTGATTTGCCAGGAAACAGGAGGGAAACCCTGCTGAGCTGATAGGAATCTTCTGACCAGATTTGAATACATTTGGCCCAGACAAGGGGGTGGGAGAAAAATCCATTACTTTGGAGAAAAGCCTCGCGGGGTTTCAAAAGGAAATATGTAAATGTTGGGAGAAATCATTTGTGTGGGTTTGTGTGTGAGTGTTTCAGCCGTCCCCAAGTTTAACATCGTCAACCAGGCGCAAAAGCAAAAGCAGGGGAATTAAGTCACTGCTGTTCAGCGGAGGCCTGGGGGAGCTGGAGGAGGGCTCTGCAGCCTCCCTGGCCTTGCCCTGGAACTCCACAACCAGCCGCGTCTAGGGTCCAAGATTCAAACAGTCCCTCACCGGAATCCCACAGGCACGGTGTCTAAAGGGCCTTCCTTTCCTTAAGGCTCCACTCAGGATTCTGCAGGCTGATGCTCACAGAGGTACCAGACAATTCCCAGTGTCTAGATGGGAAGACTGAGGATTGAAAGCAGAAAGGCACTGCCAAAGGGCCTCCTCTGGACACAGGCCTTGTCCCCGTAGCCCCTGAACACCGCAGCACCTGGTCTGCTCCCTGAGGACTGCACCTGGGCAACTGTTTACTACCTCTACCCATAGCCTCTGGAGACACCCTACGATGGGATTCCTGTCATACCCGATCCTGGGGACAGGCAGCTCTGTGGCCTGGCCTTGTCCCCGGTCCCATGGGAACTGAACAATTATGTCCAGATAATTAGTCGGAAATCTCCCCCTGTGGCTTCAGGAGATAGTGTGCCTGCATTCGGGAGTCCTGGGTCCTGGGCTCAGCTTGGTGGGTTGTTTTTCTTTTTTTTGGCGGGGGGGGCCCTCACTTTCTTCCTCCGTTAAGGATAATTCCATCAGCCCTGTCTCTACTTCACAGGCCCACTATGAAATTCCATTTAGGTCAGGAATAAAAGCTGTGGAGAGGGAGTCCGCAGAACAGGGCAATAGGAGGCCCCCTTACTCCTCCAGCAGTTTCAGGCGCAAGCAGGAAGTTGTTCTGAAGGTCGTACTGTGTGGTTGTTGCAAACGCACCTGAGTCCCTTGGATCCCCGCCCTTCCACATCACCCCCTAGACCTTCACAGCAGATTTGGGGCTCTCCTCTTCATTAGGAGAACACTTAGGGAAGAAAAGAACCCTGGGAGCTTGTTTCTTGGGGTGGAGGTGAGGGATTCAGTTGGGAGCCAGGATCTGGAGCTGCCTGATTTGGACTCCTATTCTCAACTTATTACACAAGGAATTGGGAGCCAGCAAAGCTCAGCACTGGAAGCTGAGCATTGTCTTCCTGCTAGGAGATGGAGAGGAGAAAAGAGAGACGATAGCTCCTCATTAATGGTCTTGAATTAATATAAATTAGTCAAGCACATCTCAACTGCTCCCAGTCAGGCAGAGCCTGGGGCACCGGGGAGCAGCCCAAGGGTCCCTTTCCCCTCACATTCAGGCGGCCATCCATAAAGCCACTGCTGACTGAGCATTCTTCCCTCCCCCCATCTCGCCCTCCCTCCCCACCTCCACCACCAGCTCCAGGCTCCAGAGGTATAAAATAAGCTGGTGATAGCACCCCTGGGATGAGGGGCGGGACCCCCCAGAGCCTGCAACCTTTGGAACAACCTTTGGAACATTGCCTTCCAGATAGTCGCTCTGCCCTTAGGAGTAAGGGGCATCCTGAACTCAGCCGCCACAGAGGCAGCAGAAGACTTGCACATTTGTGCCCAGAGCCAAGATCACAAACAGAACGATGCCTGGTGCCAGAGCAACCCTGGGCCACCCAGAGCCTTGGGACCACAGGCTGCCCTGTACTCCGGCACATTTTTTTGAACACACGGGGCTATGGATTCTCTCGCTGCAAGGAGCTCAGATCAAGCCACCCCTTTCTCATCCTCAGCAGTTCAGTTATAATTCAGGGCTGCCAACCATCCATCGGGTAGCACAGGGTGGCTTGGTACCAGCCAGGGGCACACGGCTGAGAATCTGCAGGTACCCTGGGTCTCCTGGTTCAGGCCTGACCCACAGGGGCACGCTGGGACCACCTGGTTCAGGCCTGACCCACAGGGGCACGCAGGGCCATTCCCAGGACCAAGCAGAAGATGGGCTGCATAGTCCAAGGCTTAGAGGTCAAAGGGCACTCCCAGTATCCCTGGCAGATAGGACTTTTAACTCCATTTACAGGTAAGGAAACTGACACTCAGAGAGGTCATGTCACTTGCCAGGAGGTCACACAGCCAGGAAATGACAAAACTGGGTTTCAAACAGTATTGATAAGAATTAACTTTTATCGATGTGATGATTAAAGCCTTACACGCCATTCGTCATACAGTTCTCCCAACTTCGATGAGACAGGACCAATATCTCCCTAGTTTTGTAGACACAGAAACTGAAGCTCAGAAAGGTGGAGCTTCATTCCCATGGTCACACAGCTAGTAAACGATGGAGCTGTGATCCCCACAGCCATCTGGCTCCAGAGCAACATAGCACAGACTGGGGCAGGAGACAGGCCTGCCTTTTCCATTTCAAATCCTGCCTTTTCCATTTACTAGCCCTGTGGCTTTGGATGAATTGTTCAGCAGACTCTCTGGGCCTCAATTTCCCTAACTTTAAAATAGAAATCATCATGATAATACAGTAGTAGTGAGGTCTAAATAATTGATATCCATGGAACACTTAAAAGAGGGCCCGGTAGATACCAAGCATTGTGTGTCTGTTAGATGAAACTTTCTCCCGCACAACCATAATTCCACTAATTCTACAAGTATTAGCATAAAAACTGGCAACTTGGAGGACCTCTTCTCCAGCCGGTCCCCTGCCCTCCTAGGTCCGAAGCTGGAGGGAGACACACTCCTGAAACATGCCATGGACCTGGCATCCGTAATGCTTCTGTCAGAGCAAACGAGGCCATTAACTGAGAGCTCTGTGATGGAATTGTCCCACGCAGTATTTATTATAGGGTCCTTTTCCTGACACCTCCCAGGGAGAGAATATTAAATATTTAATGCACACAAGGCTGCTCGTTTTTCATCCCCACTTCAACATTCGACTCTGCTCCGGTCTGGGGAAGAGCCAAAGTCCACCAGCTGGTACCCTCATGCCTTCCCTCCTCCCCGCCCAGCCCCTCTTGCCAGGGTGCGGGGCCAGACACAGGCTGGGATGGGAACGTGACAAGGACCCAAGCCAGAACTCTGGGATCTGAAGCCCAGGTGGACCCAGGAAGGTTCTCCTCCATCAGCCACTCTCAGCGGGGGTTTGGACATGGTCAGGCAGAATCAGTGTGCCTCATCCAAAGACTTGTGATTCAGGGGCCTCTGGAGCCTGGGATCCTTCCCAGCGCCCTGCCCAACTCCCCTCCACGTGCACTCCTGATTCCTCTGCCACCTGCAGCTGCTCCCCGAACCATCAGCCCTTCAGCAGGAGGGAGGGCTTCTCCTGGCTGCAGGAGCCAGCGGGCCAGTGTGCTGGGAGCAGGAAGTGCCAGGGAGTAAATTCCTCCAAAGTAAACCTCGAAAAATGATGGCCGTGAGTTGGTACATAAAAGCCCCAGCTGCCTTGGTCCTCAGGTGAGCTAACCTAGAGGTGCATGCTCTGTGCAGTCTCCCAAAGTCTGCAGTAGGACTGGACTCCCGCTGCCCACAGAGGTAACCTGCCCAGTAACACGTGTGTTTCCTTTTCCTCTCTCTTCTCACGTCCCCTCTCGCCTACAAGCACATCTGGGATCACGCCCCCAAACAAGCTGCCTGCCCCCTGCAACTCAGAGCCTGCTTCTGTAGACACCTAAGCTATGGCCATGCCTTGGCCACGTGGGGTCCAATAAGAGAACGCAGGATGCAAGTCTCACGTATGTGTGTATTTGTCCAGTGAGCACTCACCTGCTCAGGGCCAGACCCCATGCTGGGGGCTGGGGACACAGTGAGGACCCCCAAGATCTGGCTTCTGCACCCCCAGGAGCTCCAGGCTGGTTGGGGGCACAGTCCCAAGACACTAAGCACAGTGCAAGGTACTCAGCTCTCGCTCCCATCACCCTCAACCCAGCAAGCCTGCTCGAGTGGTGCCACCCAGACGAGAAAGTGGCCCTTGTCTCAGCTCTCTCCTTCCTAGAAACATCAAGCTCCTCACCAAGGTGCATCCTGACCACCCCAGTCCAACCACTGAACGAGAGCTTATCAATCATGTTAGCATTGATTTCCCAGCATTCCTTCTTCCTCTGTTTCTTTTCCTGGTGATTTCTAGTTATCGGTGTTGCACTTGGGTGTATGCGATCTCCAGTGAGTGGAGGAGTGCCCTGGGAGAAGTGAAAGGCATTTTCCAAGCATCAAGGCATGACAGTGGGGACAGGCACCTGGATTTTCCATCCCCAGAACATTGACCAAAGACATGCTCCCAGGTGCCAGGCCTTCTGCTTTGGGCTTTAATGCCCACTCAGGGGAGGGTAACAGCAGGGGTCTCAGGGCCTGGCGGGGAAAGGGAAGACCTGATCGAGAGCTCACTAAAAGCCAGGCTCAGCATTTCACCTCTAGGATCTCCATCAGTCCTCACAACAACCTAGAGCAGAAGCTGTTTCCTTCCATTTTACAGATGAAGAAGCTGAGTCACAAAGGGATGAGGTGACTTGCCCAAAGCTACTCATGATTTGGGAGCCCCTCACACACCTTATTCCCACCTCTATAGGCTGTGGAAGGGGGAAAGAGGTCAGTTTGGATTTTGTCCTGAGGGCACTGGGGAGTCCAGGAGGAGTACAGAGCAGGGGAGGTACAAGAGCAGAGTTGCATTTGGATCCATCATGATTGATTCAGCCCATCGCTGCCGCGGTACTGCTGCCAGGCTGGGAGTGTATTTAGACCCATCCACCCCTCCCCACTGCCCTGGTCAGGCCAGGCTCTAGGTTGAGAGGCTGAGGTCTACAGAGGTTGCCACTGGGATGCACAGCGCTGGTCCACTCTCCCTGCCGCAGGGCTGGGCTCCTGAGTACTCTTCTGCTCTTTTTTCCTTCCAGTTTTATTGAGATATAACTGACATACAGCACTGGGTAAGTTTAAGGTGTACAGCGTAATGATTTGACTTACATACGTCATGAAATGATTACCACCATAAGCTTAGTGAACATCCCTCATCTCATAGAGATACAACATTAAGGAAACAGAGAAAAATGTTTTCTTCCTTCTGATGAGAACCCTTAGGATTTACTCTCAACAACTTTAGTATGTAATGTACAGCAGTGTTCATTATATATATCAGGTTGTACATTGCATCCCTAGTACTTACTTACCTTATAACTGGAAGTTTGTACCTTTTAACTACTGTCATCCAATTCCCCCTCCCTCACCCACTGCCTCCCGTAACCATAAATCTGGTCTCTTCCTCCACTCATAATCCTCTTTTCCTTGGCCAGCCATTCTCCAGTTTCAGTATCAGCTGAAATGTCAGAGAGCTTCCCAGACCCCCTATTGTGGGTTGAATTATGTCCCCCCAAAAGACAGGTTCAAGTTTTAAGCCCCAGGACCTGTGAATGTGACCTTATTTGGAAATAGGGTCTTTGAAGATGTAATCACATTAGAATGGATCATACTGGATTAGGGTGGGCCCTCAGCCAATGACTTCTTATAATTAGAAGAGGGAAATCTGTCCCCAGAAAGGAGAATGCCAGGCAAAGATGATGGAGTTATGTGACTACAAGCCAAAGAAGACCCGGGGCCACCAGAAGCTGGAAGAGAGAGCGTGTGGAGCCTTCACTTCAGACTTTTAGTTTCTAGAACGGTGAAAGAACACATTTCTGTTGTTCTAAGTCACATAGCTTGTTATACTTTGTTACAACAGCTCCAGGAAATTGATATGCCCTCTAACTAAGGTAGGTCTCCCCTGTATTCACCATCATACATCTTCCTTTTTTCCCCCTTTACACCAGTAATTATGATCAATAGTTACCTTTCATTTCTGTGTTATGTTCATTGCCCATCTCACTCATTAGACCCTTAGTGAGTCCTATGAAGGCAGAGGCCTCCCCTGCCTTGTTCTCTGCTATATTCCTGGTGCCTAGTCCAATGCCTATGATGTCTGGTGTACAGGAGGTGCTAAATAAATATTCACTTATTGACAAAGATTTAACAACTGTCTATGAGGTACCGGTACCGCTCTAAGTGAATAAAATAAAGAATCCTCTCTTTATGGAGCTTGTATTCCACTCAACAAGGAGCATAATAAGTAAGTAAATAGGCTATTAGAAGAGGGTAAAATACTCTGGGTGGGGGGAGGGAGAAGGGCAGGATAAGGGAGATAGGACATTGGGGTGGAAGGGTACAATCTACAAAATTAAATTAGGTGGGGGCTTCCCTGGTGGCGCAGTGGTCGAGAGTCCACCTGCCGATGCAGGGGACACGGGTTCGTGCCCCGGTCAGGGAGGATCCCACATGCCGCGGAGCGGCTGGGCCCGTGAGCCATGGCCACTGAGCCTGCGCATCCGGAGCCTGTGCTCTGCAACGGGAGAGGCCACAACAGTGAGAGGCCCGCGTACCGCAAAAAAAAAAAAAGAAAATTAAATACGGTGCTAAAGAAGAACTCGTTGGCAGGTGACATTTAAGCAAAGTTTGAAGGAGGTGAGGGAGTTGACTATGTGAGATTCTGGGTGAAGAACATTCCAGGCAGAGGGCACAGCCAAGACAAAGGCCCTGAGGCAAGAATATGCTTGGTAATGCAAGGAACAGAAAAGAAGTCAGTGTCAGTGACATGGAATGAGGAAAGGGAAGAATAGCAGGAAAGAAAATCAAATATTTGTTGGGTGGATGGATATGGATAGATACACATGGATAGAAGGAAGGGGAGAGGGAGGGAAGAATGGAGGAATGGTTCACATCTAGGAATCAAAGACAAGTACTAACTCTATCCTCTGACCATATGTTAGGTTAATAATTGAGAAAAAAGGGAGCCCTTCCACCCGAAAAAGGTGGCCAATAGCAGACCAAATGAAGTCAGCTCTCCACATCCTTTACAGCAATGACACAGCATCAAAGAACAGGGTGAGGATCCTAAGAAAGTAAGCCCAAGATTCTAGGGGAACCAAGGTCCCAAGCGAGGGCTCTTCCAAAGCCTATGGCCAGAGCTGCCACATACCAAGCTTCAAGCCCTCCCTTAGAGCTGCAAACCATGAGGCTGAACTGGTCCAGGCCCCTCGTGGCTAACAGTGGATCTATCCCAGAGGAATTGCTAATGGGGTGCCTTCTGATATGGAGTCCCTGAAGGGCACCCATAAAATTTATTAGAAATCACTGAACTAGGAAATGAAAGCAGGTTGGTTTATTAATATTAGAAATTTCTTCTTCCTCCCCCATCCCCAGCTCTAGTGGGATCAGATCAGTGTCCCCAAGGGGACAGCAGAGGAGGAACCCCAGTGCTGGGAAACTCCTGGATGAGGGTGTGATCCAGAGCCCCAGAGTCAGCACCATCATGTGAGAAAATCGTCTTGAAATCAGACCCCCTCCCCAGCCCCTTCCAACCTCTTGACGCAACCTTATGAGGGATCCTGAACCTCAACCACCCAGTTAAGGTGCTCCCAAATTCCTCACCTACAAAAACCGTCAGATACTGTATTTGCTGTTTTAAACCCCTACGATGGGAGGTATTCGTTATGCAGCAGTAGAGGACTAATAGACACGGAAACAGCTTTCAGTGTCAATGGGAGTCGGGAAGAGCTGCAGAAATGACATCAAAGCCAGGGTTTGAAGAACACAGGTCAAAAGGGGGAGAGAGGGCCTTCATTCCAGGCAAAGGGAACAGCATGTGCTAAGGCGTAGGTATTGGGGGCTTTGCTGGAAGCACAGGAGGCCGCACAATGGGTGGTTAGAGATGGGGTGGAGGCCAGGTCATGATGGGCAGAGTGACCATACCTCCCAGTTTTCCCAGGACAGTCTTGATTTATGTCTGTGAACTGGGCATTCCATGCAATTTACTATTTGTCCTGGATAAAATCGTCTCGATTTAGGCGATGCTAAGTTAGATCTGGTTACTAACTTACGTGGATGAGCCCAGTGTGCAGGTTAAGGCATTTGGATTTGACCCTGGAGGCAATGGGGAACCATGGAGTGTTTTAAGCTGGAGAGTGACCAGACTGAAGTGTGTTCTAGAAAGATCCATCTGCAGAGAATTCACCGGTGTTCAGGATGAGCTCGTATGGAGGGTGGGCTGGTTTGGAGAGTGAGTGTGGACCAGAGTGGAACCAGATGAGAGACCAGGGAGGAGATGGGGATGGTCCCTCGGTCAGAGCAATCAGGGACCATGACAGCATGCACTGAGCCCAGAAAAGGAATAACAGGGTCAAGGGAAGTTTAGGAACATTTAGGAGATATTAAAGACTTGGCTGCAGTAAGAGAAGCCAGAGGGTGATTCTGAGGCTATCAGGGGGTATTGTCCCCACATTTCAGGGACCAGAGCTTGGTCTAAAAATAGATCTCAAATGACTCACCTCAATTGCAGCCAACAAGGATTTGGCTGGTTTATTACTGAATTGCAGGGGATTTGGCCAAAGAGACTGAAACCACATGTAGTCTTGGCTCGTGCAGGCCCCATTGGATCCAGTCTCCTGCTAAGGGCAGTCCCGTGGCCCTGACGCATGAGTAATCTCATTTCCCTCTCACAAAAAGTCTGCAAGAATGTTACAATTTCTTTTTTTTTTTTTTTTTCATCTTATAGTTAAAGCATCATGCCTGGGAGAAATTGCCAAAGGTTTCTAGGATGTAGGTTGTAGGCAGCACAGTCAGAATTCAAACCCACACCTCCCTAGATATTGCATATCAGCTGGAAAGAGATTTGGGGGTGAAATCCCTAGAAACACTCTCTTGCCTCTTCCCAGCTGGGATACCTTGGCTGAACTTGAGTCACCCTCCTAATAAAAATTCCCTGTTCCATCAGCAGAATGCTTCCAGCCCAATTAGATCAATTTTCTCTAAGTAGCAATAAATGTGTTTTCCTTTCAGAGGCCAGCCCGACACATTAAGCAGGCTGGGGGCAGCCATGCCCCAGGCCGCTGGCTCGGAGTGCGTGAGGTCAGGGGTCACCGTGCCACCGCCTCCAGCTCATTAGTGGCGCCCATTCATCTTGGCTGGGGACACCAGCACTCAACATGGTGGCAGGACTCGGGGCGGGGGGTATGCAAGCCATTCATCAGGGACTCTGGTTCGCCGGAGACAAGAGCAGAAAAGCTGGCCTGCTCACCAGCCAGCAGGAGCCCCAGGCCCAGCAGCTGAGGCCCGGAGCTGCCTGGTTAAAGGTTAACCTGGTCCAGGATGTCTGTCTGTGGCGGCTGCAGCCACCATGCAGGGAACGAAGGGGCCCCTTTCAGATGCACCTGGCTCCTGTCTGCTAACCGAGCTTCCCTTCCGGCCACCTCACCGACCCCCAAAATCCATCCAACCAAGGCCTACAGGGGCCTGGAGAATGAAGCTTCTCTTGGGCCCCCTGTGGCCCAAGGACCTGCCTGGAATAGACCCTTTGATTTGCAAATCAAGACTCTAGGAGTGGGCGAGAACTATGGCCCTGCTCTGCCTGGGCCATGGGGCCTCAGGCCCGGGGTTAGCTTGACAGAAGGAATGAGACCTCCCTACTTTCCTGCATCACCCAGACATCCCCTGCCACCCTGCGCCAGGCAGAGGCCCAGCCTGGATGCGGGATTCCTACAGGGGCGTTGGACGGGTTTGCCAGGGCTGCCCTAAGGAAGTACCACAAACGAAGTGACTAAACAACAGATATTTACTGTCTCACAGATCTGGAGGCTAGAAGTCCGCGATCAAGGTGTCAGCAAGGCCAAGGTCCCTCCGAAGGCCCTGGAGAAGGATCTGTTCCAGGCCTCGCTCCTAACTTATGGTAGTTTTACGCCTTGTGGCCACATCATTCCAATCTTCACATGGCATTCGGTACGTGTGTGTGTCCAAATCTCCCCCTTTTTATACGGATAACAGTCATATTGGATGAAGACCCACCCTCATAACTTTATGTTAACTGAATTGCCTCTGAGGTACTGGAGGTTAGGACTTCAACATATGATGGGGGGACATAATTTGGCCTGTAACACCCTACTTTGGGCTACAGAAGAAGCAAGCCCAGGGATCCGGATTCACTTGGCAGGTGTGTATGGAGCACCCACCAGGCTCAGCACAAAGTTCAGGGGTCCAGTGAACATCTGGAGTCGGCCCCGTGAGTTCACAGGTGGTAGGGAAGGCAGGCATTAATCCATCACACAAGCAAAGGTTCAATTACATACGATGGTGGGCGCTTTGAAGCACAAGGGCGATCAGTCAGAAACTCGTGGAACCAGGTGGCACTGCAGGTAAGAAGCCGAGCAGGGGCTGGCATGGCAATGGCACAACCATTCCTGGTGTCGCTGGGCTCTTCATCCATCTGGTCGACCCCTACCTTCACATCCCCCAGCCCCTGCCCAGCCTGATGCCTTTCCTGGAAGCCGGATTAATGGCATCTGAGCAAGGCTGGCCAGGAACCACAGCTCGGGGTAACTTTTCCACAGAGCCCAGGGGGTTTGGCAGAGATCTGCTTGATTTATACCAACCCTGGCCGTGCCACCCTCCTCAGCAACGAGCCCCCCTCCTTTAGCAGTCCAGGCTCTGGCAACTCAAGCTGCCACTCGGTCTAGACAATGACCAGCAGGTCCTGGACCCAAATGTCACCTCCTCAGGGAACCTCTGCTGACCTAGCATCCCACTCCCCCCAAAACTTTTCTCAGTGCTCCAACCACAACTGAAACTATATAACGGATTACAAAATTAGCTGTCCGTGTCTGTCTGCCCTGGAGGCTGCAAGCTTTATGACAACTAAGACAATTTTCTCATCCACTTCCACATGCCCCAAATCCAGCCCTGTACCTGTGACCTAGTAGTGGTCTATAAACATTGGCAGAGTAAATAAACAAAACAGTTATTAAAGCAACCTCCTACTCCCAAGCCACAAGCTGACCTGCAGGTTTGATGCAAATCTATACGACTCCTGAGGGCACCAGGAGAATGAAGACGAGCACCAAGAAGAGTGTTCGGGATGGAAAGCAGAACTTGAGCAAAAACAAGACTGAGGAAGTACAAGGTGGGTTTAGAAAACTGTGAGCTTTTCAGCTTGACCAGAACAGAGCCTGAATGCTGGGCTTAGGTGATGCTTGTAGGAACGGGTGAAAATTATTGAGTGGCGGTAGGATCAGAGCCGGGCTGTGCTGATAAGAAGAGCTGGTAGGTCCACAAGACAAGGCAAAGGGTGGGACTGGCACTCCGGAAAAGAGGTTTTTGCTAACACAAAGTTTTAAGAGCTGTCCCACAGGGAAGGCAGTTGAGGTCACCGAGGTAGAGCAAAAAACGAGGCGAAGTCAAAGAGAATCTGGAGACACTTGTGGTACAGGGAAAAGGGGTTCAGTAGAGGCAGAATGATCAGGAAAGCAGAGAAGGAGTGATCCGAGAGGGAGCAGGAAAGCCAGGCAGGCCCAGTGTGCGCGGAGGGGGCTGTCACCTTTGCTCATGTCATTTTTCCATGTGCTCACTGCGTGGGGCAGGGGGACCTGATCTCAAAACCTGACCCCCATCAGGGACTAGCTGTAAAACCTGGGCAAGTGACTGCACCTTCAATGGTCTGTTTTCTCATTTGCAGATTGGAGTCGGATAAACCCAGCCCTTTGAGGAATAAGGTACCTGGCACGTTGAGATGTCTAGAGCAGATCCCAGCCACAGCCGCCTCCTGGGGCTTCCAGCCACTCAGTCCTGGTGTAAACCAGGATGTCCCAACCTCAGCCCTGTAGACATCGGGGCTGGTTAAGTTGTTAATGCCCTCGTGCATTGGAGGATGTTTAACAGCATCTCTGGGAATCAAAAATGTCTTCAGACATCGTTAAGTGTACCTTGGAGGCAGTCCTGCCCCAGTTAAGTAAACCATGCAGGACTACAAGCAACTCTTTGAGAAAAGCTGTGGGCAGGTGTCTCCTATCTATTGCCTCTGTCTCCCAGAGGAGGGCCTGTGTGTCCACACGCTTGTGCATTTGATCAATGAACATTCTTTGAACATTTATTCTGTGTCAAGCTTGTGCTGGGCTCTAAAGAGAGCAGTGAACACAGCAGTGATTCTCCTCTCTGAGACTTTACAGTCAGTGGAAGAAACAATTTTGATAGAAGGAGATCTCATGGTATCTCAGGATAATAGCCCCCAAAGATGTCTGAGTCCTAAGCCCTGGAACCTGATGCCATGTTACCTCACATGGCGAAAGGGGCTTTGCAAATGCGATTAAATTGAGGATCTTGAGATGAGGAGATTATCCCGGATCATCCAAGTGGGCTAAAGAGGGAGACAGGAGAGTCAGAATCAAAAAAGAGATGTCAGGGGTCAGAGTCAGAGAGAGAAAGATGAAGATGCTTTGTTGCTGCCTTTGAAGATGGCGGAAGGCATCAGGAGCTGAAGAATGCACGTGGCTTCTAGAAGCCGGAAAAGGCAAGGAAACAGATTTTCCCCTACATCCTCCAGAGGGAATACATCCTTGCCAACACCTTGATTTTAGCCCAGTGAAACCTATTTCAAACTTCAGACCTCCAGAACTATAAGATAATAGACCTGTGTTGCTTTAAGCTACCTCGCGTGGTGATTTGGTGCAGCTGCAAATAGGAAACAAATACACGTGGTCACACAGCTATGCACAGAAGGGTGTAGGATCTCAGATGAAAGAGCAGGGCTGCCATGTGTGGTTGTCCAGGTTGTGCACAAAAATAGCCAGCTAAGGAGGTCACTGGGGCTGAAATTTAGCCCACATTCCTCTCACCAAACCATAAGCCCCTGTGAGGACTATGGCTGTTGTGGGAGTGGGGACAGGGGAAGGGCACCTTTTCTAGTTCATACACAGGTACTTTCTATTTAACAAAAGATGTGACCACGGATGGGGCACGGTTGGTGGAGGCCTTTAATTTGCACAACGGGGCTGCATATGTAACTGTGGCCCTGGCAGGAGACTTTGATTCTTCCTGAGGTAATCAGGAAGGCCTTCACAGAGGAGGTGACCCCCGGGCTAGATCTTAAACAACGAATATGGAAGGAAGGGGAAGCCATTCCAAGGAAAGAGACGACACAGAAGTCTGAAAGGGGCTGGTGCGCTTGGAGAACGAAGGAGAAGCCCCACTTGGCTGGAGTGTTGGGTATGTGAGGGGAGAGCGTCTGGAGCTGTGGGGTTGAGTTTGGGACATTTGTGGGATGGTGTCTAGGACATGGCCAAATGCCCATGTCTGGAGTTCCAGTGCAAGGGCTGGGCTGTTCCACACCAGCCTCTTGATGCCGCTGGACCAAGTTCAGGACCCCCTCCCATCAGCCCAGCCCCAGAGACTTCTGCCCCATGGCCCTGAAGTGACTGTTCCACAACTCGCTTTTAGGGTCTAGTAGTGAGTCCTTTCCTGCAGTGCCCCCCACTTCCCAGCACTTAACCCAAAGACAGGGATTGATGGTGCCTTGACCTTCCCTAATATATTGCCACAGGGGACGTGGGCCAGTCCTGCTGTCCCCATCAGGCCATGGCCCCTCCCTGGGCCCGAGTCAAAGAACAAGGAAAAACCATCAAGCTGGGAGAGAGGTCTGCGATACAAATGGCCGTAAGTAAGTTGTTTTCAGGAGGCAAATGGGCCTCCACAGACTAATGGCCGTCCATGTCTCCCTCCCCCTCCCTCTTCCACTCCCTCCCCCTCGAGAGCTGGCCCAGCTGGAAAGCTGCAGTAGCTCCAGCTCCCCCTACCCCAGCCCTTTTGCTGACAGTATAACCTTCAGGAACCTGAAATTCCTGAGTGGTCCCCAGAGCTCAATGCATCTCGAAAGAAAATTTGTGTAATGTCATTTCAGGCTATCCCTAATCCAGAATTATTGAGGGGGGGGGCTGGGACCTGGGAATTGCCTCTGACACTTGACAAATACTTGGCTTTGTGTAAATGGGCAGGCTCCTGGAATAACTGCCTTTGGATGTCACATGAAGAGAAATTAATTCTTTATTAACTTCCGCAATGATAATCTAATAAACCCATCGGGCCTCCGGGCCCCAGCATTTAAAGTGCTTGGTGGTTTGGATGCAAATGTCTCCAGACCCCATTTTGTCAGGAATGTGCTCATGGAGAGGAGAAATAATCAGCTCTAGAGGTCAGATGTCAGCTCAGGGTCAAAACGGGTGACTTTCACGGCTCCACGCGGACCTGAGATTCAGGAGACCCAGCCCTCCCTGTGACCACCAGCTGTACTGGATTTTCAGGGACAGATCTCCATTTCAGATGTTCTGTCCCTTTGTTCCTAAAAGAGTATTTGTTGTGGTCATATGACTGTCTCCGGTTTGGGCTTAGCTTATGAAGTCACTGTAGCCCTCACCCGTAAGTTCCAAAGGACCATTCACTCATTCTTTCCTTCAGCTCCTATGTGCCTGCCATGTGCCAGACGTGGAAATACAAGACGTCTCTCCTTGGAGGCTTACAGTCTAGTGGAGAGGCAAACAACGCAAGTGACTGTAATTGTAAGTTGGGGCAAATGCTATGAGGACAAAGTATATCTGGGAAAGTGGACAAATCTCATTTCTCCTCAGAGCTGAGCCTAGTCATCCTGTGGGTCCACAGAGCGACCAGTGGGTTGTCCAGCTGAGGGGGCTTCAGGTCCTTCAGGCCAGGCCTCTTTGGTGAGGTCCAGGCTCCACACCCCAGCCACGAGCACGGACAGAAACAGAGTCTGAAGGTCCATCCCGTAGGCAGGAAGGACAGGAGAAGGAGGGGGAGGAAGGGAAATCATCATTGCTTCCACAGCTGATGGAGGGCACACAGGTCCTCCCAGGTTAGGGAAACCAGAAACCCCCAGAATGCCAGGGGTAGGAGATCCCAGCCTGATCTTGTGTTTGACGGGTCCCTGCTTGCATACCTCCCACAACGGGCCCAGAAAACTGCTGACTGCACAAGTTCTTCTTGAACAGACCAACGTGTGTGTGTGTGTGTGTGTGTGTGTGTGTGTGTGTGTGTGTGTATAAATGAAATTAGAGTGTGGTAAAAGCATATCACACACTAGTGAAAAAAATGAAGTGTTAAGGTACTAGATCAATGGTCTAACTATATGTGATCTCAGATGGATTTTAAAACTCAGTAAAAAAAAATTCAAGTAAGAATGCTAGGAGAAAAAAAGTAGGCGAATGGAATTTAGGGGTAGGGAAAGGGTTTTCTGAGCATAAAAACAATGGAAGAATTCACAAAAGAAAAGATAATGAATGTGACTACATAAAAATTTTAAATTTCTCTATGTTATAGACTCAAGCATGATAATCAATACCCCTTTTTAAAAGGGGCAAAGGTCGAAGGAGATAAATCACAAAAGAAGAAATACAAACAGCTAATATGCATATGGAAAAAATGTTCCATCATGCTCATAATCATAGAAATGCAGGTTAAAGCAGCCATAAGGTGCCATCTTTCACCTATCAAATTGATTTTTAAAAATTTTAATGATATTCAATGCTGAGAATGGGAAATGTGCTCTCTCACGTCTGTGTTCACTGGTGGAGGTGCAAATCGTTACAACCCTCCCAGAAATCAGTCTCTATTACGTATCAAGAGCTGTAAAATTCTTTATAGCAGATTCTTTAGTACACAAAGAACACAGTATCAAAAGGAGGAAGAGGTGGTGAAGATTAAGAGAGATTTACAAGATACATCAACCAAATATAAAATGTGGGCTTTTGTTTGGATCCTGATTCAAACAGGTTGGCTGTGAGAAGACATTTTTGAGATCACTGGAGAAAGTTGGACCTAGCCAGATATTAGACGCTACTTAGGAATTATTGTTAATTATTTCAAGTGTGCAAATGGCAGCCTGGTTACGCTTTAAGAAGTTATTTTACCCATTTGAGAAGTAAAGCTTAATTTTTACAGGGGAAATGACACAACATCTTGCTTTAAAATATTTCAACCAAAAAAAAAAAAATGGGGATGGATAGATAAAACAAGATTGTCAGAATGCTGGTCATTGTTGAAGCTATATAATCATACCGGCATGTCTGATATACTATTCTCTCTTGTGTATATTTGAAATTTTTCCATAATAAAAGGTGGTTTAATATAGCACTTGAGCCAATCCTTCTTTGAGATCCTATCCTGAGGAAATTATCAAAGATGTGCACAGGGGCTTCCCTGGTGGCGCAGTGGTTGAGAGTCTGCCTGCCGATGCAGGGGATGCGGGTTCGTGCCCCGGTCCGGGAGGATCCCACATGCCGCGGAGTGGCTGGGCCCGTGAGCCATGGCCGCTGAGCCTGCGCGTCCGGAGCCTGTGCTCCGCAAGGGGAGAGGCCTCAACAGTGAGAGGCCCGCGTACCGAAAAAAAAAAAAAAAAGATGTGCACAAAGATTTATGTACAGAGATATCAACAAGAAAACTGGTCATGAAAGAAAAAAATCAGTTATAAGCAAAATGTAACATGTTATGATACAGCCAAAGAACTGAGTATTAGGTCACTATTGTAAAAAGATATTTTTAAAACCACGTATTGGTCTTTGGAAAATGCTCATGTGTTAAGGAGGGGGTTAAGGAGAAACAGGATACAAAATTATATATTTACCATGTCCCAATTCTCTTAAAAATGAATATATTTGCACAGGAAGAAAAAAAGGCCAATGTTAACAGTGGTCATCTTTGGGAGGTATAATTACAAATGATTTTTATTTGCTTCTTTAAATTCTTCTGTACGCAACAAGGTGGAAAAATGTAATTATCTTAGGAGCTAGTGCCAAAAGTCCTCAGAGGAAAGAATCTGGCTTTGGAGAAGTACCTTGAAAGCACATGGGTTAGAAGCTGAAGCCTTGAGGGCCTGGCCCAAGGGGGAAACTTGTGCCAGGCAAGCTGAGTCTCAGGGCAGCAATGGTCAAGGTTCTAAGAATCAGGGGAAGCCTGGAGAATTTAAACCAGAGGGAAATGCACAGAACTCTTAGCAAGTGCTCTGAATGCCTTCCACTTATGCAACAGAGGGGCCTAGTTCATTTCACCCAGAACGCTAAAAGATAATGTCACTCTCCCTGCATCCCAGCTGACATCTCCATAACATGTATGTTCCGAGTCCTCTACAATGCACAGCCATTGCTTCTACAATCAGAAGAAAAACTTTTTTGTTTCTTTTTTAGGGAAAACAGTCTTCTTTATGCCAACCCGGAACCTGCCTTTCTGGAGCCTACTGTTACCACCTGGAACCATCTAGACCAAGTTGGTTCTGTTTCCCACTTGCAGCCTCAGGGGTGTGAAGATGGCACTTATTCCTCCGTGGGCTCTAGTTCCTCCGATCATGTGTTCCTCATATTGCTT
Source organism: Monodon monoceros (assembly GCF_005190385.1). Lineage (NCBI taxonomy): Eukaryota > Metazoa > Chordata > Mammalia > Artiodactyla > Monodontidae > Monodon > Monodon monoceros. The sequence goes on along the minus strand of NW_021703769.1, from coordinate 18,747,297 downwards.
TGGTTCTGAATCTCCTCCCCAGGTTAAGACCCTTATCTAGGTGAACGCTGGGGGGCCTAGATCCTGTTAAAATTGTACACACGCCTGAACACAATGGGTCTGACCGGTTCAAGGTAAACTGTGATTATCCCCTCCCTCACACTAGACTCTGTACTTTTAATAATGCAGCCTATAGCTACGTTAAATTTTTGTTGACTCATATTGGCCCACCAGGGAAGTCCCCTGGGTGGTGTTTTTTTGTTTTGTTTTGTTTTTTGCGGTAAGCGGGCCTCTCGCTGTTGTGGCCTCTCCCGTTGCGGAGCACAGGCTCCGGACGCGCAGGCTCAGCGGCCATGGCTCACGGGCCCAGCCGCTGCGCGGCATGTGGGATCCTCCCGGACGGGGGCACGAACCCTTGTCCCCTGCATCGGCAGGCGGACTCTCAACCACTGCGCCACCAGGGAAGCCCCCCTGGGTGCTGTTTTGATTAGTGATTTGGATGAGGGTTCTAGGTTGGTTGATCACACTGGTAAATGGCATGAAACTGAGAGGGATAGTGAATGGGTTGGACCCATTAGGATTCAACAATCTCTAGACAGGTAGGAGCTATGTTCAAACCTAACAGGAGGCAATGTAACAGTTGCATCTAGAAAATCACCCACTAGGTACACAGAGGGGGAAGGTAAGATTTAGCAGCCGTCTTCCTGTTGGGGTTCCATCAGGTATTTTAAATACAAGGTATTTTAACTTAGTCAGTTACTAAGATATTGTCCATCTGTTTTGAACCTATTCTTCTATACTCTGATTTTGCTGCTGGAGCTGGGACTCTGCAAAACACATTTCTCCATGGTCAGAAGAGTCCATGTGATATATACACCACTGGGTATGAAATAGATAACTAGTGAGGACCTGCTGTATAGCACGGGGAACTCTACTCGGTGCTCTGTGGTGACCTGGATGGGAGGGGAATCCAAAAGGGAGGGGATATGTGTATACATATGCCTGGTTCACTTCGTTGTGCACATTGTAAAGCAACTCTACCCCAGTAAAAAATAAATAAATATTAAAAAAAACAAAAGAGTCCATGGTAGACTCCAACAATAGGGGCCCTAGAGGGAGAATGGAAGTCTGGAGGAGGAAGAAGGGACATGCTCTTTCATGCTTTCTCTCTGTTCTTGTTTCAGTTGTTGTTCTGGGTAGCATGGCCCCAGCTTGCTACTTCACCCTGGCAATGGCATTTCACCCCAGTAACAGAAACAGAATCTGGTTTGTAGTTTTTTCCTAACACTTGCAGAACCAGCCTCATCATGTCCCCTCAGAGACACCAGCTGGCGTTTCCTCCTCAGAGGTCTGAGCCCCAGCCTTGGGGCTCCTCCAGCCAACGTCTAGCTTCTAATAATCTCAGGCTCTTCCCTTGCTCCCTCAGCCCTAGCTGGCTGCTTCTTGCAGTTCCCTGCGATGCCTTAGTGCTCACCTTTTACCCTTTCAGTTTCCTGATGACTGTTTTTTATACAAAATACATCCTGTTAAAATACCTCGTGTGGCTTCTGTCTCTTGATGCGACCCCAACAGGAAGACTGCTGCTAAACCTTACCTTCCCCCTCTGTGTACCTAATGGATGATTTTCTAGATGCAACTGTTACATTGCCTCCTGTTAGGTTTGAACATAGCTCCTACCTGTCTAGAGATTGTCGAATCCTAATGGGTCCAACCCATTCACTATCCCTCTCAGTTTCATGCCATTTACCAGTGTGATCAACCAACCTAGAACCCTCATCCAAATCACTAATCAAAACACCACCCAGGGGACTTCCCTGGTGGTCCAGTGGTAAAGAATCCACCTTCCAATGCAGGGGACGCAGGTTCGATCCCAGGTCGGGGAACTAAGATCCCACATGCTGCGGGGCAACTAAGTCCACACGCCACAGCTACACAGCCCATGCGCTCTGGAGCCCGTGCACCACAACTAGAGAGAAGCCCGCGTGCCGCAACAAAAGATCCCACATGCCGCAACGAAGATACCATGTGCTGTAACTAAGACCTGACGCAGCCAAAACAACAACAACAAAACAAAACAAAACAAAACACCACCAGGACAAGGCCTCTGGGTACCAGTGAAGCATCTCCCAAGAGGCCTTCCTCACACCTGGGCACTCACGAATCACATCATAGCTGAAACATGTAGAAAGCCATACGTGAATCATCCTGAAACTGAAATCCAGCCCAAGCTGGGTCCTGGCTGGTATCAGCTGGTACTGCCTGGGCTGCTTCTGGGGAGAATGGGCCTCCACAGTAAGAACCTGGTGTATCACCTGGAAAGCCATGCCCAAGACCTGGGACCACTGGGCCTCCTTCCCTTGAAGCACCTTCTCACAGGTTCTGTTTTTATGCTGTTTACTCATTTCATAGCAAAGCAGAATCACAAATAATAGCAAAGGTTTATTTTGTAAATTGCATGTAAATTATATAATTTTCCCAGGAATGATTTTTACATCTAATTAGCACAAATTGTCTTACCAAAAAATAAAACAAAAAAAACAAAGTTACATCCAAGAACTGCATGTGGGTTTCAGTTACCTTAATTAGAAACATTTCTATTAAAATGAAAATAGGCAATCTTGCAAATCAAAGAGACCCCAAGGTCAGGCTGGAGGCCCCTGGCTTCTCCTGGGGAATCCAGGAGCACCTAGAGGAGAGATCTCATTGGGAAGAGGCTTCTGATTTGGAAAAGAGAGAGTCATTCAAGGTGATCTCACCTCTGGTGTTGGGGAGCTGGATCCTAGAAGGAAAAGAGACATAAATAGTGACCAGGTATGCTTTATGCCAAGCGCCCTGCACCGGGCTAGACCTTTCCACATGGCTAATGTAGTCCACTCCAAAATCTTCTCCAGGGCAGTTGTCCTCCAAGCAAGGACTCCAGGACCCAGGTGTCTTTTATGTCAAGGTTCCATCCTCGGAGTCCCCTCCTTCAGGCAGCAGACAGAAAAGGAGAGGACATGTAGAGAGGGCACACTACCTCTTAACTCCCTCAGCTCACAGGTAGTTCCCATCACTTGTCCTTGCATCCCATTGGCAGAACCAAGGGGCAGAGGGAACAGAGCCAGACCACATTCCCAGCAACCGTTGGTAAGTTCTTGATAAGCAGAAGAGATAGACACTGGTGAACCCCAGACATTTTTGCTACAAAGCCCACCATAAGACCCAGGTCCTACCCATCCCCTTTCCCATGGACTGCGGTCTGCTCCTTCCCCCCTCAACCACTGGCTGGATTCCTGATCCGGACTCAGAAAGAACTCCTCAGGTGGTCATTTGCCAGGTAAGCATGTCATTTCTTTTTCAGGACCAGCTGCCACAAGACCACATTCACTCATTCACAGGCCCCCACCACTGTGCTTTGGACCCCTGTCAGGGCAAGGCTCCTGGTCGCCACCCCGCAGCTGCTCCACTCCGTCTGTCCTGCCTGCATCCCACCAGTGAGTTCTGTGTTCATTACCTAAGGCTGCCATAAACGGAGTGGTTTCAACAACAGAAATTCATTGTTTTATGGTTTTAGAGTCCATGATCAAGGTATAGGCAAGGTAGGTTCCTTCTGAGGGCTGTGAGGGAGAGCCTGTCCCATGCCTCTCCCCTAGCTTCTGGGGGTTTGCTGATAATTTTGGTGTTCCTTGGCTTGTAGATACATCACCCCAATCTCTGTCATCAGCTTCATTTGACCTTCTCCCTGTTTCTCTTCTCATCATCCTCCTTCTGTGTATGTCTGTCTCAGTGTCCAAATTCCCTCTTATATAAGGGTACAGTCATACTGGATTAGGGCCCACCCCAATGACTTCATTTTAACTTGACTATCTACAAAGACCCTATTTCCATATGCGGTCACATTCTCAGGTCCTGGGGATTAGAACTCCAACATCTTTTGGTGGGGGGATACAATCCAACCCATTACAAGGTCTCAGCATGCTTTGAGGTCCTGGCTGAAAATGCCTTGACAGCCCTGGGCAATCTCACCCATCTAATAACCAGAGATAGGGGAGAACGGGTCCTCTGATGGGAATAGGAGTGGCTGTGAGTGGCGGTCTCAGGAGAAGAGGAGTGGAAGCTACCCAACTTGGAGCCCTGCAACACCAGTAGCCTCTTGATGATTAATAATTATTAATAAGTTATTAATAAAGGTTAATGAGACCCTTCTTAAGAGCTGCATGGGAGGCTGCTCCTCACATAAAACGAATGGATGAGACCAACTCAGAGGAGGGACTTCCCTGGCGGTCCAGTGGTTAGGACTCCGCACTTCCACTGCAGGAGGTATCAGTTCAATCTCTGGTCAGGGAACTAAGATTCCACATGCCGCATGGCGCAGCCAAAGAAAAATTAAAAATTAAAAAAATAATAATAAATAAAGTATTTAAAAAAAAATTCAGAGGAAACCTACCCACTAGCCTGGGGACCGAGTGGCTCCCTATCACCTCCTGGGGTCTCAGAGGCAGACCTGGGTCTCTTTCCTGCTCTGCCACTTTCTGGCTAAGACATCTTGGGCAAGTCCATGCCTTTCTCCCAGGACTAAGTGAGCATTGGTTAAAGGCATTTGCAAAGGGCCATGCAGAACAGATGCTCTCTAAGTGTTGCTGAGCCTTACAGGGAAGGCTGGAGCCTGAGCCCTGAGTCATGGGCACCCCCAGCTTAGCTCAGACTGACCAGCTACGCACAGGAAGTGAGAGCCAGAGAGAAGGGCAGCCTCAGAGGTTCCCACCCCTTAGAGAAGCTGATGACCATGACGGACCCAATAGGTGAGCTAACAACAGTAAAAATGGTAACTCATGCCATTTGCCAAGAGCTTCTTAGGTGCCAGGGGCTGTAGGGTATAGCTGCTAGCATCACCTCCACTTTACAGAGGAGGAAACTGAGGCCTCAAGAGGTTACAAGACTTCTCCTAGATCACATGGCTGGTGGGTGGTAGAGTCTTAGCAGATCACTCGGCACAGGGGCTGGACGAGACTTCTTTCTGCTCTCTCACGGCTACCAAGTCCTGAGCCAGAAACACCTAACGGACACAGCATGGCAGTGAAGTTGATAACACACAGAAACAGAGACATAGACAGACCAAACACACACATACAATGCCTGGGTTTCAGAACCCATTTAGGGCGCAGGGCCATCACCCCCACTGTGCCCTATTACACTTTTCTCCTGATACTCCCAGAACCTCCCTTTTTGAGGTTCTCAGCAAGTTTATATTTGGGAATAATTGTAATGTAATTCAGTACATAATTAGGGCAGAATAGAAGACTGTGCTTTTAACTACCCATACATCCCCATCTCATTTAAATAATTCCTAATATATCCAAGCAGGCTGCCTTGTGTGGCACTGAAGTGTATTGAACTGAGGATAATGAAATAAGGGATGGGAGAGGGAAAATGCTATTTCAGAGTCTGAAGATCACCAATTAATGACATGAAAAACTGAGAGGGACTCCATTCACTTAATGTCCCTCGTGCAAGGTGCAAACGCAAGCCCCTCGCAGGCTCCCTGTTCAGCTCCTCCAAGGCAATTCAGACAAGCAGAAGGACAAGGACGGAGTAGGGGGTGGGGGGTGGCAGGGGCAGCCCCCAGGGGACTGAGCTGGTGCAAGGGCTGCCTCTGCCCCCACCCACCCACACAGCCATCCTCACATCCCATCGCCCCTCAGTTCTGACCCAGCTCCCTCCGTAATGCCTCTACTTGCTCCCTAACACATTTATTGAGCACCTACTGTTTTATCCTAACAGAGATCTAGTAATCGACTCACAGGCCCTGCCCTAGTGAAGTAATCCATCCCACAACGCATCTGCTCAGCACAGCCCTCAGCGCCCCAAAGGATCTGGCCTCCAACTGCCCTTCCATCTTTGGTCCACCTGCCACTCACTGGGCTCTAACCTCACAAGCTGTCCTTTAGCTCTTCAAATAGTGCAAGCTCAGAGTCTTTGCACATATTGTTCCTTCTGCCTGGATTCTGCCCCCACTCTTCCCTGGATGGCTCCTGTCCATCTTTCAGGCTCCACTTACATGTCACCTCCTCCAAGAGGCCTTCCCAGACCTCCCTGTCATTTACTATCTCAGCATCCCATTTATCAACTTCACAATATTAACCACAATATATAACTTACTTGATTCATGTCTGTTTTCTGCCTGGGAATATAAGCTCCATGGGGCAAGGACCATGTCCTATTTTCTCCTGTATACCCTGAGCCTAACACAGAACAAGCACACAATAGGTCTCAGTGAACATGCTTTGCATGTGTTGAGTGGATGACACTATAGGACAGAAAGAAGAGGGAAGCACCACTGGCCCCGGGTTCCTGATTGATGCCTCCCCCTCCCGCCTCCTCCATCACATTTCTCTGAATCCCCCATCTCCTGGTCCTTGAGGAGGTTTATACTTCCTTCCGGTGGGCTTGCTCTCCGCCACCCAAGACCTCTGTGTTCCCGTCACTCATACCCCATCAGCCAGCTCTGGGATGACAGTGTGGCTTCCTGATTCTCCAAACCCAGCAAGGTCCCACCACCATCATGAGGAGAGGTGAAGGGTCTGGGCCAGGGCTGTAATGGACCAAGCAGCCAGGCAGAGAGCTTCTGGCAGGAGCTGGGAGAGGATCGCAGGAGACAATAGTCACAGCTGGGGGTGGAAGCCCAAGACAGCCAGGCCTCGGTGGCTGGGCTTTTGGGGTAAAGCAGCAGAGAACCTGCTAGCAGTTCCATGCTCCTAGTTGAGCTGCTCTCTTAGGAGAAATAAGAGATGCTCCAGCGCCCTCCCCCACTCCCCCCATACACACACATTCCTCTTGTTTTCCCAGGACTGAGACCTCGGCCCACAATGCTAGGAATGAACTGGGTCTCCAGAAAATACTTGCATTAAAGCCTCCATCAGCACAGTCCACAGGAGAGAGATTTCAAACGGGAGAAGGGGGGAAGATTTCACTTTGCTTCCAAACGGCCTCTCGGCAGCCCATGTGACTCCCAGGACCTGGATTAGCATCCTAGCTCTAGAAGGAGCCAGGCACAGGAATGATGGAGCTGTCCCACAGCCCAAGATGGAAAACAGGACAAAGTTGTCCCTGCCCAGGAACGCTGCTTCACCCCTGTCCTTGCTCATCTGCCATCGCCGAGGCGCCACTCGTGGGTGGGGTGTAGGGCCGCTTGGCAAAGTCTCCTGGGCTGCAAGTATCAACATGTGTGCCTTCCCTGACCTCCTCCTCTGGTCCTTGTTGGCCTGGGAGTTGACCTTGGGGGTCGTTAGCTATGTTCCTGGGCAAAAACCAGGGCTGCACACACTCAAAGTACTGCCCACCTTGGGGACAGACAGTCTCTGTCATTGTTGGCCTCTCTGTGGACCAGACGAAGAAGTCAGGGAGGGACAGGCCCATCTCAAGCACTGGGTCCTAAAGACCAGTGGACCCATCAGCCCCCATCACCCTGTTTCTCTGTTTGGAAAACATGTTCATCACACTGGCGTCGCCTCCAGGCTCCAGGCAGCAAAGGGAAGGGTTGGGAGCTCACACTTGGACACCTAACTACTTAACTCCAGACCCAGGCTCACTCAATCTCTGGCTTTGTGGCCTTGGGAACATCACTTTCTCTCCCTGCCTGTTTCCTTATTTGTACGCGGAGATAAATTCAGTGCTTCTTTCCAAGAGCTACTGTGAAATCAAACAAATTAATATTAGAGGGATCAACCGTCCTGCTTTGCCGAGGACTATCCCAGATTTAACACTGAAAGTCCACATCCCAGGAACCCTCCGCATTCCTGACCGCAAACAGGGATGGTCACCCTAATTAAAAATATATATATATATGACTAACACATGGTAAGTACTAAATAATATCTTTCCTAAAATCTTGAGCTGGGCACCAGTGACATCGCTTGCCCAAATGTGTCCCTCCCACTTGCCCTCTCCCACACCCGCTGGCAAGCTCACAAGATTGATTTGGGATAGGGTCCTAATTCAGTGCCTGGAGCAGGCCTTTCCAGGCCCGTATATGAGGCAACTCCTTCCCCCAATGGCCAGGGACGCCTGGAGGGGTCTGCCACCCGGAAACATCCTGTCCCATGGTCCCTTTTCTGGTGCCAGAGTCTTTCTGCTCCAAACAGACATGTCCCCAGGGGCCACCCCCACAGCCCCGGAAGCACCAAGAGCTGCTGTTTGGCCCACCCCGGCCCCTTTCACACTCAGGTAAAACTTTAACCAGAGGCCTTTGGCGGCAGCGCTGGGGCCCGCACTCCCATTCAGGGCGTGATAAATGACTGCTGTCACTGCAACATGAATGCTCATATTGAAAAGCCCTGCTTTCTGTCTCCCTCCCTTTCAGGCCGCCAACTTCTTCCCTCTTAAGTCACCGGGCGTCACTCACGTGTCACCCTGTCCTGAATGCCCCCCAGTCAGGGACCCTTGCTCCCTCTGCCCCTTGCCTCCCACCTGCCCCTCCCCTCCCCCTTCCTCTATAGTCTCTTTCCTCTCCTCCCCCACCCTCCCATCCTCCAGCCCTGATTTGTCCCGTCTCAGGCCCTGGACTAAGGAAGCTCACACTGTCATCCCCATCATCCGTGTTGTCACCAGGACGGTGGGTCACAGATGTAGGAACTCGTCATCCCTGTGTCTCACCTTACTCTCTTTCTCAGGCGCCGGCACTGCGAATACAGTCCTAAAGGGAAGAAAAGCAACACAAAACAGGGACCCCAAAAAGTAAATGAGAAGAGAACAGACTCATAGAGCCCTAAACCAAGGGGTTTTACCCCAAAAGCCAGGGCTATCATATCTGTGTCAGTCTGGATTGTGTTTCTATGGGAAGAAGAACCAAAGATTCCATCTGGTCCCTCAAAATGAGTGAAGAATTGCCACTCAGAGGCTCTGCTCATTCCAAGATGGCCCAGCAGCCCTGGAAATCCCAAACTAACTCCACTCTGAGTGTATTCAAACCACGCAGCTGGGACAGATAAACTCCAAGTCTGAGGCCTCAGCCCAAGGGGGTTCCCTTTCCTCACCCCCAGTTTTTTTTCCTGCGTCTGTTGAGATGATCATAGTTTGTCTTTTATTCTGTTAATGTGGTGAAATACATTGATTGCTGTTGTTTTTGTTGTTCTCCCCTCCAGCTCTGTCATTTATTTGCATAACTCCTTGGGAGAAGCAGTAATCAGAGACATGTTACATCTTCAAAACAGAGAAGAGCATACTATACTATAAGCATACCTGTTCAAAGAATTATAATATATTCCACAATGAAGAAATGATGACCTCTGGGATTTCCCCAGTGGTCCAGTGGTTGAGAGTCCGTCCTCCCAATGCAGGGGGGCCCGGGTTCAATCCCTGGTCAGGGAACTAGATCCCGCATACCGCAACTAAGATCCCACGTGCCACAACCAAAAGAGCTCGCATGCCACAAGGAAGAGCCTGTGTGCCGCAACTAAGACCCAGCACAGCCAAATAAATAAATAAATATTTTTAAAAAGAAAAAAGAAATGATGACCTCCTAATTTTGAAGTTGATCGTTAAACTACCAGCCTTTTTATAATAAAACAAGAGTCCATACCAGAGGTTGCAAACTGGTGACCATCAGGGTAAATATGGCCTGCAGTGTGTTTTGTCTAGCCCACAGTGGGTTTTTTTTTTAATATTTTATTATTTTTTTTACTTTAATTTTACTGGAGTATAATTGATTTACAATGTTGTGTTCGTTTCAGGTATACAGCTCCCTCCATAGGAGGCAGCCACACTGAGACAGCCAAGGACAACATGGGGCCAGAACCCACCACAGAAAGGGCATTGCGTCACATTCTCTAAGCCAGGAGAAACACTGTTTTCTTCAGGGGAGGAAAATGGAAATTTGGGAGTGGGAAACGGCCGTGTGCCAACCTATCTTTGTCAGTGACCTCTTCCGCTCTGACGCCCATCAGCCACCCTGGTAGCTGAGGAAGCTAAGGATGGATTCTACGTGACAGGGTCCAGTCAGTAAGCTACATCATTTGGCCTGTGGATTAGAATGGTGCCTTTTATTTAAAGTTGCTCATTTCGTCATTGAGGTGACTTTCAAGGGGCTTTTGTTTGGGGAACAAATGGAGTTGCAATGCCCAGGAGGTAAGGAGAGCTTGGGGTGTGCTGGGGCCCCTCAGGACCCCCTGCTGGCTGCATTTCCACAGCCACCATGGCAGCAGAGTGCCCGGGGCAGTCTTGAGTCTATGTGCATGTTATGAACCCTGTGCATTATTGGAGATGGATGAGGGCATACGTGAGGCCATCGCTAAGTCTACTGTCTCCCAGAATTCACACAAGGCAGGGGCAAAAGAGGGGCTGCACTCACTCTGCATAGTGTCTGCCCCACACCTCAAATAGGAGAGGTTAAAGATGTACCAGATATAGATCTACCATAGGACTCGGGTGGCCACAGGTGGCTTCCCAAATACAGAGCTGAGGCAATGGACACAGGCCCATAAAATGCCCTCCACAATAGGATTCTATGGAAATATTATTAAGGGAACACAGCTTCATAATATACCTTTCTTAGAGGGTTGCAGTGAAGATTAGCCTGTTACAAGGCTCTGAGGACTCCTACAGCAAACCTACTTGATTAACCCAACGTTTCCCAAACTTTCTTGACCAAGAGCTGAGCCCATTTTTGTGCAGAAGGACCGTCAATGTTCCCAGAAGTACTGTCTTCAACAAGGCATGTTACCTACGTGACCTCACTCCCTACTGATAATAACTCTAGGAAGTGAGTATAATTATTTTCCCATTAAACAGATGAAGGCCATGAGGTTCTAGAAGAACTTGCATTCAAGGGGAGAGGATTTAGACCCTACCTTTTGAAAAGAGGAGTGCCAAAGGATTTCCATTCATATTTTAAAACCACTACATCCTCTCTATGGAGTCTAGCTCCTTCCAGCTTTTCGTCTCTTGACATAATTAATTTTCCCATTGAATAAGCCAGTTGGAATTTGATTATTTACTTGCAGCCAAAGGCATTCTGACAGACACAGAGATTTTTAACAGATTTTTATGATACAATGTGGCAAGTGCCATAATCAAAATATTCACACAGTGTTTTGCTGAGACAGCAGAAAAAGAGAAAATCGGCTAGCTTGTCCTGGGGCGGTGGGGAGGGGGGCAGGGGGAGGGCATGGGCCAAGAAAGGTGATCCTTGAGCAGAATCCCCAAAGAAGGCTTGTTTACCAGGCAGCAAGGTGGAGAAGCACGAACTAGAACAGGAACAAAGCACTGTTAAGCATTTACTATATGAGATGTTCAGATACATCTCTCTGATGAGGAAACAGACTGAGACAGGTTATGTACCTTGCCCAAGAGGACATCACTGTTAATTGGCTGAGCCAGAATTTGAGCCTGGGTCTATTTTATTTCAAAGCCCTTATAATTATCCCCCCAGCATGCCGTCTCATTGCCAACAACCAACAACAAAACGGACATTTTCTGCTTCTGTGAACAAAAACCCCTTCAATGTCCCAAAGCTGGTAACTATTTCCCGGATTTGGTAAGGAGAATCTAACTTTGGTGACATCAGCGGCTGTGATAGCTGGAGGAAAAGTCCTTAGAACCTTCTGAGATCTACCCTTGAGCCTAGAAGGTGTTTTCCACAGGCACAAATTCCTTAGGCTTTTAGGGACTTTGAGATCTTCCATTCCAACTATTACTTAAAGAGCTTCTGTGATTTTTATTACATTCTCAATGCCCAGTCTCAACCTGCCCTCATTGACTTTTACTGTATAATTTCAGTGTCTTCATTTAACTCTTTGTGCTGGAAAAAAGCAGGAAATTCAGAAAAACAAGACCTATGTTGAAATTCTGCACCATCATTTGATAGCCTGAGTAATCTCTCTCATTCCCAATTACTTGGTCACTTGATCCTACACAAATTATTTTAACAGCTCTTGGTTTCCTCAACTAGGAAATGAGGAAATATCCCCAATCTTGTAGGACTTGGAGGATTCAATGAGATAATGCCTGGCCCACAGAAGGCTCTAGATGCATCCCAGTTCCTATTTTCAATCCCTACAGTCTTTTCTTCTTACTTTCTGGAAGAACGTGTCAAATCAAAGGTGAACGATCTTCCCAATTTGACTTATTAGGAGTTCTCCAGACAAGGACAGTGTTAAAAATATTTAACAACCAATACCACACAGGCATCATCAATTACACTACACATAATCAATCGAAAGCCAAACTGTTACCGAACATAAGTTTGTGTGCCCCGATGCACAATGAGGCCAAACAAACTGAAATGTCGGAATTTGGAGCAGAGGAAGGTTCATCGCAGAGCCATGCAAGCAGACGGGTGGCTCGTGCCCAAAAAGCCCCGAACTCCTAGAAGGGTTTCAGCAAAGCACTTTGAAAGGCCAGGTGAGGGAGGGGCATGGTTATTTGTTGCAAACTTCTTGGTGTAGGAATCCTTTGCATCTGTCCACATAGATCAGGTCACAATGCTCCTGTAAACCTCCAATAAAACAAATGTTATTCTCTGTTCTGCAAGTTTTTATCTCTATATGAATGGACTCAAAGGTCAGAGCCCTGAGAATAGGCCACCCTGTATACTTCAGGCTCTAGGCAACATTCTTTTACAGAAGGTACAGAGCCAGCATGACTAAGCACAGGCAACTGAACAGATCCAATATGGAGTCAGATTTGTTCTTCTCCATTACAAAACTACAGTAAAGATTGCTTAAATATTTTCCCTGTTCCTGGGAAAAGAAAGGAATTCTTCCTCCCAACTCTACACTCCCCACCTAGAAAGGAAAACTGGCCACTGGGGGTGATGATGTTGCTAGTATACCAATTACAAAAATGAGATCGAGCTCAAGCCAAAAATTCACAATAGCTTGAACCAAATCATAATCATAGTTAACATTCATTGGGCACTTGCCATTCGCCAGCATATACTCAGCACTTTACATGCCTGCTCTTTCTTCATTCTCATAAACATCCCAAGGAACAGGTATGAGTGTTACCTCTATTTTTCAAATGAGAAAACTCAGACCCAGGGAGGTTAAGCAAATTGTCCAAAGCCACAGGAAGCATGTGACAGAGCTGGGACACCAACAAAGGTCTGTCTGACACCAAAGCCTATAACCATAACCATTAGGCTCTATTGTCTAAATTTTTCTATGATTGGAGGCTGAGCCTTTTACTCATCCTGACCTCTGCCCCCCTGCCCCATGGCTGGATACCTGCATCTCAAATAACACAGACTCTTCACAGAGGCAGCCCTAAACCTCCATCGGTGTCCGTGTCTTAGGTCAGGTTCCACACAAGCAGACCTCGAGACAAGGATTCGGGTGCATGTGACTTCTTAGAGAGGTACTCCCAGGAGAAACAAGTAAAGGATGGGAAGAAGCAGGTCAGGGAAGGGGAGGAAGCCACACGAGGGTGTGATTGCCGACAAAAGTCCCACCAAGGGTAGCATCAGCCTAATTCTGTAGGGGAGCTCTGGAGCAGAAGTTGCACCTCGGGGTGGTCCTGACCCAAGGCAGGAGAGCTCCACCAGCAAAATGATGAGGATGTAAACCGTAGATCCCCAGAAATATTCTGGCTCCCTGTTCACACGGGCAAGGTGACTCCAGTAGCCTAAAGACAATTCTCCAAAGAAGAGAAAAGAGACACAAGTGCTGGCCATTGAAGACATACCCAATGGGGAGCTCCCTGGCGGTCCAGTGGTTAAGACTCCGAGCTTCCAATGCAGGGGGCACAGGTTCGATCCCTGGTTGGGGAGCTAAGATCCCACAAGCTGCACAGAGTGGCCAAAAATAAATAAATAAATAATTTTTTTAAAAAAAGAAAACATACCCAGTGGCCTCCAGGGCAGAAGGTCAGGATGAGCAATGAAACAGCAAAAAGCTCCCAAAGGGATCAGGACAGAGAGTTAAAGTTGCCAGAGGTGGAACATTTTTCTCAGGCTGAGGACAGACCCTGCTCTGTTGAAGTTCGTCAGCATCATCCTTGAGCTGAGCTGGGAACAGTGAGTTGGAGAACAGGCTGAGCTTTCAGGCACCAGGTACAGTGGTCCTTGCTGGGTCAGACAAGAACATCTCCTCTTTCTGAGAAAATGAGGACTCTGGGTCAGTGCAGCACCTGGGGCTCCTCAGACAGTGAGTAGATGCTGAAGCACCAGCCGATGCCAGACTGATAACTGAGTATGCACCCTGCAACTGCAGTCATGGTTAGGGGCCTGGTACTGATTTTGATTTTATTTTCCAAGAAGAATTGACTTCTATGTCTAGACTATGGCCTTAAGATGAAACACTCAGGCATCTCTCTTGATGGGTAGTCCTGGATTTCTATGACAAAAAGAAATCTTCCATTATTTTTTTTTAAAGTCTTGACAATTCTGCTATGTGATTTCAATATCACATTTCTATGCAATAGGGGTCTCAACTCTTAATGAAAATCCGATATGAAAGGGGGGAAAACTTAGCAAAATTGCAACTAAACTGAGAATTGTCTCATGATTATTAGTGAAGAATCACCCTCACTTCACATCAGTGATTTAACTTTAAAATATCAAGCATTAACCTTCAATCGACGCTTTAAATAAATTTTACCATAGTTACTTTCCAAAGTAAAAATATATTAATAACATATGTTCAATGTTCTATATCTTTCATACACCGTGATTAACAGAAAGTATTTTGTAATTTTCCAAACTTGCTGTTTTTTAAATGGTATTAAGCCTGGGGATGACGGGGGTGAGTAGAAGTCAGACCACACGTATCCAGCCAGGTCACACTAAGACTGGGCAACGCCCTGAGGGCTGGTGAACCCACAGCAGCGACCCTGCTTGTCCAGCAGAAAAACACATCTGTCTGGGAGGTGTTAGGTTTAGGGCTCAAATAAGCATCCCTGAGTTCTTCCTGATACCTGCCACAGTGGCCACATGGAAATAACCAGAGCCCCAAATTCAAATCAGATGGAACAAGGTATCAGCTCACATCCTAGTTACCAAAACCTGAACAACCAGTTATTCTTTCTTCTCTAGAGTGGGGAGGGGATCCTCCACACAATCCTGAATCCCAGCCACTTGGTACATCCCTGAGACCTGGGGCGGCACGGGTGTCATCATGCAAGAGTTACCATATGCCAGAGCCTCCAAGAAATACTTCCCAGGTGTGATTTTATTGCATCATCATAAAGCCTTTGAGCGATTGGTATGCAGGGACCGTGAATGCATGCTAATATCCATGTGTTCCTTTACATTTCCCAACCTCCCTTGCAGCTAGTTTGGGGTAATTAGACTGAATTTTAGCCAGTGACTGTAGGTAAAAGTGACAGATACCACTTCCAAGCCTACCCCCTAAAACCAAGGTCAGCAAATTCTTCCTGTAAAGGACCAGGTAGTAAATATGTTACCTTTTGCAGACCTTATAGTCTAGATCACAACTATACAACTCTGTCACCGTAGAACAAAAGTAACCATAAGAAACACATGGGTGTGCCTGTTCCAATAAAACTTTATTGACAAAAACTGGCCAGAGACTACATTTGCCTTAGGAGTGTAGTTTGCCAACAACTGCCCTAAAAGATCCCACTAAATCCTCGATCTCTTCTGGCTTAATACAGAGGATCCAGCAGAGAAGGCAGCCTTAGGAGATGGCAGAGCCACAACATGGAAGTGTCTGGCTCACTGAGTCTCTGCTGTAAAGGAGCGTGGATCCACCTAACCTGACTTGTACCATGTTGGAAGCAAGAAATAACACATACTGTGTTAAGCCACGGAGATTTGGGAATTGTCTGTTATAGCCTCTTGCGTTAATTCACCTAACAAAGTAGGTTTAATTGTTCCTTTTTTAGTATATGATGAATTGTCTGCCCCTTTCTAGCCCAGGTTACTGGCTCTGCCCACTTTTGGAGGAGGCTATGATTCAAGGACAACTCACCCAGTATGGATGCGACTATGTATTATCCCTGAACCAGACAATAGCCATTGCATACACACAACACTATGGCCTTGCTCCACACCACTGGCATTGGATAATTGTTCCTTTTGATAGCTGAAAAACTGAGGTTCAGAGAGGGAAGTGAGCCTCCCAGAGTTATAAAGCAAAGAAACAGTAGAGTCAGGTCCAGGATAACCAATTCATCCTGGTTTGCAGGAACTTTCCTGGTTTTACCATTGAAAGTCCCACAACCCAGAAAACACCTCCGTCCTGGACAAACAGGACCAACTGGTCCTCAAGCTAGAATTCCAACACAGGTCTGTCTGGCTCCAAAGCCTGTTCTCATGGCCCATTCGGAAGTGGGTCACGGGAGGCCCCATCTGGCTTGGCCCGATCCCTGCTGGGAGGCCCCTCATGCTAGTGCCCACTCAGGGTGCATGAGACCTGCGAGGTGAGCACGGAACCGTGTCAGCTCCCCCCAGGCCTCAGGCCTTCTCCCTGCAGGCAGGAAGTTGGGCATGAATTTTAAATATACACTAGCTTGAGTGTGGAAGTCAGTCTTAAGCTCTATAAAATGGCAGTATATCCTGCTACTATGAGCTCCTGCTGCATTCTGCTGAGTGTTGTATCATACTCACTGGAAGGTTACTGAGGGGAGTTAATAACCCCAAACGCTGGGGCCTGCTTGGCTCTGGACTGAGGAGAGGTGGGACGCCCAGCTGGTGATTTGGGAGGAGCTGTTAGCACTTGTGCCAGAGATGTCTGCCCCTCTGCTTCCCTGGGCTCCGCTCTGCCCAGGTCCTGCCCACTCTTCCATCCTCCCCTTCATCCAACTGTCCTACCGGCTGCTCAGTGCCCAACCTCAGGCTGAGCTCAGGTGGTCGGGGAAGGACCGTCTGAGAGGGTGACCTTTGGGCTGAAGGTTGAGAAGAAGTTGGTCATTCCAAAAATGAGGGGAAGAGTGTCTCCAGGACAGGGAACAGCATAGGCAAAGGCCCTGAATCCCATGACACTTAACCCAGGCAGAGAAGGTTTTCCAGAAGAAGACAGGAGAAGGCCAAGACAAATCCTCTAACAACCACAGCCTAGAAGAGATGGACAGGGGAGGGGACACCCAAAAAGGAGACTGAGGCAGAACAGTCAGAGAGATGAGAGGGAAAGCCAGGCAGAAGGGAACCATAGGTGCTAAGGAAGGAAGCATCTCAAGAAGAATCAGTGGTATCAGATAGTACAGAAAAGCTGAGTAAGAAAGCAAAGAAAGGGGTCCCTTGGCTTTGGCAATGTCAAAGTGATAAGTATTTACTGAGTGCGTACCGTGTACCAGGCTTTGTGCCAAGCTCCAGGGCAGGGAAGCAAAGATGAAATAAAACACAGGGATGGGGGAAGAGAGGAAAATACACAGATAATTACAGTGACGTGCGTTCAGTGCTATGGGATCCCAGAAGAGAGAAGGAGTAACTCTACCTGGAGAGTTGAGGGGATTTCTGAGAGAAGGGCACATCTAAGTTGGGTTGTGAAGGGTGAATAGGAATTTACTACATAGGTGAGGAGACAGAGGAAACATCGTAGGCAAAGGCATCAGAGTGACATCTTTAGGAATGCAGAAGTGCCCCTGACCTGGGAGAGCTGGGTAAATGAGGCTGAGGTGAAAGGGAAGGGGTAAAAGACTTCTCAGGCCCTGCCAAGGAGTTTGGGTTTGTTCTCCAGGCAACAGGGAGGCGTGGAGGGAGACAGCATCAAATATGCACTTTCAAAAATAGTCACCAGGGTTTCCCTGGTGGCGCAGTGGTTGAGAGTCCGCCTGCCGATGCAGGGGACACGGGTTCGTGCCCCGGTCCGGGAAGACCCCCACATGCCGCGGAGCGGCTGGGCCTGTGAGCCATGGCCGCTGAGCCTGCGCTTACGGGGCCTGTGCTCCGCAACGGGAGAGGCCACAACAGTGAGAGGCCCGCGTACCGCAAAAAAAATAAAATAAAATAATCACCACCTCCAGCTTTGACACTAACCTCCTGAGTGACCTTGGACAAGTCCCTCCCATGCTCTGGGCCTTTGAAGTGAGGAGATGAGACTATCCTCTCGGTTCTTACAGTCTGAGGGTTCTGTGGTTATTTTCAGAGTCAGCTGTTCCGAGAGGACTTTTTGTCTGTATGCGTCGGATACAAGTAAATGCATTGCTCGGGTTCTGATTTTCAGAGTTGTAACTGGCCTTAAATTTTTGAGAAAGACCCTCAGGGTCAGACATGCCACCAGCACATGTAAGAGGCTTTTTCCCCAATTCCCTGGTGAGGATGAGAAGCAAGGACTCCATCATGGCCCAGGGGAAGGGCTGACATTTGGTGAGATGTCTGTATTTAACTCACACCACTTGACATCTGTTTCCAATTAATCTGCCTGTGTTAAGAGGGATGCTGCCTGGAGCACAAAATTCAGGCTGAGCTCTGGAGAGGCGGAAGGAAGCAGCCAGAAAGGGTTAGTGCAAACCCTGGTCTACCCACTCCCCTCTGCTGTACTGCAATGGGGCTCTCACGGACCCTCAGGACACCTGGCCTGCAAGGTGCCTGAGGACCTACTCCACTCCCCCTTCGCAATTTACACTTCAGCAATACCAAGTGTGACGTGTTTGAAGAACTAAAAGAAAGCCAAGGTCACTGGACATACTGCACAGAGGAGAGTGGCAGGAAGCTGATGGACAAGTAGGCAAGGGCCAGATCATGCCAGGGTTTGTAGGCTGAAGGGAGGAGTCCTGGTTTATTCTAGGTCTGGTGGGAAATAACATGGCTCAATTTGCCTATTTGAGAGATGCCTCTGATTGCTCAGTGGGGATGGGATGGACAGAGGCAAGAGTGGGAGAGGCCATCATGTCAAACTGCGCTGGAAAAGGCAGAACTACAGAGACAGTAAAAAGATCAGTGGTTGCCAGGGGTTAGGGAGGTGGAAAGGATGACTAGGTGGAGCACAGAGGATTTTTAGGGCAGTGAAACTCTTCTGTGGGATACTATAATGGTGGGTACAAGTCATTATACACTTGTCAAAACCCACAGAATGTACAACAACGAGAGTGAACCCTAATGGAAACTATGGACTTCAGGTGATGATGTGTCCACGTAGGTCCATCGATTGTAACCAATATGCCACCGGTGGGGGAATGTTTTGTTTTTTTGTTTTTGTTTTTAATTAATTTGTTGTTTGTTTTTGTGGGGGGGGGTTGGTCACACCATGCGGCATGCGGGATCTTAGTTCCCCAACCAGGGGTCAAACCCGTGCCTCCTGCATTGGGAGCACGGAGTCTTAACCACTGGACCTCCAGGGAAGTCCCAGCGATTTTTGATAGTGGGGGAGTTTGTGCCTGTGTGGAGACAGAGGGTACACAGGAAATCTCTGTACTTGCACTCAATTTCACTATGAACCTAAAACTGCTCTAAAACCTAAGGTTCATTCATTTAAAAACTTAAATTCACCTGTTTCTGTTCACTTTTTTGAATGCGGCCACAAGAAAAGGTAAACTTGACCACATAGCAATTCTGATAAGATAAAGAACTAAATTAAACTCTACATCATTTTAAATGTAAAAGGAAGTAACCACACTCATGACAGACAAATTTGGTTACTTAGGAAAAATTTAATTATTTATTACATTGGTAATGTGCCTGTAAGATTGATGTACAAATATCAATAGTTAAATTCAAATTAAAAATAAAATACAAAAAAGTAACAGATCTAAACAGAAGAAAAAAGAAAAGGTCATCTTTCCTGTGTGGTGCTCATTATGTTTCTAGAGGCGAGCATTGAGTGGGAAGGGATGGTGGTTATTGAGACTGGGGTAGTGTTGGTAGAGGGGAAAGGAGAAGGCATAGCTGAGACGTGTTTTGGAGGGAGCTTTGGTAGATCTTGCTGATAAACTGGATGTCGGGGATGAGTGAGAGGAAGGGGAATATCAGAGATGATAGTGTTGGTTCTGGCTTGAGCACTTGGATAGATGATGATGTCATTGCCTTGAATGGGGAAGACTTAGGGGAGGAAAGACTTCACAGGGGGGAGGGGGGAGCTGCATCTCTCAAATAGGCAAACTGAACCATGTTATTTCCCACCAGACCTAGAATAAACCAGGACTCCTTTGGGACAAAGTTTGAGATGCTTGTAAGATGCCAAATGGTGATGTCAAGCCAACAGTTGGATGCTCGGGCCTGATACTCAGAAGCAAAGTCTGGGGAGAAGATCTAAATTTGGAAGGAACCACTTGGAAAAACTAGGTCCCTCCTCTGGGTATGAATATCACCACAAAGAGACAATCAGACAGACAGATGGACAATACACTCCCCTGCTCTCTCAGTTACAGCAAAACCTTCTGAATATGCAAATGTTCTCTCCAGCTTTGAGTCTTCTCTGCATGTCACCAGCTCTCTCCTCTTCACTCCCCTCCCCCCCCATCAAGCCCCTTTCTTGGCTCTCCCACCTCCCAAACTTGCCAGGCAAAAACTGTGGCGAAGACACCCACTGCAGACACTCTCCGTCAGTGAGCTGTGGGTCAGGATGTTTGCACAAATGCCTCACAGCATCATTTATCTTGAGGGATGTCAACTCGAAAAATGTTAGTTCATGTCACTGTCGGTGTAAATGCCAAAAATTAGCTTTCTTTCATCATAAAACAGAATAATTAACTTTGCAACTGTTTCCAAAACTGCTAATTAATGGGTTTTACCCACTTGATTTGTCAGGCTACATCCCGAGCTGAACAGCAGCCGGGGCCCCTGGAGGATTCCCGTCCTCCCTTTCTCTCTGTCCCCAGCGGTTGGAGTTGGAAGAAGTTACTGGAAAACAAGTTGAGGGAAGCAAGGCCAGAGGAAAACGATGTTATTTTGGAGTCAGGAGTTTTCTTTTTCCTTTCAAAGTCAGAATCTCCCACACCACTGTCCCCAGTTGATCTAAAAACTGTGGTGCTTAGCCTTAGTTGATGGGCTCACCGAACACTTGTCACCCAAACTTGAAGGTCAAATCAGATGCCTCTCTCCTTCACCCAGGATGGTAGGACCTGAGGGTTAAAGACTTAGGTCCTGGAGGTAGACAGACATGGGTTTCAATACCAGTTTGAGCTCCTACCAGCTGTGCGTCCTAAAGCAAAACACTTCCCTCCCAACTACCTCATCTGTAAAATTGGATTCATAGTAGACATACGTCATCAGGTTGTTGGAAGCTTAAAGGAGATGAAGGATGCAAAGCCATGGGCACAGTGTTTCAGATACAGTAAGTCCTCAACAAAAAGGGCTATTATTACATCTTTTGCCCCATCCCCATCTACACTGCCCCTGCCCTGGCTCAAGGCTCCCCCTCTCTCACCTGGATTGTCGACTCTTTGCTGAGGGTCAGTCCATCCCCCACCATCATTGCTAAAGAAATTTTCCCACCATGCAAATCTGAGCATGTGATGGGTTGGATTACTGGTCCCAATTCGTACTCCACTATATCAGGATTAGCCATCCATACTCTTTGCCTGGTAACCTT
The DNA here is from genome assembly GCF_005190385.1 of Monodon monoceros. NCBI lineage: Eukaryota > Metazoa > Chordata > Mammalia > Artiodactyla > Monodontidae > Monodon > Monodon monoceros. Next base: position 18,725,917 of record NW_021703769.1, on the reverse strand, counting down.
GCAGAGCCTCCCACTGTAAATGGAGTGTACTTGCCCATGCCACTGATTGTGTTAAGTATTTTTAATTTTTAATTGTGGTAAAAATACACATAAAATTTACCACCTTCTCTTTCACCAAGCTTCTACCAATATTGGTCACTGATAGTTTTCACCTCCACCCTTCTCTGGAGAATTGCCATTGGCTAAACACAATCTGTCAGCTTGTGGCCAGTGATTGATTGACAAGGCAGGGGTCTATCAAAGGACCTGAAGGTGGGACCGATGCAGGGCTGCACTTTTGCCTCTGCATTGAACCAGGTTGAAGTCTATCTCCAGCTACCACCACACCCTGACTTAACTTTCTTCATGATCTGCTTTATCCTGTTTCCTTAACTTCCCCTCTCCTGAGAGCAGTCCCCTGGTAAAATACTTTCACAATAAACCCTAGGAGCAGTAATACATGGTTGTTGTCTTCAGCCACTGAGCACTGAGGGGTTTTGTTACATGGCATTATGAACTGATACAATTAGAGCATATAATACAGGGAATACTCTTCAGCCATTAAAAACGATGATGGGGAGTTCTACATATTAACTCCAGAACAAGTCAACAAGGCAACTTTGCTTGAAAAAAAAGTTGGTCAGGATAGAGCATGTCTAGCAGCATTCTTTCTGCTAAAGAAAGTTAACACGTCCTTCCCTGGGATACTCACGTACAGAGAAATATCTGGCAGGGACTTCAGTGGTTAACAGCGTCCATTCTTGTGTGATAGGATTATAGACGCTATATGACTTTTGCCTTTGCATTTATTTTATACCATTTGGTGTTTAAATTGAATTTTCTTTTTTATTTGAATTAAAGTTGTTTTTTAAAAAGCAACCCCAAAATTTACCAATTTAATCATTTTTAACTGTACAGTTCAGTAGTGTTGTTGTACACATTGTACAACAAAACTCCTGAACTCTTTTCATCTTGTAAAACTGAAACTTTCTATCAATTAACCAACAATTCCCCATTTCTGGCCCCCCTCACCCCTAGCAACTACCACCCTACTTTCTGTCTCTATGAATTTGACTGCTCTAGATACCTCACATAAGTAGAATCATACAGTATTTGTCCTTTCTTATTTCACTTAGAATAATGTCCTCATGGTTCATCCATGGTGTAGCCTGTGTCCAAATCTCCTTCCTTTTTAAGGTTGACTAATATTCCTGTTGGTGTTGGGCTTAGCCATGTGACCTGCTTTGGCCAATGAAATGTTAGCAGAAGGATGTGATGCATGCAGGAGCTTTAAATGTGCTTGCATAGCTTGGCTTCATTTGCTCCAGTGAAATGCCATGTGAAGAGCATGCCCCAGATAGTTGTAGACTCTTCAGCTTGAATCCTGAAATGAAGACACAGAAGACCTGAACCCAACTGGAAGCCTGGAGTTCAGCCTGGCCCAACCAAACCCAGTCAAGGTTAACTAAAAGTCAGATGACCTGTGACCATAAAAATAAATGTTTGAGATTATTTGTTATACAGCAAAAACTAACTAATGCAAAGCACGTTACTCCCTCTTCCTGCCTCATGCTATGCAGACTCATCAAGACCTCCCTACCTCCAAGCACATGGACTTCACATCATAGCCTGGATCTGTGTTTCAAAATAACCCCTGTGGGTGGAGGGTGGGCTAAAGAGGCTAGGCTATGGGCAGAAAGATGGGGAGGAGGCTGGGACAATGATCTAAGTGCGAGTGGAGGAGGCACAAGCTAAGGAAGGCCTGGTTAGCATGCATTAATCTTGGATGCATCTTGTTTCAGGATGTTACAGAGCCACAGAGCTGAGGTAGGGGCTCCTGATGACTGCTCCCTGCAACCCCGCCCCTGCCCAGAGCCCTCTCTCCCTGGATGCATTAACTGTGTATTTCCAGAATAGAGATGGAGGCTCTTAGCTTGAGAGAGCTCTTGATAACCCATCTTGTCCCTGCCACACGTCTGCCTTCTCCCATCACAAGAGCACCACCAAGCAACTAACTCATAGACCACAGAACAGGAAGGCTCACAGACTAAATCAAGATACTCAAATCATGCTGTTCATTAAACCAATTAAGACACAAAGCAAAAACTCAAGAAAAAAAGATGTGAGGTTGGCTGGCACATTTAAGATGGGGTACAAGTGGATGGAAGGACAAAATGACCCTGGAACCCTGAGGTACGCAATGTTCTCTGTCACATCAGCCTACCCTGCTGATGTGGGGTTCAGAGCACCAGAGCTGAGGTTTGAGCAAAGGGGTCCAACTGACAGAAGGTGCCTGGGGTCAATCACACACATGATCTATTGAAGAGACAAAGCCAAGTACATATGCCTAGATACTGCTGCGGCTTGGCCACTCACCTCTGAACAGCCATGGGTTTTACCTGCATTTCTTGGACAAACCATATGTGGGGGAAGAATGAGACCAGGATTGGTAATACCAGTGGGTGGCCAATTTAGGCACAACCTAGCTGTCAGACCAGAAGTGGCACAATCATGACTTGGTCTTTCCACCCATTCCTATTTATGGTACTCTTGCTTCTTTGACCATATAAGCCACTTAATTTATGATTGACAGGTTACTAACATTCTTACCATCTGTACTTAACCCATCTTATCAATTTTGCCTGAGTTTCAAAAGTTCATTCATGGTGTATACTTCACAAGCCCTCTGAGTTTTGCCTCTGTTGCATAGGCTATTAGCCTATGTACTATCTATGCCAAGCACTTCTTAGGAGGTTCATCCATCTTATTTGTTTTTCTTGTCCTTTATAGAAGAATTACATATTCTCAAGTAATACAGTTAAGTACACATTACACTTACCAAACCACCCATTTTCCTGTAACTCTACTACCTCCACCTTGGTCCAAGCCACCACCATCTTTCACCCAATCGGCCTCCTAACTGGTCTCCCTGCTGCCACACAGACCGCCTACACAGCAACCAGAGGGTGGCTTCTGAAAGGGTAATCTCTTCCTGCTCAGCCTGGCCGTACAGTCTAAACTCCTGAGCAGCATTAGCCTATAGTGATGCAGCTGTAGCTGTCCCTCCACTCACTTCATGCCCCACCACGAACACCTCCCCACACCATGCATTCTCAACACCAGCCCCGCCTGGAATGGGCTCCTTCCCACGTGCCTGTTCAACTCCTACACTCCAATCCAGACCCAGCCCAGGTATCACCTCCTGTGATGGTTAGTTGTTTTTTGTGGGGTTTGTTTTTGTTTTTTTTGTGTGTGTGTGGTACGCGGGCCTCTCACTGTTGTGGCCTCTCCCGTTGCGGAGCACAGGCTCCGGACGCGCAGGCTCAGCGGCCATGGCTCACGGGCCCAGCCGCTCCGCGGCACGTGGGATCCTCCCGGACCGGGGCACGAACCCGCGTCCCCTACATCGGCAGGCGGACTCCCAACCACTGCGCCACCAGGGAAGCCCGATGGTTAGTTTTATGTGTCAACTTAACTGGGCTAAGGGATACAAAAAACTGATAAAACATCACTTCTGGGTGTGTCTGTGGGGTGTTTCTGGAAGAGATTAGCATTTGATTCTGTAGATTAAGTAAACAGATCTGCCCTCACCAATGTGGTCAGGACCCAGCTAATCCATTAGAGGACCTGATTGAAACAAAAAGGTAAAAGAAGGATGAATTCTATCTCTTCCTCTTCCTGAGCTGGGACGTCCATCTTCTCCTGGCCATCAGAGCTTCTGGTTTTGAGGTCTTCAGACTCGAGGACTTATACCAGCAGCCCCTCAGTTCAGGTCTTAGGCCTCAATCTGAATTATACCACTGGTTTTCCGGTTTCTGCAGCTTGCAGATGGCAGACTGTGGGACTTCTCGGCCTCCACAGCCACGTGAGCCAATTCCTGTGATAAATCTCCTCTTACATACATCTATATATATCCTATTGGTTCTGTTTCTCTGGAGAACCCTGATTAGTATACTTCCTCTGGGAACCATTTTTTGATTCTCTCCCCAGTAAATATTTGCAAAGGAAAGAAAGAAAGGAGAAGGGTAGAGGGAAGGGAGGGTGGAGGGAGAGAAGAAAGAAGAGATGAGAGGGACTTCCCTGGTGGTCCAGTGGTTAGGAATCTGCCTTCCAATGCAGGGGACGTGGGTTCGATCCCTGGTCAGGGAACTAATATCCCACATGCCACGGGGCAACTAAGCCTGCGCACCACAACTACTGAGCCCACACACTCTGCAGCCCATGCGCCACAACTAGAGAGTCCCCCTGCTGCAACTACTGAGCCGCGCACTCTGCAGCCCACTCACCACAACTAGAGAGAAGCCTGCGCGCCACAATGAAGATCCCACGTGCCGCAACTAAGACCTGACGCAGATAAATAAATGAATAAATATTGTAAAATATATATATAAATAAATATTTTTTTTAAAAAAGAAGAAATGAGAGCTATAACCATCCCACAATAAGAGAGGCTAACTCCAGAAGTAATCATTGTCCTGCCCCTCTAGGTAATTAAGTAAAAGACTGAATGATGTCTAGGGGGAAAAAACTGCAGAAATGATTCAAACACAGAATGTGCAGTGGGACCATCTACAGTCTATGATCTTTGATATTCCCTTGGACTCCCGGTGTTCCAATTATCTCCTGATGCAAAACTATCCCAAAAGTTAGTGTCTGAAAACTACAGTCATTTTATTATGTCTCATGATTTTCATGGCAGGGTTCACCTGGGCCATTTTATGCTCTATGTGGCATTGGCCGTGGTCACTTGATGGTATTCATTCAGCTGGGTTGATCTGGAGCGTCCAAGAGGGCATCACTCACGTGTCTCGACTTTGTCAAGGACTAGAAGGCTGGGCTCACCTGGGTGCCTCCCTTCTTCAAGCAGACTCAGGGCCTGTCCATGAAGTGTGTCCAGCAGCGTGGTCAGATTTCTTAGATGGCAGCTCAGGCTCCAGGAGAACAAGGTGGAAGCTGCCAGTCTTTTTTAAAACTAGACCCAGAACTGGCATAGCATCAGTTCTTCCATACTCTTCTATTGGTCAAAATAATCACAGGCCAGCCCAGATTCAAGGGGAGAAGAAATAGACATCATCTCTTGATGAGGGGAGTGTCAAAAATTTGCAACTATCCACTAATTCCTGGTGCAGAACTGATAATCACACATCCAGAAAGACTTACCAAGGCTGGGAAGCACACAGAGGAAACAGCTCCTGAATCCCTGATCCACAGTAGCTGTGAGAAATATGGTATGTTTATTATTGTTTAAAGCCACTTAGTTTGGGGGTAATTTGTTACATAGCAATAATTACGAATATATACACCTTCTTCAAACTGTCTTTCTGTCCAAGAATGGGTCCTGGGTGGGAGGATACTGGGGACTTAACTTGTGATGTATTTCAGAACAGGAGCTTGAAGAATTTTGGAAGTTTATCAGACCAGATCTTCAAAGTCTGCTATCTCAGGGACAATTCTCATTCATGTATTCATTTAGCAAATATTTATGAGTGCCCACCAGGTGCCATGCACTAAGCGAAGTGCTAGAGACAGAAAGATGAGTAAAAGCAGATCTGGTCTCCCAAACTACAGGCCTCTCTAAGAATATCCCATTCTGGGCACAGTCCTGCTCTGTAACCTGGAAGGTTCACCGCACCCCCCCCCGCGCCAAGGCAGCCACTGTCCGATGAAAGTGGGCCCCATGCCCCTTTGATTATTCACAGCCCGTCTTGCACTCTGCTCTTCATTCTGCTCCCTGGCTTCTGGCCCCTGGGTCCTTTTCTTGTTATCTGGCCCACCTCTTGGATGTCGGGCTCTCTGGCTTCTGGCTTCCCTTGTAAGTTCAAGCCACAAACCAGACCCAGGTGTTGCAGCTGTGACCTCACATCAGTACCAGGAGCCAGCCCAGGAAGTCCACCCCCCCCAACTCCGGAAGTAGTTCCAGCCTCACTCTCCCCTGCACTTCCGTGGACCAGTTCCTGCCTTAGATGAACACTGAGAGTTATCCTCGGCTGGGCTGGCTCTTTGCTTCCCCTCGGGCCCATGAGCCATTGTCCCCAGCCAGCGAGGCGCATCTCGGAAGCACCATCTCCTCGGGCTCTTTTTCCTGCTCTGTCTGGATTGGGCTCATTTACTAAAAATTAGTTGGGAATGAAAAAAGCCCCTAGTTTATTAGCGTGCTATTATTCCCCTCCTGCCATCCCCCTGCAGCATGATGGATTGCCTGGTGAGGGGATGCAGCCTCAGCCGGGGAGTCAGCAAGCTCCGTGCTGTCCCCGGCGCAGACAGATGGGGAGGCCAAGTCCTGACCATGATTGATTAGCTCCGCAAAGCCTGTTGAGCGGAGTTCCATCAAGATTGATGCTTTCTCCTCATAACAGCATTTCCAAAAAGTTTCTATTACATTTTGATTATGTTTATAGCATCTCGCTGGTCCGGGGAAAGATGCAATTTTGTTCCCAATGTGTGTCTACGTGGGCCGTTCAGTGCCTTACACGGCCCTGCCTGCTTGGTCTCTGTTGAGGGCCTCTCACTTGCTGGCCAGCAGGAAAGACCTCCGTTGCCTCCCAAAATCAAGTTGGAGGAAGCCAGTGTCCACTCAGCTGGGGCCCAAAGCCCAGTGGCCTGGCAGCTTTGATATTAGAGGGCCAACCCCACGGTGGTTCTAAGGCCTGGGCCTGAAGGTAAAGAGGAACCAGAGAGCAGAGGCGTCTCCTGAGACATGCAGGATACTGGGAAAGGAACTGGGCAGCCCCCATTTGTCTCCCTGGTTCCCATGGGCACAGTCCAGGACCTTGTCAAGTGTCTGGTAAACTCCATATTTAAATATTTATTTGTGTGTATGTGTGTGTGTGTGTGTGTGTGTGTGTGTGTGTGTGTTTCATAGCTTATCCCACAAGGGATTTGAGTGATTTACAGGACATGGTGAAAAATGAATAAAGAATAAGAATTAAGACCAGGGAAATGCAAATCAGCCAAGAATGTTCAGACCAAAAAGAAAAAATAAAATAGAGATGCAGCAATATATATATTTATTTTATTTGGTACCTATATGACATGATAGGTATACACTAAATTATTGTGACAATCACTTCATGATGTATGTAAATCAAATTATTATGCTGTATACCTTAAACTTATACCATGCTATTTGTCAATTATATCTCAATAAGACTGGAAGAAAAAAATAAAATAATATATATATTTGATATATGTATATTTGATATACATTATGTACATGTTTGATAGATAGATAGATGTGTGCATATATATATATCAAGTAAGATCCCACAGTCTTTATGCTGGGGCCTTTAATTAGGTCTGAGTTTCCTAATAGTGAAAGAGAAAAAGGAAACAAAACGAGTTTCACCTCCTGGCCCTGAATGACCCCATGCTGGCTTCCTGTGACCACTGGGATTACCAAATAGACAAAAGCCATCTTCAGAAATAATCCATTCTTGGATTACTCAATTGTAAAAACTGGTTAGGCATTTAGAAAAATAGCAAGTTGGATGTCTTCCTCACTCTCCATTCCAAAATAAGTTCCAGATGTATCAAAACTCTTCAACATAGAAATGAAATCAGAATAGTACTAGAAGAAAATATGGGATAATTTTTGGAATTTCAGAATGAGAAAAGTCTTGGTGTAGCTTTCTGGATACAAGATCCAGGAGACATTGAATAAAAGAAAAGATTGGGAGATTTAACTACATTAAAAAATTTAACTCTCCGGGCTTCCCTGGTGGCGCAGTGGTTGAGAGTCCGCCTGCCGATGCAGGGGGCACGGGTTCATGCCCCGGTCCGGGAAGATCCCACATGCAGTGGAGCGGCTGGGCCCGTGAGCCATGGCCGCTGAGCCTGCGCATCCGGAGCCTGTGCTCCGCAACGGGGGAGGCCACAACAGTGAGAGGCCCGCGTACTGCAAAAAAAAAATTTAACTCTCTGTATGGCAAACAGAAAAAAAGAAAAGTTACAAATTCAGGGAAAAAATATAAGCAACATAAAATAGAGACCTAATTTTTCCATTACATAAAGAAGATTTCAGAAATCAATATAAGGGAAAAAATAGAAAACTAGGCTTGAAAAAAATGAACAGAGAGTTCCCAGAAAAAGAAATATAAATGGCTTTTAAACACATGAAAGAGTGGTCAACCTCTCTCAGATACAAATCAAAACTATAATTTTAAACATTTTTTTAATCTATCAGAAGAGCGAAGATCAAAATATTTAATAACATGCTGTCGGTAAAAGTAGGAGGAAACAGACAAAGACTGTGTTCTTGGGAATATGCATTGGTCCTCACCCTTGGAAGGCATTTTGGCAGTATGTATTCAAATTTTAAATGTCTAAGTCCACTTTCGATATTTACTCCACAGATATTCTCATATACGGTGCAAAGATGTACGTACAAGATGATTCTTAAAGCATTCTTTTTACAGCAAAAGTCTGTGAATAAACTAAATGCCCACCACTACAAACGTCTTAAATAAATTATGGTACATCCATGAAAAGAAACACAATTTTAAACTATGGGATGGCTGTAGAACATGTAGTGATAAGGAATGATCTCCAAGATATATTGTTAAGTGAAAAAAAGAAGGTGCCAAACATGTTTAGAGGATGGTAAGAAAAAGGAGATGTATGAGCAAATGTACCTTTCATATCCATATCTGTATTCTTGTGGAGCTAAGCACAAGAAACTGGTTATATTGAATTTCTCTGGGGAGTGACTATAGGCACTTGGAATGAAAGGTGAAAACAAGACATACTTTTTTTTCTTTTTTTTTTTTTAATTGGGGTATAGTTGTTTTACAATGTTGTGTTTAGTTTCTAATGTACAGTGAAGTGGAGTTCCCCGTGCTATACAGCAGGTTCTCATTAGTTATCTATTTTATACATATTAGTGTATATATGTTAGTCTCAATCTCCCAATTCATCCCACCACCCCCCTTCCCCCCTTGGTGTCCATACGCTTGTTCTCTACATCTGTGTCTCTATTTCTGCCTTGCAAACCGATTCATCTCTACCATTTTTCTAGATTCTACTTATATGCGTTAATATACGATATTTGTTTTTCTCTTTCTGACTTACTTCACTCTGTATGACTGTCTCTAGGTCCATCCATGTCTCCACAAATGACCCAATTTCATTCCTTTTTATGGCTGAGTAATATTCCATTGTATATATGTACCACATCTTCTTTATCCATTCGTCTGTCGATGGACACTTAGGTCGCTTCCATGACCTGGCTATTGTAAATAGTGCTGCAATGATAATTGGGGTGCATGTGTCTTTTTGAATTATGGTCTTCTCTGGGTATGTGCCCAGTAGTGGGATTGCTGGGTCATATGGTAATTCTATTTTTCGTTTTTTAAGGAATTTCCGTACTGTTCTCCATCATGTCTGTACCAATTTACATTCCCACCAGCAGTGCAAGAGGGTTCCCTTTTCTCCACACCCTCTCCAGCATGTATTGTTTGTAGATTTTCTGATGATGCCCATTCTAGCCAGTGTGAGGTGATACCTCATTGTAGTTTTCTTGGACAAAAATCACAGCAAGATCTTTTCTGACCCACCTACTAGAGTAATGGAAATAAAAACAAAATGGGACCTAATGAAACTTGAAAGCTTTTGCACAGCAAAGGAAACCATAAACAAAATGAAAAGACAACCCTCAGAATGGGAGAAAATATTTGCAAACAAATCAATGGACAAAGGATTAATCTCCAAAATATACAAACAGCTCATGAAGTTTGTATGGGCAGAAGACCTAAATAGATATTTTTCCAAAGAAGACATACAGATGGCCAAGAGACACATGAAAAGATGCTCAACATCACTAATTATTAGAGAAATGCAAACCAAGACATACTTTTTTTTTTTTTTTTTTTTTTAGCGGCACGCGGGCCTCTCACTGTTGTGGCCTCTCCCGTTGCGGAGCACAGGCTCCGGACGCGCAGGCTCAGCGGCCATGGCTCACGGGCCCAGCCGCTCCGCGGCACGTGAGATCCTCCCGGACCGGGGCACGAACCCGCGTTCCCTGCATCAGCAGGCAGACTCTCAACCACTGCGCCACCAGGGCAGCCCCACATATTTTTTAATGAACACACAGTTTGAATATCTGCAGATTCCACATCCACGGATTCAACCATTCACGATCCAACCAACCGCAGATCACGAACTTAATTCATGGTCCATGGTTGGTTGAATCCAAGGATGCAGAGCCCACAGATACACAGGGCCAACTGTGGGACTTGAGTATCTGCAAATTTTGGTATCTACCATGGGCCCTGGAACCAATCCTCCACAGATACTGGGGGATGACTGTATACTAAAAGCCACTTATACACATTAAAAGGGTGAACTTTACATATGTGAATTATACCTCAATAAAGCTATTTTTTAAAGAGAGAAACAGCTCAGTAAAAAAATCTCAACAGTAAAAAAACAAATATTCCAGTTAGAAAATGGCCAAAAGATACAAAGAGACATTTCACAGAAGAGGATCTACAGGTGGCAAATAAGCACATGAAAAGATGTTTGGTACCATTAGCCACTAGGAAAATGCAAATTAAAACCACAGTGGGATATCACCTATAAGAAGGACTAAAACGAAAAGTAGTAACAACACCAAGTGCTGGCAAGCATGCAGAGAAACTGGATCACTCACTCATTCATAGCCAGTGGGAATATAAAATGGTTCAGCCACCCTGGAAAACAGTTTGGCAGCTGGTTATAAAAACTAAACTTACAATAACTATATGATCCAGCAATTGTACTCTTGGGCATATGTCCCAGAGAAATGAACATTTATGTTCATATATAAGTGAAACTGTATGAAAACCTGTACATGAATGTTCATAGCAGCTTTATTAGTAATAGCCAAAAACTGGGAACAACCCAGACATCCTTCAGGGAATGAATGGTTAAAAGAACTCTAATGCATCCATACCATGGAATACTACTTAGCAATAAAAAGGAATGAATTACACATGCACAAGCTCTGTGAATCTCCAAGGAATTATGCTGAGTATTTTTATAAAAAGCCAATCCCAGAAGGTTATATACTGTATGATTCCATTTATATAAGATTTTAGAAATGAACGGACTGTTGGTTGCCAAGAGTTGGAGATGGGCCCGGGGATGGGAGGAGGTGGGTGTGGTTATTTAAGGGCAACAGGAAGGATTCTTATGGTAATAGAAGTGTTATCTATCTTGAATGTGATGGTGAATTAACAAACCTACACATGTGATAAATTACACAGAACTAAATACACACACACACACGTACAAGTACAAGTGGGGAAATATTAGTAAGATTTGTGATTTGTATCAGTGTCAATATCCTGGTTGTGCCATTGTACTATAGTTTTATAAGGTGTCATCACTGTAGGAATATGGGTAAAGTGCACACAGAATCTCTTTATTACTTCTTACAACTGCATATGAATCAACAATTATCTCAAAAATGAAAGTTTAATTTTAAAACCCCTACCTCATATGATGGAAGAAAGAGAGGGAGGGAAGGAAGAAAATTAACACTTACTATGGATTTACCATGTTCCAAAATCCAGGCTGTTTAATACCTGATTGGAGATAAATATTATCATTATTATTATCCCCATTTTATAGATGAGGAAACTGCGGCTTAGAGAATAACTGTCCCGTTCACAAAGACACGCTTTGAGGAGTCAGGAGTCAAGCCCTGCGCCCTCACTCTCCCTCTGCCTGCCTCCATCCTTTAGGCAAACACAGCCATCAATCACATGTAGGCAATGACTGCATTACTCAAGAGGAAATTGAAGCCAGACAGTAAGATGCAGTCCACAAAATTCATGATTTCTTCCCCCACCCCCTCTCCCTCTATTTGGTCCCTTTTTCATATGGATCGGGTTTTTATTTCTGCGTTTATTGCACACGCAAATTACAGATGAGAGCATCGACTACCCAAGTCATTACTCAGAGTAGCATCTCCCCAACTGCCACCAGACAAGGACCGAACAGCTTGTGGTTAATTTGCTATATAATTACTGCCTGTGACGGGGGGCAGGGCTGTGCCTGTGCTAATATTAGGAAAGGGGAAGCTGAGCAGAGAGAACTCCTGGGGTATAGGGAGGAAGCACGGTATTGAACCAGGGAGAAAAGAAGAGAGTTGATGGGGAGCAGAGGGAAGGGGCTCTGTCCCAGTCAGAGGCATTTCTTCCTCTACCAAGGAGTAGAATTGCTCTGTCCCATTAGTCGTGTCTCCATGAAAGAGCTAAGCAAAACCTGCATTCTCCAAACCTCCACCACCTCAGCTCAGAGAAGGAATGTCTGTATGCACACACTGCAACCACAGGGATGGGTCAGAGGCTGGAGGAAATTGACCAACAGGCAAGCTTTACACCCCTATACTAATGTCCTAACAATTCAGTAAGAAAAAAGACCAAGAATCCAATAAAAAATGGGCAAAGGGTATGAACAAGCAGTTCTCAGATTAGGAAACTCCACCCCGAAACATACAAAAAGTTGTTCAGCTTCAGTCTTAATAAAAAGGAAATGCAAATGAAAACCACAATGAGATACTATTTATTTACCTATCAGACGGACAGTGATCAAAATGTTCGATCACACACTGAACGGGCTGGAGTGTGGAGACACCATGGCTCTCAAAGGCTGGTGAGAGTGTAAATTGGCAGAGTCTCCGTGGATGGCAATTCGGCACTCTGTCAAAATGTTTGAGGCATGTACCCATTGGCGCATAAATCCTACTGCTCAAGAATTCCACAGACATACTTGCATATATGTATGCAGAGTTGGATGTACAAGGCAGCACGGTTTATAATAACAGAAGATTGGAGATAGCCTGAATGTCCATCAACAGGGGACTGCTTAAATAAATTGCCGTACATCCATCCAATGGAAATCTTTATGGCTGTTAAAAAAGAATGAGGCAGCTCTTTATGTTTGGATATGAAACAATCTCCAAGATACATTGTTAAGTGAAAAAAGCAAAGTGCTGAACACTGTGATTGGAATGCTGCTCTTTGTGAGGGTTTCTTAAGGATATAGACACATATATATCTTTGCTGATATATGCAGAGTATCCCGAAAGGTTGACAATTTTTTTTTTTTTTTGCAGGACGCGGGCCTCTCACTGTTGTGGCCTCTCCCGTTGCAGAGCACAGGCTCCGGACGCGCAGGCTCAGCGGCCATGGCTCACGGGTCCAGCCGTTCCGCGGCATGTGGGATCTTCCCGGACCGGGGCACGAACCCGTGTCCCCTGCATCGGCAGGCGGACTCTCAACCACTGCGCCACCAGGGAAGCCCCAGGATGACAATTTTTGCAATATTTGGTTCTATAGAGGAAAAAGGGCTCTGGGGGGTGGGAACAAATTGGAAAGGAGGCTTGTTACTCACTGTTCACCTCTTTTACAGTTTGCTCTGTGTGTGTATGTATAACCCATTCTAACTAATTAGTAATAATTTTTTTAAAACCTCTGTTGGTTGCTCTTGCCTTCTTGGCCTGACCCCCAAGGCCCTTGATGGTTTGATTTAAGCCTATTCCCCTTCATCTCCTGACATGACACCCCTAGCACACGCCTCTCAGAGACACTGAATTTCTCACTTCTCCCAAAGGCATCACGCTTTTTCATACCTCAGGACCATTTCCAACGCCCACCAGCAGTGTATGAGTCCCTTCTTCTATGACAAAGATGGATCTCCTTGCCTTGGCCTCAAAGCCTCATACAGTCTGGCTCCCGCCAGCCTCAGGCATCTCATCTCCCTGCACTCTGCTCCTTGTTCTTTTTCTCCAGCCACACTGTCCTTCCACTTCCTCCAAAATCTCACACTCCCTTCAGCCTCCAGGCCTTTACTAAGGCTCTTGCCCCTACGACCGGGTCCCTTCCTGATCCCATTACCAGTATGACCCTTGACCCACCTGAGCTTCTCCTTTGTATCACATACCACAATTCCACTTCAATCTGTAATTATGCTAACAGGTAAAGAACTGACAGGACTAAGTGTTGGCAAGGATGTGAACAATGGGAACCCACACATACGTCTGATGAGAGTGTAAAGTGTACTGTATAGTCTGGCAAATTTATCCCTAGGTATTTATCCACAAGAAATGAGTGCATCTATCCATAAAAAGACATGAGCACCGATGTTCATAATGGCTTTATTCACAATAGCCAAACACTGGAGACAACCCAAACACTCATCATCAATAAGAGAATGAAAGAACAAATTGTGGTATATCCATATGATGAAATACCACACAGCAACAAGAGAGAGGAAAAGCTACTGACAAACACAGTATGGACGGATCACAAAAATATTATGCTGAGTAAAAGAAGTCAGACATAAGAGAGTCCATATTGTACGATTCAATTTATATGAAATTCGAGAATAGGCAAAACTAATCTGTGGTGGTAGAAGTCAGAACGAATAATGGGGGAAGGGGTATTGTCTGGAAAAGGGTAGAGGGAGCTTTCTGAGGTGGTGGAAATGTTCTGTATGTTAATATATATATGTGTGTAAAATTTGATGAATATATGTATGTAAAAATTCATCAAGCTGTATAGATATGTGATAAAGCAGACAGACAAAATGTTCATTGTAGAATCTAAGTGGTGAGTATATGGGTGTCCATTGTACACTTCTTTCTCCCACACTGTAGTGGTTTAACACAATAAATGTTTATTTCCCAGTCATGTAATAGTCCGGTGCGGGTTTCACTGGTCAATAGGAGGCTTCCCTCCTCACAGTAAGACTCAGACCCAAGTTCCTTCCATCCTGTGGCTCCAACATCCCCTAGCACCGTGGTTCTCAATTTGAAGTAGTTTTGTCTCCCCTACCCACCCAACCCCAGGCATTTTCAATGCCTGGAGAGACCTCTGATTATCATGACTGGGGAAGAGAGTGCTACTGGCATCCAGCGGGTAGAAGCCATGGATACTACTAAACATTCTACAATGCACACGCTAACCTCCCACAACCAAAGTGTATCCAGTTGAAAATGTTGATACAGATGCTGTAGAGAAACCCTGCCCTGGGAGATCGTAACCTAAAAATCCCAAGGCATCCTTGGAGAGAACTTTATTTCAATATAATTGGCTTCCCTTATCATTCTAGGGATTAAACTTCAATCAGAAGTATGATTGAGCATCATTATGCTGAGTGGGGGTCTATAAGCAACACTAGCCTGCCGAATGGTCCATGGAACACAAAAAAGTTAAGAATCCCAGCTAGGGACATTGGTTAAGGTCTACGTGCCTATCAATGTAATGCCCATACTAATAGAATAAGGGACAAAAATGACATGATTTTCTCAGTAGATGCAGGGCAGGGTTTACAAAGTGACTGCTGATGGATAAGGAATTTCTTTCTGGGATGATGAAAATGTACTAAAATCAGGTTATGTGGATAGTTTCACAACTCTTTAAAATCCACTGAATTGTATACTTTAAATAGGTAAATGTTATGTCTATAAATTGCATCTCCGTTGGGTTTTTTTGTTTGTTTGTTTCAGAAAAAAAAAAAAAGAATCCCTGCTAAGGCCTCAATGTTCTCTGCCTCTAACCAGGCAGAAGAAGAGGTTGGAGAAGGCAGACCCACTTCCTAACCTCCTTGACTTAAAATTAATACAAAGTATTCCTGTTCATAGCCCACTGGTAAGAATTAGTCATATAGTGCCACCTAGACTCAAGGGAGTCTGGGAAAAATTGTTTCTATCTGGACAGCTGCCCCTAAGCACCAACTCTATTCTGTGAAAGAGGAAGCATGAATTCTTGGAGGCCATCTAATAATGCCACCCCTAATAATGATGTTGATAGTAATAAGAAGAAGAAGAAATGCTAAGGATAAATAATAACAACTAGCAATCATTAAGCACTTCCTCTGGCCCAGTCATTGGGCTGAGAGCTTTACAAGCATCATTCTCTTCAGACCCCCATCCTCCCTAAGAGGTTAGAAGACTTCTGCTCTGTGGTCAGATCCTGTTCCTCTCCAGCCCTCTGTAGAGATCCTCACTGCCATGGCCAACTCTCACATCTATGCAATCCAGGCAGTCATAGTACCTGTGCCCAGAGGCTGAGGAAGGAGCAGGGAGGCCAGCTGAAGGGGGCTTGAGCCCACTTTAATCATAAAAAACGGTATAAATGAACTTATTTACGAAGCAGAAATAGAGTCACAGATGTAGAAAACAAATTTATGGTTACCAAGGGGGAAAGAGGGGGAGGGATAAATTGGGAGATTGGGATTGACATATATACGCTACTATATATAAAATAGATAACTAATAAGGACCTACTGTGTAGCACAGGGAACTCTACTCAGTACTTTGTAATGACCTATTTCTACTCTTTTTTAAAAGAATCTTATAAAGAGTGGATATATGTATATGTATAACTGATTCACTTTGCAAAAACTAACACAACATTGTAAATCAACTGTACTCCAGTAAAAATTAATTTTAAAAATAGGTCACAGAGACTAAGACCCCAGCAGGCTGACAAGCTGGGCCTGGGTTCTGGACCTCTCAAAAGCCCCCAATTCAAAAAGGGTCCTCTTCAGTCTGCCTGTGCTGACCCACTATGTGCACATCTGCAACTAAGCCCTTCAACAAGACCTCCCTCCAGCTAGAAGAGAGCAAGCCAGGAAAAGTTATCACCATGTTCACTCTCCATAGCTTCCTATTCCTACAGCAGAAAGCCCCCAAACGATGGTTGTAAAATTATATCTCCTTATTATTAGGGAATGTAGCTTATCATTAAGGAAATGAACAATGGACCCATGGGGTCCAGAGACCTGAAGGCAGGTGGAGGTTTGTTTTATAATCAAAAGTAAGAGCCGATCCCCATGTCTGAGTTCTCTGGGTCAATGGTACATACAAATATTATCCCATTTTGCAGATGGAGGAACTTGACTATGTTAGGTCAGGAGCATGCAATTATGGAGCTGGGTGATGGTTCGGGACCAGGGGCTCCCAGGGCACTTTGCAAGGGTACCTGAGCCTCCTGCTTGGAAGTACTGGGTCCAGGCCCAACACATCAGTCTTGATCAAGGGAAGTGGGGGAGTGGTCTGCAGCTACACATACAACAGATGGTAATGGCTGCCTCTCAGATGGTGGGTGGGTTTTTTTTTTTAATCGCATAACATTTTTTCCTTCACATTAGGAATTTTTTCTAAAACCATGAGTTTTACAGCAACAGAGATGGCTGAGTGTTTTTGAGTGATCCAGAGCCCAGACTCAGTCTGTCAGCCTTCTGGAGTCTTGGCCTCTGGAACATACGAATAAAGTAAGTTCAAGCTCACTGCCTGGAAATAGTCCCTGGAGATGGGCTGCCTCCTCTTCCCCTGGGATTCTAGAGAATCTAGCTAGAGGAGCCCTGGGATTCTGGAGAACCATCCCCCTGACCATCTTGTCCCAAATCCCAAGGACAGGCTGTAAGCCCAGGAGAATAGGGAGTCAGGGGAACCAGGCCCCCGGTTAGGGTGAGAGCTCCGGTCTCCAAACATGTTTGAGTCTCCATGGGAAGGAACCAAGAGCAGCATACCGTCAAACAAGTGACTTAACCTCTCTGAGCTTCAGTTTCCTCATCTGTAAAATGGAGATAAAATATTGTCTGCCTCCTGAGGTTGTTGGGAGGATTGGATTAGGCTTGTAGAAGGGCCTAGTACAGGGCCTAGATCCCAGAACATTCCCAGTGAAGGTTAACTTTGATGATTATTTTCAAGCCTCAAGAAAGAGGAAGGATAATCAATGATACAAAGGCCAGAGTAGATGAGACCTCAAAGTCCAGATGGAAGGGTCATGGATGGACCGGATGGGTCAGAGAAGCCCTTGACCTTACCTAGCAGGAAGGAGGGGCTGATCTAGGTGGACTGGGGGAAAAACTAAGCCCCCAATCCTAGCTTTGGTCTCACCTCTGCCCTTGTTCCCACTGCAGAGAAGTCTTCTTGTGCAGTCACTAGGTTGTATTGTCAATAAGAAAAATGGTGGTAGACATCCTTAAAGACGTGACATTTCCTGTCCTATAAAGATGCACTTTACTCAGACAGAAGCAGATAATACTGAGAAGGACATCCTTCATGCTCCCACACAGCATGTCTGCAGCCTGTACAGAAGGAGCAGGGTAGGACCCACTGAGATGTGGTAATTGGACCATGTGAACAGATGCTCTTCGTGGGGATCAAGGTGTCAGTTTTGCAGGGGGACCTGGAAGCACTCAGGCTGGGGACACCAACTTCCAGGAGACTGAATGCAATTCACTGACCTACAGAGGAGCCAGGGTGTGTTTCCTGGTGAGTGGGGATGGGAGATGTGCTGGACCCTTAAAGAGCAAGGTCCCCTGGGTCAGAATGGGACCCTCATCTTGAGTGGAAACTTGAACTACCAATTCCTAAGGGTCTTCCAGATGACAAAGCCTCACTGACATGGAATACTTCCAACAATCCAGGGACCTGAAGATTATGACCCTCATTTTATGGATAAGGAAAAGAGGCTGAAAGAAATGAAGTTACTTCATTCATTCATTCATTCAAGCAATTACTTCAATTTTTTTTTTTTTTTTTGCAGTACGTGGGCCTCTCACTGTTGAAAAAAAAAAGTGAACAATAACAAGTGTTGGTGAGTATATACAAAAACTTGGAACCTCATACATTGCTGGTGAAGCATCTTTGTAAAACAGTTTGGGAATTCTTCAAAAAGTTAAGCGTAGAGTTACCATATGACCCAGCAATAAGTCCTCGTAACAACTTGTATGCAAATGTTTATAGCAGCAGTATTCATAATGGCCAAAACTTGGAAACATCAGGAAGGTCCACCAAATAATGAATGGATAAACAAAATGTTTGCATGGAATATTATACAGCATGTATACAATCCATTCCCATGTGTGCAATGGAATATTATTCAGCAATAAAAAAGAATGAAGTACTGATACATGCTACAACATGAATAAACTTTGCAAACATTATACTAAGTGAAAGAAGCCTGTCACAAAAACCACATATTGTATGATTCCATTTCTACGAAATATCCAGAAGGGGCAAATCCATAGAGACAGAAAGTAGATTAGTGGTTTCCAGGGGTTTGGAGAAGAGAGGAATGGGAAGTGACTGCTAATGCATGTGAGGTATTTTTGGGGGTGATGTGAATGTTCTGGAATTAGAGAGTGGTGATGACTGCACAACTCTGTGAATATACTAAAAACCACCAAATTGTATACTTAAAATTGGTGAATTGTATGGTATGGGAATTTTATTTCAATAAAGCTGTTAACCAAAGAAAAGATCATAGAACTAAATATAAAACCTAAAACTATAAAACTTCAGAAGACTTCATAGAAGGAAAATCTGTGTAACTGCAAGTAAGGCAAAGATTCCTTAGATATGCCACCGAAAGCATGATTCATCTAAGAAAAACAATTGATAAACTGGACCTCATTAAAATTAAGAACTTTTGGGCTTCCCTGGTGGCGCAGTGGTTGAGAATCTGCCTACTAGTGCAGGGGACGCGGGTTCGAGACCTGGTCTGGGAGAATCCCACGTGCCGCGGAGCGACTGGGCCCGTGAGCCACAACTACTGAGCCTGCGCGTCTGGGGCCTGTGCTCCGCAACAAGAGAGGCAGCGATAGTGAGAGGCCCACGCACCGCGATGAAGAGTGGCCCCCGCTTGCCGCAACTGGAGAAAGTCCTCGCACAGAAATGAAGACCCAACACAGCAAAAATAAATAAGTAAATTAATAAATTCCTACCCCCAACATCTTCAAAAAACAAAAACCTGCAGCTACTCTAACAACTTCTCCATACTCTCTTCAACCTCACCACCCAAACATTCCCAGCATTACTAAAAAAAAAAAATTAAGAACTTTTGCTCTTTGAAAGATACTGTCAAGAGGATGAAAAGACAAGCCACAGACTGGAGAAATATATTTGCAAATGACATATCTGATAAAGGATTTGTATTACAAATACATAAAACTATCAAAACTCAATAATAAGAAAATGAGCAACCCAATTTTTTTAAGTGGGTAAAAACTATGGACACTTCACCAAAGAAGTTATATGGATGGCAAATAAACCCAGGAAAAAATGCTCAACATCATTATTCATGAGGGCAATGCAAATTAAAACCATGATATGATTCCACTCTACTTCTATCAGAATGGAAGACTCACCATATCAAATATGGGCGAGGATATGGGGCATCTGGTGCATGTATCTCTCATACAATGCTGGTGAGTGTGTGTAATGGTAATACCACTTTGGAAAAAGCTTAGCAGTTTCTTAAAATGTTAAACATATAGCAACACATGATCCAGACATTTCACTCCTAGGTGTTTACCCAAGAGAAACAAAAGCGTATGCCGATGCAAATACTTATACAGGAATGTGCATAGCAGCATTAGCTGTAATCACCAAAAACTGGAAATAAGCCAAATGTCCATCAACAGGTAAATGGATAAATAAAAATCGTGGCACATTCATGGTATTCAATGGACTATTAGTCCACGATAAAAAGAAATGAACTATTAACACATGCAACAACGTGGATGAATTTCAAAGTAATTATGCTGAGTGAATGAAGTCAGAAAAAAGGAATGCATTCTGTATACTTCCATTTGTATAAAATTCTAGAAAAGCAAAGTAATCTACAGGGACAGATCAGTGATTGCCTGGGGATGGGAGGGAGGAGAGATTTAGGAAAGAGCGGGAGGGAGGATTGCCAAGGGACATGAGGAAACTGCTGGGAGTAATGGATATGTTCATTATCTTGAATGTGATGATGGTCCTCCAGGTGTACACATATGTGAAATCTTTTCAAAATACACACTTTCAATATGAGCAGTTCATTGTATATCAATTATACTTCAGTAAAGTTGTAAAAAAAAAAATTAACAGGACTTGTGGATGGTTTGGGTGGGGCCGGTGAGGGGGAAAGAAACATCAGGTGTAACCCCCAAGTTCTTGGCTTGAGCCTGTGAGGAGGGATGGAGGTGCCATTTCCTTTATTTTTTTTTTTTGGCCACGCCATGTGGCATGTGGGATCTTAGTCCCCAACCAGGGATCGAACCCCTAGCCCCTGCATTGGAAGCACGGAGTCTTAACCACTGGACAGCCGGGGAGGTCCCTGGAGGTGCCATTTCCTGATGCGAGAATACTCAGGAGGGGAGAGAGTTGCAGGGCACTGGAGAGAGGGATTGAAAGTTTCCCTGAGGATGAGTGCCTTGGCCCAGAAGGAGACTATAGAGGGAGAGAGAGAAAGAAAGAGAAGCAGAAAGCCTGAGAGATAGCCCCTGGAGATCAAGGGAGGATGGAGACAGCATCTGGGAAGGGGGAAGTAGGATGAGAACCTGACCCACAAAGTCCCCAGAGACCTTACAGGAGCATCTTGGGCTAAGGGTCCAGAGCAGAGGTATGCCCAGGGCTGGCCCCCAGGCCTGAAAAGGAGGCTGTCTTTGGAAGGACACAGGACGGAATAGGACATCTCACTCCTCCCCTGGACCTGGCACATACATCTCCACATTGAGATCAGTGTCATTATCCCCCTTAGACAGACAAGAAAACTGAGGGTCACGGAAGTGAGGGGACATCTCCCAAAGTCACAGAGTTGGTATCTAACCCACATCTGGGGGCTCAAGTACTACTTTTGGGCAATGAGGTGCCAGAATAAGGTTCACGGGGGGCCAGGTTTAAACCCAGCACCCACTAACGCCCCCCAGGGCACAAGCACATCTGAGGCACTTACCGTGAAGGAGGGAGCACAGCTAATTGCCTGTACAAATTAAGTCTAATGTGGTCGGTATCGACTTACTTATCTTTCTTTAGTTACATTAATCAATTAATGAAGAAGATGGCTTCCTCTTATTATGATTTCCAAGGCCCATATGTTCTTGGGAGTCAGGCTGGCTTTCCTCTCGGCCCCTGGCTTCAGTGGACTACAGGGCAGGCATCGGTAGGAGAACCTGCCCCAAGCCTTCTCCACACTGAAGCTGAGCTCCACGAGGGGAGAGGCAAGAACAAAGTACTGATCCCGGAAGAGGTAACCAGTGGAAGAAGTCCAGACTCCTTATCCAGCATTCAAAGCCCCTCTCCAGCATTGTTCCCTCAACCCATGTTTACCGGCCTGGGCTGATTGATTTCCTGCAAGCTACCCGTGCATGCTTCAGCCGCCGCACCCACATAAGTGATATTTCCTCCACCAGGAAGGCCAGTTCCCATCAGTCAGGGGTCCAGGGCAGGCCAGGCAGTCACCTCCTTCCCCGTGCCCTGTAGAAAGCTTGCCTGCAAGATCCTCCTTTATTCATTCATTTCTGATTCATTTCTGATTCATCCATTTCTGATTCAACAAATATTTACAGTCCTTGCCGTCGGGAAGCTTCCAGCCCTTTGGGACAGACAGACATTAAACAGATCTATGATTACATAGGGCAGTGGTTCTCAGCCCATTAGAATCAGCAGGGGAGCTTTTAGGTACGATGCCCAAGCCCCACTCTAGGCATGTTAAAGCGCAATCTCTACGGGTAGAGCATGAGTGTGTTTTTTAATTCCCCAGGTGATTCTGATGTGCAGGCAGCACTGAGACCATATCTGAAATGCTGCCACCCAGGGTTGCTTTCCCCAGAGGGTTTTTTTTTTTTTTTTTGCGGTACGCGGGCCTCTCACTGCTGTGGCCTCTCCCGTTGCGGAGCACAGGCTCCGAACGCGCAGGCTCAGCGGCCACGGCTCACGGGCCCAGTCGCTCCGCGGCATGTGGGATGTTCCCGGACCGGGGCACGAACCCGTGTCCCCTGCATCGGCAGGCGGACTCTCAACCACTGCGCCACCAGGGAAGCCACCCCAGAGGTTTTTGAGAGTGTGATCAGCCAACGGTGCTTTTTATAATTCTTTGTTTAGATGAGATGAGTTTATATTAGCTACTCTGTTTTCTGTGTGTAAATGTGGCATGTCATGGAGAGCAGTGCTTCTCAGGTTCCTACTCACTCTGATCATTTGTCTTTTTTTTTCATAAAAATAAAAATAATTAGCTTCTACTATCAGACCTTACTATGTGCCAAGAACTGCAGGTTACATTACTGATCTTATTTAATCCTCAGGACAACCCAACACTCATGATATCTCTTTTATAGATGAGGGAACTATGGCTCGGAGAGACTGAGCATATTTACCCCCTGTTAAGTGGCAAAGCCGAGAAAACACTGCTCTCTGCCCCACTCCAGTCTACCTTTTCCAAACCGTAATATTGAAGGTACCAATCGCACTCACGTAGCCATGGTTGAAACCTCCACTGTACTGTTCTCCTTCAATCAGAAGTTTTTCTTAATACTTCATCCCTTTTTCCTGCCCAGACGCCTGCTTTTTAAATCTAACGTTCGTTTAAAAAAATGTTTTTTAGGGCTTCCCTTGTGGCGCAGTGGTTGAGAGTCCGCCTGCCGATGCGGGGGACACGGGTTCGTGCCCTGGTCTGGGAAGATTCCAAGTCCCGCGGAGCGGCTGGGCCCGTGAGCCATGGCCGCTGAGCCTGCGCGTCCGGAGCCTGTGCTCCGCAGCGGTAGAGGCCACAACAGTGAGAGGCCCGCATACCGCAAAAAATAATAATAATAATAAAAATTTTTAAATGTTTTTTAAAACCTGATCAGTTTTGAACTGCTTAAAATCATCTCATAACAGCCCTAACATAAATCATGCATTTTTATTTTTCGGAAATTGTGGAACTCAGTTGAATTGAAGAAATTCAAAGAGCAGACACGTGAGTTTCCTCTGAGGAATGAAATTCAGATGGAAAGTGGAATTCAAATATACAACAACCTTAAGGTTCATATGGTCCAAAACAACGGAGCTCAAACTTAAAAGTGTGTAACCTCAAGTTCAACAATAATTCTCCAATATATTTGGAAGCCTGTTGCTCATAGCCAATGAGGTCTTCACCAGCCAATCAAGCCAGCCATTCTAAGTGGCCGAACCAGTCAGTTTGGCTCCCCTGGAAACGTGCTACAGGATGGAGGTCATTCAAAGACAAGGTGATAACTAGCTTATGTCTTTAGCAGGAGAAATGTTTGACTGGTCTGTGTTATAGTCACACACAGACAACCTAGGGTGACCAACGATCCCAGTTTGCCCAGGACTGTCCTGATTTTAGCAAAGGAAGTCCTATGATGCTGAAACGGTTGGTCAGCATCACAACACATGCTTGGCTCATCTCAACATACACGGAAAGGAGTTGCCATTTCCCTTCAACCAGCCATGGGCCTGATCCCAGGGCTCTGAGAGGTGGTTCGTGGCTCCCTGTGGAGCAGGACGTCCTGCCCAGGACTAGCAAAAAGGGTATGTCTTAGTTCAGGCTGCTATAACAGAATACCATAGACTGGGTAGCTGAAACAACAAACATTTATTTTTCACGGTGATGGAGGCTGAAAGTCCGAGATCAGGATGGCAGCATGGTCAGGATCTCGGTGAGGACCATTTTCCTGGTTTACAGATGGCCATCCATCTTCTTGTTATATCCTCACATGGTGGAGAGAAGAGAAAGAACTCTGGTCTCTTCATCCCCTTATAAGGGCACTGATCGCATTCGTGAGGGCTTCACCCTCATGACCTAATTCCCTCCCAGAGACCCCACCTGCAAATACCTTCACACTGGGGATTTAGGCGTCAACAAGTGAACGTGGGGGGACACGAGCATTCAGTCCATAACAGGGTACTTGGGGGCAGGAAGGAAACTGGCCCGAGTAGTGAGCATGACTTCTGCTGACCACCCTCCGCTCTCCCAGATAAACTTGAGAGAGATTTTGCTCAGATGATTCTGGGGCAGGAACTCTGTGCCAGGCCACGTTACCTTCTCTGAGCATTGCTTTTCTCATCTACCAAGTAGAAAGAATCATCATAACCTCAAAGAATTGTAGTGAGCAGTAAATGAAACAGAGCACATAAAATGCCTCAGACATAGTAAGCACTCAGTTAAGTGTTCATCACTGTCATCACTTTCATCCTCCAGGGCACCGAGGTGGTGGGGAGAGGCTGAAGGAGGAAGGGGAGGGGAAGGGTCCCACATCCTCCCTCAGCCATGGAGCAGGAGACCCAAGTTCCCAATCCTATCTGTTCTCCCTCAAAACCAGCACCGACCTCTCCATCAGGCTCAGAAGCACCATACCTGAGGCCAACAATATTTTACGGATGCCCAGCAATGTTTTCATGTCTTTTCATTTTCTTTTACTGTGGTAAGAACACCCACAGTAAGTTGATTTACCCTCAACGTATTTTTAAGTGTACAATACATTACTGTCCACTCTCAATACAATGTCGTACAACAGACCTCTAGACCTTATTCATCTTACTTAACTGAAATTTTTTTTTTTTTTTTTTGCAGTACGTGGGCCTCTCACCGCTGTGGCCTCTCCCGCTGTGGAGCACAGGCTCCGGACGCGCAGGCCCAGCGGCCATGGCTCACGGGCCCAGCCGCTCTGCGGCATGTGGGATCCTCCCGGACCGGGGCACGAACCCGCGTCCCCTGCATCGGCAGGCGGACTCCCAACCACTGTGCCGCCAGGGAAGCCCTGAAATTTTTTTATTGAATTATATTTGACATATAACATTGTATAAATTTAAGGTGTGCTCACCTGAACCTTTATGCCTGTTGATGAGTGACTCCTCATTTCCTCCTTGCCCGCAGCCCCTGGCAACCCCTGGCAATTCTATGAATTTGCCTATTTTAGTTACCTCTTCTAAGTGGAAGAATTCAGTATTTGTCTTCCTATGACTGGCTTATCTCGCTTAGCAAAACGACCCAGAGGTTTATCCACATTGTGGCATATTGCAGAATTTCCTTCTGTCTTAAGGCTGAATAGTATCCATTGTATGTACATAGCATATTTTTAATTTCTTTTAAAATCAGAAGAAAATTAACTTCGAGTAGATCAAAATGTTTCATTTTTTCTCTCATCAGAAACAAATGAAATTTTTAGGCCACCTCCACCCCCGCCGCCGCAAAATCTATTATTTTGGGAGCAACCCAAAACGGCAGAAGTGTCCAGGGTCCACGGAGGTCAGAAGGCAGCCATGCTCAAAACTTCACCTGTGCCTGCCTTTTTGATCCCCCCCAACCCTGTCCTAATTCAGGCCGTGTTTGCCTCACTCCTGGATGGTGCACGGGGGGGGGGGGGGGGTGAGGGGGAGCCTCCCAGCAGGTGTCTCAGCCTACTGTCTCAAATCCTCCACAGAGCAGCCAGCACGGTCTGTCGAAATCGCAAATGTGACTATGTCTCCTCTCTGCCGAAAGGCTCCCCATTCCATGGCTCCCCATTGCCCTTGGGACAAAGTCCAAACTCCCAGGCTTGGCACACACGGCCTAGGTGGGCAGTCATATGTAGACCTCCTGCCGCTCCCCTCCACGCCCCCAAGCTTCTTGCTCTCACATCTCCATGCCTTTGCTCTGCCCGGAATGTCTTTCCTCTGCAAACTCCTAGTCATCTTCAAAGCCCAACTCCTCTAAAAGAAATTTCACACGTTCATCATCTTGTGATTTTGAGTGAATGTCTCCAAGAGGTCAGGACCCATGTTTTCTTGGTCTCATCCCTCCATCCACCACCCCACTGCCTAGTTTAGAGCGGCTGTCCAACAGGGTTTGTAGAGGCAGCCATGACACTCCTGAGGTCACTGCCAGCATCTGGGCCCTCCTCTGCCCCACTGCACCCCTGAGCTCCTGCAGCCCTGCGGTTTCCAAGTGCTGAGGAACACCCCACGGTCCTGCCTACCCCTTCCTCGTCCGGCGTGCTGGGACTGCAGCATCTCAGGTGCATGGTGGCAAAGCAGCCCTAGGTGAGTGGAACTGTAAACTTCACCTAAAATACCTGCTCCAGGAGAAGCCGTCAGCCAGCCAGGACTGGAGGGGTGGCTTTCCAAGCCAAGAAATTCCCAGGGGCCATGTTCAGACTGGCCGGGGCCCAAGAGATCTGGTTCAGCCTTTGTCTGCCTGTGCAGCCCTCTGTGCCTCAGTTTCCCCATCTGCTAAGAGTGGATGCGGCTAAAGAAAGGTTTCTTCCAAGTCTGGCTGCAAAAGCTCTCCCAGGGCCTCCCATCAACACAGACAGAATTACCAACACAGAGGGAAGAGTGCCACCTACTGACTCCCAGTACTGCGAACCACCAAAGAAATCACCAAAATCTGCAGCCCTCAACTTGAGTCAATTAACCTGCATCCTCCCCTTGCATGAAGCTAGGCCACAGCCCCCTCCGCTTGCATGGAGCTAAGGGTCTACCCTCCAGCCTGGCCAAGGAGCTCTGGCTGCACCATTCCCAGCCCCCAAACCCCAGGACAGCCAGGAGCTCCTGTGCCATCCTGCCCCCTGTGTCAGACCCAGCACCAGGGCAGCCCCCAGCTGCACCGCCCACCCTGCCCCCAACCCTGGGCCTGAGGCTGGAGGTAGAGAACAATGATCCCTATTGTGACTAAATTTCTCCCTGAAGATCTCATTCAAGATGTTAGAGGGAGCGATCATAAAAGGAATTAATAGTTGATTCGCTGTATAATTTCCTAGTTCAATATACTTTAGTGCAGCAGCTAAATGAGCCATCCCGGCCGTTCGGTGGGGGCCAGAGAGCGACTTTATCACCGGGATCTCAGGCTGAGGAATAAAAGCAATTCTTCTGAAGTAATTGCGTCTAATTAAAAGAAACATTTAAAAAGTGTAACCAAAAGGAATTCATTTCAAATGGAAAATTAATGCTGAAAAATAGCCCTGAGCTCTCTTGTCACAGCTAATAGCCAGACAGCCGCAGAATAATTAAACTGTTTTGAAATGTCTATGCCATCCTCCTCAGGAGGAGATGGGCACGGCCGAGCACGTCGCCGGCACCGTCCAAAGGGGCAGCTTCCAGAGAGGTGGCCGGGACTGGGACTTGGGGTCAGCCACAGGCTTCCAGGCGGGGTGAGGACCAGGTCACCTTGGGCAAGACTGGAAGAGGTTGGTATCATGGTTGGTCCTTCATAGGAGGAGCCCTGGGCATCTCGAGTGTCTGGGTGTCCCATTAAATCCTCAGAAGAACCCTGCACCTCAAGTCTTTTTAATTATCATGATGAATATTATCAGCAGCAGCTCAAAAAGGGGATTCCCAGTGACAAGATACGTTGTCCAAAATCACAGCTAATATGGAGCAGAGTCAAAATTCAAACCTGGGTCCACATGCTCTGGTATCCATATCACTCCCGCTACACTGGATGTTAGGACTCAGCTTTGGGAAAGAGGCCTTGTACTTGCTTATGCTGTGGTTCTCAGCTGAGCCTTCACCTAGGGAGCTTTGGAAAGCCTGCCCCAGGCTCCACTGCCAGACGCACTGACTTCATTGGTCTGAGGGCAGCCTGGACATCAGTACTTTTTAAAAGCTGCCCAGGTGACTCTCCAGTGCATTCAGGGTTGAGAACCACTGGTCTAACCCCCAGTTTTCTGGCACGTTTCAACCATTCCCTGAAATCATTTGTCTTCATAAATAATTTTTTTAAATTTTTATTGGAGTAGAATTGATTTACAATGTCGTGTTAGTTTCAGGTGTACAGCAAAGTGAATCAGTTGTACATATACGTATATCCACTCTTTTTTAGATTCTTTTTCCATATAGGCCATTACAGAGTATTGAGTAGTGTTCCCTGTGCTACACAGTAGGTCCTTATTAGTTATCTATTTTATATATAGTAGTGTGTATATGTCAATCCCAATCTTCCAATTTATCCCTCCCTTCTCTTACCCCCTGGTAACCATAAGCTTTATTTCTACATCTGTGACTCTACTTCTGTTTTGTAAATAAGTTCATTTGTGCCCTTTTTTTAGATTCCACATATAAGCGATATCGTATGATATTTGTCTTTCTCTGTCTGACTTACTTCCCACCCATTTCCACAGGCAGGAGTTTGCCTTCAATGCAAAGCAGCAGTGCGAATACTCCCTTTCAAGGTTGCAGCCAGGATGAAAAGGGCTAATCCAGAGCCCGGCACTTACTAGATGCTAAGTAAATGTTAATTTCCAAACGGAGGGCAGCAAGAAGTAAGAAGATGAAATGTCCAGTGAGCCTTAACTATAGCTTCTGACTCCATTAAAACCCGGGAAGAAAACTAAATCTGAACGATTTAATAGTGAAGATAATCTGGCCAAAAGCGTTTATGTTCCAACTTGAATTCAGACTGGGGAGATCATGCTGGCTTTACAGCCAAACCTGTATTACTGAATATACACAAAACCCACATTTTTTTCAAGTTCTTATAGTTATTCAAACTAAGCTCAGGGTTGCCTGTGATCAGGGATTAGGGGGCATGCTTTAATGAAATAGAAGAATAACTTGTAATAAATGAGTTGTTTATATGCTGACAAGCATTTCTAAAGACCTTGGGAAAGCTTGCAAAGTAGGTTTAAATATGCACCTAAACCTTATTTACGCCATTATGATTCTTAGAAAACACCTTCTTTATACATATGCAAAGATCCCCAGCCCTCCTTTCAGAACTGCAAATAGATTCCAATTTTCGAAGATCAACGGCAAAGCACCCATCTGCTCTGCTAATGGTTAAACCCCTTAAAAGGCAACCCGGGATCTCTAAGGATGACAGAGAACTTTGGAACCAGGAGAAGGCAAGCACGACCTTATCTTCTGATGAAACAGGGTGACCCCAGGATTTTTGCAAGTGTGAGGGAACTTCTACAACATTCTGGTATTGCCAGACACACTGACTTCATTGGTCTGAGGGCAGCCTGGACATCAGTACTTTTTAAAAGCTGCCCAGGTGACTCTCCAGTGCATTCAGGGTTGAGAACTACTGGTCTAACCCCCAGTTATCTGGCACATTTCACCCAGTGGGCATTCCCTGAAATTTTTTTACATAAATATTTTTTTTTTATTGGAGTAGAGTTTCTTTACAATATTGCGTTAGTTTCAGGTGTACAGCAAAGTGAATCAGTTATACGTATACATATATCCCCTTTTTTTAGATTTCCTTCCCATTTAGGTCACCACAGAGCACTGAGTAGAGTTCCCTGTGCTATACAGTAGGTCCTCATTAGATACCTATTTTATATACAGTAGTGTATATATGTCAATCCCAATCTCCCAGTTCATCCCCCTCCCCCTTCCCCTCTTGGTAACCCTCAGTTTGTTCTCTACATCTGTGTCTTTATTTCTGCTTTGCAAATAAGTTCAACTGTACCATTTTTCTAAATTCCACATATAAGCGATATGATACAGTCTTTGTTTTTCTCCTTCTGATTTACTTCACCCTCAGTTTCTTCTCCTGTAAAATGGGCTGCACTAACCATCTCACCCTGGGCAGCAGCGTCATCCCAAGGGCCAAATTAAAATTCTATGTGAAACCCCCTAGACCAGCACCTTGTCTGGCAGACTCCAGAAACACAAATAATGTTGACTGAATCTACTTCAGCAGTTATGTTGGCCTTTTATCCTCTTAGATCTTTGGACCCTAGTTGCCCACTCTCCGCAATCCATCCTCTGTGATCTCTGTCTCTCTCACATCCTCCTCTCTGCCCACACCTTCAAGCAATCCCTGGGCACTGCACAGATAGAACCAAAGGCTCGGACATGTGGTGGGGTGGGTGGTATTTAGAAGAATGAATTTCCTGGGCTCCGAGCGGTGATCCTGAAAAACAGATGCCCTTAAAAGATGCCTTTAATGCCTTAATTTAAAGGCATTAAAGTCATATGCCCTTAAATGCATATTACTGAGTAAAGAAGTCCATCTGAAAAGGCTACATCCTGTATGATTCCAACCATATGACATTCTAGAAAAGGCAAAAAGTATGGAGACAGTAAAAAGATCAGCGGTCAGGGGAAGAAGGAGGGAGGCCTAACCAGAGCACAGGGAATTTTTAGGGCAGTGAAGCTATTCTCTAGGGTACCATAATGGTAGACACAGGTCATTATACATTAGTTCAAACCTATAACATGTACAACACCATAATGTAAACTATGGACTTTGGGTAATGATGATGTGTCCTTGTAGGTTCACCAGTTATAGCAAATGTACCACACCGTGCGGGACGTTGATAGTGAGAAAGACTCCTTTCGGTGGGAATTGTGTACTTTCCATTCAATTTTTTTTTTTTTTTTTTTTTTTGCGGTACGCGGGCCTCTCATTATCGTGGCCTCTCCCGCCGCGGAGCACAGGCTCCGGACATGCTGGCTCAGCAGCCACGGCTCACGGGTCCAGCCGCTCCGCGGCATGTGGGATCTTCCCGGACCGGGGCACGAACCCGTGTCCCCTGCATCGGCAGGTGGACTCTCAACCACTGCGCCACCAGGGA
Source organism: Monodon monoceros (assembly GCF_005190385.1). NCBI lineage: Eukaryota > Metazoa > Chordata > Mammalia > Artiodactyla > Monodontidae > Monodon > Monodon monoceros. The sequence goes on along the minus strand of NW_021703769.1, from coordinate 18,694,675 downwards.
AGCCCTTCCATTCAATTTTTCTGTGAATCTAAATCTCCTCTAAAAATAAAGTCTACATTTTTAAAAAAGGATGGAAGATCCTTTCAGTACCTTGGTCCTCGGCAGATGCCAACAGCAGTAACCAGATTAGGGGAAGAGCTGTGGCGGGTTCGGGGGGGGGGGGGGGGTGGGAAGGACGGAGGTGAAAAAGGTACACGCCGAGGCATGATGGCAAGAATAAGGGTGCAAAATGAAAACGTCCAGCCAGAATGCCAAGGGAGTAGCGTTAGATCCGTAGACCCAGCCTGCCCTGGGCCCTCCCATCCTTAGCCATCGCCAGCCCTGATCCAGCAAAGTCAAAACTTTCAGGAGGGAATATGCCTAATCCTCTAGCCCTCCCAGTCTCTGCCCGGCATCTTCATTTCCCTTTATTTGCTCTTTATTTTCCCTCTACCACTATAAGCTCAAGTCATCCAAACTTTCCCTTTAACACTGAGCCTCCCTAATTAAGCTAACATTATTAGAAGGTTGAAAAAAAAAAACACCTCCCAAATTCTCTTCGCATTTCAGTAGCTCTTTAATATGCGAGGCAATGAGATGAGCTTCTCCTAATTGCCAGTCCCTGGAGTAGCCGGTCAGAAAATGAATTGATGCATTTTTTTCCTTATGAACAATGCATGTAGCACAAATTGTGGCGGCCGTCACCAGAGATTTAATTACAAAATATCATTACTTTCACACATCATTTCAGATTTGGCCTGATCAAATCAAAGTGAGGGCAAGAGGGAGAGAAAACTGCACTCCTAGCAGGGTCACTCATTCAGGGGTGGCTGGAAAGTGCGCGGGAACTGGCATTGTTGAAATGTCCTCTGGGCGGGGCCGTTGCAGAGAAAGCAGCTGCCAGAGACATAAACGGAAAAGGAGATTCCTGGGGTTCAGTGTTTCAGCGAAGCAGAGGTTGTAGGCTGTGCGAGGGTCCCCAGGGCATGGAAAGGTCTCCCAAGGGAAGAATCAGGATGAAGAGAGCATCACAATTCTGCAACTCAAAGGTGCTACAGAAATTCCCTTCTGGACTTCCCCGGTGGCGCAGTGGTTAAGAATCCACCTGCCAATGCAGGGGACATGGGTTCGATGCCTGGTCTGAGAAGATCCCACATGCCATGGAGCAACTAAGCCCGTGTGCCACAACTGCTGAGCCTGCATGCCACAACTGCTGAAGCCCATGCGCCTAGAGCCCATGCTCTGCAACAAGAGAAACCACCGCAATAAGAAGCCCACGCACCACAACAAGGAGTAGCCCCCACTCACCGCAACTAGAACCCGCGCACAGCAATGAAGACCCAACTCAGCCAAAAATAAATTAAATAATTAATTTTTTAATTAAAAAATAAATAAATTTTAAAATAATAATAATACATGGTGTGAGTTTCATACGGTGACATTGCTTCTCCACATCACATAGGGACTGTTTTACAGCGCTGAGAACAAATATCGTATGGCTAACCAAAGTCATGGCAGATCTATTGCAAATATGGTCCCAATTTTCCCTTCCCTGTAACCACATTCCTTGCCGTATGACTTCGTGGCTCCTCCCATTGAGAGATGAAGTCCATTTCTGCACATCTTGAACCTGGGCTGGCCTTGTGACTTGCTTTGCCCATCAAAACGTGCTAGAAGTGACATTGTGCCAGTTCTGAGCCCAGGTCTCAAGCAGCTTTTGCATGCTGCTGTTTCTTCCCTTGGAACCCTGCTCAGCCACCATGAACACAAGCTTGACCTAGCCTGCTGGAGAATGAGAGAGCACAAAGACCAAAATGAGTCATCCCAGCCAAAGCCGTTCTAGACCAGCCAGCAATCAGCTGACACAGGAGGGGGCCCCAGCCGAGAGGAGCAGAGCTGCTCAACCAAGCCCAGCTGAGATCTGCAGAACCAACCATCAGGTGACCCAGAGAATTATGAGTTAGATCAATAGTTGTTGTTGTAAGCCACTAAGTTTTGGAATGGTTTGTTATATGGCAGTAGCTAATTGATACACACACTTGGGGAGGGAGTGCCTCGTAAGAAACAAGAGAGGAACCTGTAACACGGTGTGATGCTGACATATCCAACATGTGTGCAGAGTGATGCGAACGCCTAGGAGGGAGGACTTAGTTCTTCAGGGACGAAAGAGGGGCCAGTTAGAGGAGGCTTTCTGGAAGAGAAGATACGAGCACGTTTGTCCCAGGAACTCACCAGACAGAAGAAAGAACACGGGCAAAGGCATAACATCATGAAGAGAGAGGGGGCTTGGTCAAGAGCAGGGAGCTTCGGGCTCCTCTAGGACATGCAAAGGGGCAGAGCTAAAGGCACAGCATCAGCTAAGGAGCACCTGGCTGGGAGGAGGTGGGGAGGCTCGTATGAACATCTGCTAGGGCTGCAGAAGATGAGGCCAGGGGCTCAGACAGGGGCGCTCCCGGACAGATAGGGTCAGGGCTGGAGAGCCAAGGAGGAAGCATGACTCCTCCACCAGACCCACGCTACTCCTGGACATGATATAGGTCGCAGGGGTGTCCTGGAGCAACTGTAAGACAAGACCATTTCCCCCACTGTGGGGTCTTGGCAAGTCTGTCCTCTCTGAGCCTGTGGGTGTAGGATTCTCACCCCAGCTTCTCAGAGGTCCTCCCAAGGAGATCAGGAAATGAAGCCTGGGAAGGTGCCTTGTAAACTAGCAGACTCATGCAATTGGATGGGGTGGGAGTTATTCTCATTCCTCATTCTATGTATTTTCTCCAGCTTTATCCAGCAAAGGGAATTTTCCTCCCCAAAAAATGAAAGAAAGAAAAAAAAAAGACCTGCACATCAGTTGGAATCCCACAGGAAGCATACAGCAATTGAGGGGAGTTTAATTTTTTTTAAGTTGAGCGGGATGCAGGAAAACTGACCAGGATGGTGCTGAACCTCAAGGATGACAGCAGTGGGGAGGCCTGCAGGGGAACGGTTACTGGGACAGAGAGGGGGAAGGGGCTACTGGCAGCAGCTGTGGTTCCTGTCACCAATCTGCTAGGGAGGGAGGTGGAGAAATCAATGCCCCAGATCTCACTCTCCTCCCCCTCCAATCTCCAGCCAGAACTCCCACTGGTTGGGCCCATCCAGAAGACAGAGGGCAAGGAAGGTCACGATGCAGTCCTTACGGCTCAGCTGCTCAGTGCCAGAGCAGGGTAGGAAAAGTGGACAGTGGACCCAGGGGCACATGGAAGACATCCAGCACCACCTCCTTAGAGGATGTACAGGTTTCAGGAGGAGAAGAAGGCAGACACTCCAAGACCTGCCATGAAATAGGCCAGGGACAGGACTACCGCCCTTGCATCCAACCTCTTCTCCACGCAGCCTTCAACCCAGAAGTTCTCAACGTGTGGCCTGGGGGCACACCTAGGGGTCCCTGGGATCCTTTCAAGGGGTCAACAAGGTCAAAATATTTTCACAATAATCCTAAGATGTTATTTGCCTTTTTACTCTCCTTCTCTCACAAGTGGGATTTTCTAGAGGCTACTTGAGGCAGCCACAATCCCCTGAAACGACTGTTAATTCCTCCCTCTTCCAACTGCGTATTTCAGTGAGGGCAGATTTTCTTTATACATTTGAACCAAAACAAGTTATCACCAGAATCAAATGCAGAAGCAGATATGAGAATCTAGCAGTCTCTTATTAACCTTAATCGTTTCAAAAAATGTGATGTAAATTTATGTAAAAAGAACTTAATGTAAAACAATGCCACTCTTCTCACATATTTTCCCTTGTTTTGGAAAATATAGATATTTTCTGTTAAAAACGTGATTTATGCTGACACGTAATAGGTAATAGGTTGATTATTGTTATTATAAATGAATTAATAAATATTTTTAAGTTTCCATTTTGATTTCTAATACAGTAAATATTGATAGAGATAGCCCACATAAACAAAACTTCTTTGAGGCATTCGATAATTTTTAGACAGGTAAAGGGGTCCTCCGATGAAGAAGTTTGGCACGCACTGCTCTATGGGATGCTCAGAACAACTATCTATACTAACCACACTGACTGTAACTAACACTGCCCACCTCCTGTTAGGGAGGAGGACACTAAGGCTTGGAGACAGGACAGGAGGACAACTCCCCAGTCTCACACGGCTGGCTGATGGCACAGCCGGGATTCCAGTCTGGGCTGTCTGGCACCGCGGCACACACGCTCTCCCCCGCGGCCCCACCGCCCATGAAGCAAGACGCCAGGGGAGCAGCAGATAATGGACCAGCACCTGTTCTGCCACCTCCTCCAAGGAGGGAGAAGGACAGGGATTGATTGATCTCTATGATCAGCTACAAATGGTCCCTCCGTGTGGCCGTGTTAATCAGCTTCTACCAGCCAGGATCTGACCAGTTTGAAAGGTTTATAGCAACAACGTGGTGCTGATTTATTTCACCTTAATAAAAAAGTGATCAAGGGAAACCTGCATCTATCATTCTATTTATCGCTCGGAGTGATTTATGAACTAATTACACTTGCAGCGGCCGCAGGCTCTAAGGATGGGCCATGGTGAGGAGGTGGGGTCAGGATGGCCCTCGGCGCTGCCTGGGACACGCCCGCCCAACCAACCGCCCTTCTCTTCCAGCTTTGCTCCTGATGCCCAAACAAGACTGAATTCTCCAAGGAGCGTCAAGGCTCTGAGAAGAGGTGGGGGGGGGGAGAGCGAAGAAAGGGAGGAGCTGTCCTGTCCCAGCCATTCCCTCCTTCCTCGCTTCCTTGTCCCTGGAGCAAGCAGCTCTGCTACCCCAGCTTCCTCCCAGGTCTCTGGAGGGAAAGGGGGTCTTCAGACAAGATCTGGAGGGTATGGATGGTTTGCGGAGGGAAAAGATGAAAAGCCAACAGCCCAAAAAGGGGATTCCAGGCTAATGGGAACCTGCCAGAGGGCCTCCTTTCCTTGCTGCTCCGGGTAGGGCTGCAGGTAAAACGTGGAACACCCAGTTAAGTCTGAATCACAGCTAAACAATGAATCACTTTTTTTTTTTTTTTTTTTTGCGGTACGCGGGCGTCTCACTGCTGTGGCCTCTCCCGTTGCAGAGCACAGGCTCCGGACGCGCAGGTTCAGCGGCCATGGCTCACGGGTCCAGCCGCTCCGCGGCATGTGGGATCCTCCCGGACCGGGGCACGAACCCACGCCCCCTGCATCAGCAGGCGGACTCTCAACCACTGCGCCACCAGGGAAGCCCATGAATCACTTTTTAGTGCAAGAATGTTCCAAATATTGCATGGATGTCCTGTAAAATCTAGCAACCCGGGCTGCGAGGCCGAGAGGGATCTGGTACAGTGTTCAGCATACTGGAACTGTCAGCACTCCCAGGGTCCATAGCCACGGACAGCCTCGCTCTGCCCACCTGTTCTCTGACTCCTGGACCCCTCTGGATCCTATGGGCTTCCGATGGGGGCCCCCGGGGGGATATGACTTCTCAGAGCTGGTGGGCAAAGACCCTCAAACTCCCTGAGCCTTATCTGTAAAATGGGGGTCCCTACCCTGTCCTTGTCCTTCTCCCGAGGGCCACACAAGGTGGTGGGAGTGGATGAGTCTTTCCTTCACCAGCGTGCCACAGGGGTGGGGAAGGGGCTGTCTTGGGGTCATCATGGTTGGGCCCCCTTTCTTTTTTTTTTTGTTTTTGGGCCCCCTTTCTTTTAATCATCTTCCCTGGAGCCTTGGGTTTGTAGTAGGAAAAGTCAGAAGGTCAGCTGGCACCGCCATTGTGGGAGAGCACGGTACAGTATCTACTGAAATTGAAAGTAAATGTGTGCAACCATCCAGGTCCCAGGCATCCAAAGGAGGGAAACACTGGACTCTTGCAAAAGCTGTAGGAACAAGGGTGTCCACCAAAGCATCATTTCCATTAACGCCCAGAAAGATCGGAAGCTGCCTGAAATCTATCAAAGGAGAACTAGGTAAGTGGATGGCAACGCACGCAACCTACGCTGAAGTACAGGAAGGAGGAAGAGAAATTTACTCACCTGTCAAGATTTCCAAGAAATACTGCTTTTAGAAAAGAACACGTTGAGGAGCATGGGTTTCTTGACCTCAGCACTATGGACGTTTTATTTTATTTTATTTATTTATTTATTTTGCGGTACGCGGGCCTCTCGCTGTTGTGGCCTCTCCCGTTGCGGAGCACAGGCTCCGGACGCGCAGGCTCAGCAGCCATGGCTCACGGGCCCAGCCGCTCCGCGGCACGTGGGATCTTCCTGGACCGGGGCACGAACCCGTGTCCCCTGCATCGGCAGGCAGACTTTCAACCACTGCGCCACCAGGGAAGCCCACTATGGACGTTTTAGACCCGATAATTCTTTCTTGTGGGGGTTGCCTTCTGCACTGAAGGATGTTTAGCAGCATCCTGACCTCTACCCACTGGATGCCAGTAGCACCAACCCCACGAGCTGTGATGATCAAATACATCTCCAGACATTGCCAAGTGTCTCCAGGGGGTAAAGTCACCCCCCAGGGAGAACCACTGGTCTAGACGTCATCAGGGATGTTTACGCGCGAGCAAAAGCAAACACCAAAACCAGTCTATCTGTAGGGACTTGGGTAAGGTTGTGAGAGCACAGAGAAAGTCCAGAGGGCAAGGCTCTGGACAGGCAGCTGGGGTCACCTCTGGGGAGGGAGTGGGAGTGTGGATGGAGGAAAGAGGAGGGTCACAGGAGGCTGTCACCTCCTTGTATTAGCTGCCTGTTTGCCAGGGAGGATGTATGTGTTTCTCCCTTAATTGTCTAACAGAGAGGAAAGAGAGGGGAGAGAAAAGAAAAAGAAGCAAGGAGAGGGGAGGGGAGAGAAGGGGAAGAAGGAAGGAAGGAAGGGAGGGAGGGAGGGAGGGAGAGAAGGAGGGAGGGAGGGAGGGGGAGAGAACCCCAAAAGCCAGGCCTGGGCCGAGGTGCTGTGGGACCTCTGTGCTGTCTTTTCCTCTCTGGTCCTCAAAGCAAAATAAAGGGGGCTGCACCCACAGGAACTCCTGCCCTGTGCTCAACCCGGGTGAGCCCCAAGGTGACCTCGCCCCTCCCTCGGGCCAGTCCTCTGCACTGCAGCCCAGCTGTGACACGGAGAAAACAGGGCTTGGGGCCTCGCTCCCCCTTCCAGCAGCTCGAGCGGATTAGCCTCCTGGGGGCGAGGGGAGGACAGGGTCTGGTCAGCCGCCCAGCTCCACGCTGAGGACTTGGCGGAGGCTTGATTAAATAATTACACAGAACCCACTGAGTAATCACACCGTCTCCAGAAACAAGGAGCACCTTCAGAGGAGGACCCGTTAGTGATTTAGGGGCGTGTGAGTGTGTCTGTCTTCTGCCTATGAGAAAATTATCATCACAAGTCCTCATTTGCAAAATGCATCCACCTCCCCCCATCTCACTCCATCCCCTCCCAAACCCGGGTGTATAACGTAACCCCTGTTCCATGACAGAGGACCCTGAGGCTCGGAGAGGTTCGGAGCTAGTTTAAGGTCCCAGGAGAAGGGTGGGGACAAGCCCAGCTCTGTCTGCCCCAGGGGGCTGGTGCCCAAAGGCGACCAGGAAGTCGGCACAGCCAGGACAATGTTCAGGACTGAAAGATCCTAAGAGAGATTTCCAGTTCTTTTTTGTTGTTTTTTGTTTTGGTTCCGCACTGGGATTATTTCTCTCCTTTCAATTTTGGAAAACAAACCTACAATAAAACCGGCCCTGTGAGCCTTCTCAAGGTCAGCTGCTGCCAAGACAACAGCCCAGTGTGTCAGGTGAGAGACGGGACGCCCCTGCAGCTACCCTGGTCCCCACCTGCCCAGGCTGAGGAGGGGGTGCTGGATGATGGGGAGCCCAGGGGTCAGGCTGGGACCCCCTGGTCTTCCCCAGGGTGAGGGCCACGGGTGGCTGGCTGGATGGACGTGAAGACTCTGGCACCGCTTCCAGCCAAGTGTCTGGTTTAACTGAGCTCTCCGTGGCCCAAAGCGGGGTGCCCACAGCCAACTCTCTGCTGGTCCAGCTACCCACCAGCCAGCCACACTGGCTCATTTATGCTGGAGCAGCCCAAATTCATTAATAAGGATTAGTCTCTCCTCAAGAAGAGGTTCGCAATCAAAGGGCTATTAAAATTAAGTGCTGGAGGAACGTGGGGGGGAGGGGGAGGGGCACGGAGGGGGAGGGGCGGGGGAGGGTCAGGCAGAGCTGGGCGTCAGTACCCCCGGACTCTGACACCTCCTTGCCGCGGGACCTTGGGTCCGTCACACCTCGGCCTCATTTTCGAGGACCTGAGGCTCAGTTTCGCCATCTCCGAAATGGAGGGGTGGCTGTGACTACAGGGTCAGTGATAACACGAGTGGAAGCACCCAGCTTGGGGAATAAGTCTTGGGAGAGCCTAGGATGAGACTCCCAGCCCCGGGGCCCCGGGGGAGTTAGTGGAAGGGGAGGGGGATAGCCCCCGCCAGACCGGACCCCCGGAAGTGCCTTTTCTCACCGTCCGGCTGTGCTCACTCTGGCCCCTGGGCACCACGCACGCCCCCCTCGCAGCCCCAGCATCCCTTTCCCCGTCTCCGGGCTGGAGCAGCAGAGCCACCGGGAATAGCGCGGGAGGGGTGGGGGGGCGGCCAGGACACCCACCCCTAGACCCTGGAGGAGGCTGGACTGGACAGGGCGTCCCTGCCCTCAGCCCCCCACCTGCCCTGTGGTTTCTCGGGAGGCCTCAGGTGCAGAGAGGAGGCCAGGGGCCCACACTCCACTGACCCTCCACCTGCGTGGGTGACAAGAGTCCAAGCCATGGCCCTCAACTGGGCACCAGGGCATCCAAAGTGGAGTCCCACGCACGGGCGGCTGTGAAACGCATCCCCCTCTCAAGGAACAGGATTCAAATAGGAACAAAGAAAAGAAGCAAAAGAAGAAAACAGAATCCTGCAGCCTACCAGGTCTGGCTCTTCCTTGGGAGAAGGGGAGACGCCAAAACTCCAGAAGTGCTGAGCCCCGGGTTGATGTGGTCGCCTGATTCCTCTTGAGGACAGGAAATGGAAGGTTGTACAAAGGCCCCTATTATGTGCCAAGCACTCAACCTTCTTGCTTCATCTGACAGCCACAAGGACACCACAAGGTTGGAATTAGTCATTCCCGTTTTACAGAGGGAAAAACTCAGAAGGACAAAGCAGCCTGTGCAAAATACCGTGTCTGGGACAGTCACAGTGCCAAAGTCAAGATTCAAAGCCAGGAGCAGTGGGTTCTGACTCCCTTCTCCTTCCACCCTGCCACTTGGCAACCAGGAGACTGGTGATGACATCGGTGGTGATTACAGCTGACACTTCCCAAGCCCCTCCACAGGCCAGGCTGCAGCTCCCGCAGACCTGAGTCACCCCACCCTCCCCACAAACCCACCAGGCCTGGACTCTCCTACCATTTCAGAATGAAGACCCTGAGGCACAGCAAAGCTAAATGACTCGTCCAAGGTCACGGGATAGGACATGCCAGAGCCAGGACTCCACCTGACTCGCAGGGCCCAGCCTTGCCCCACACTGGGACCCACTTGCACAGTGCTTGGAACAGAGCGACTGGTCCATAAAGAAATATTGGACAGAAGAGGGGATTGGTAGCGAGAGGGAAGGATGACAGGTTAGCACAGCAGTGGATGGTGATGGTCAAGAGGGGGCGCCCAAGAGTCAAATGGCCTGGGTTCAGATCCCAGCTTGGCCACTTTTTTAGTACAAGCTTCTTAACTTGTCTCTGTGTCCATTTTCTTATCTGAAAAAATGACTGTAATAACAGTTCTTACCAGCCAGGGTTCTTCAGAGAAACAAGGAAGTTACTCCACAGCCTGGCACCTGCTGAGAGCTCTGTTCTACCGTGGATGAGTGGAGGGCAGGCAGCACGAAAGCTTTGGACTGGCTCACAGGCCAGCCCCAGGGTATTCTTATGAGGCCACCAGGGGCGGTCACATTCCACACTGCACAAGCCCAAGAGTGAGCACATCCTTAAATTTTGCACCCTGGGCGCCTGGCTTGCCTCACCCTAGTCCCATCCACCCTCGTCTGCCCACTAGTTTCTCCCTGAGCTCCCCTGGTCTCCTGGGGTCCCGCTGCCTCCATCCAGAGGATAGGTGCTCTCAGACCAGCCCTGCCGGGGTTTCCAGCCTGGTGACAGTAAGCTCCCCATCACTGAGAGGTTAGAACAGAGGCCGAATGGCCACATGGAGCCCTACAGACAGGATAAGGGCTGCAAGGAAGCTGGAAACCCGCTTCAGAGCTTTGAGTAAGCTGATGGGGTGAGCATCACCGGTGTGAATGATCACATCGCCACCTGGTGGTAATGTAGGAGATGGGCCAGTTGGCCCCGGGAGGACGGAACAGAGCACCCTCCAACCCCCACCCCTTGCCCCGCCCAGGTTCTTCTCACAATGGGGGCGTTTAGACAGTTAACAAGGTCCTAATACCGAGCACTATTGATGAGTTATTTCCATACATTATATCATTGAATTCCAACAACTCTAAGGCAGGTATCACTATCCTTTTTACAGATGAGGCTGCTGAGGCTCAGAGACTCAAAGTTAGTTGCCCAAGGTCACACAGCCAGCAAGTGGCAGAGCCAGGATTGGAGCTCAGACATTCTGACACCAAAGCCTTCCCTCATAATCGCTAAGCCTCAGGGGATTCAGTGAGAAAGAAAATAGACACCTCCCCTGGCCTCACAGAGCTTACAGCCTCGTCGGGGCACAGAAATCACAGATTCATTTATTAGGTGTCCACTGTGCATTAGGTGCCAGGAATGAAGAAAGTAGCCAGGGTCCCTGACCGAATCAAGCCTGTGGGGAAGACGGACATTAATCAAATAATCACACAAATAAATATACAACAGTGTAAAAAGACCTGAAGGAAAGGTATGGATTCTGAGACTGGACTTCAGGGTGTCTACCTGGCCTGGGGGGTCAGGGGAGTCTTCCCTGAAAAAGTGATGCATTGAGCTGAGATCTGGAAGATGAGCAGGCCTTACCTAGGCAAAGAGGCATGCATTCGTTCATTAGCAAATGAAATCAGGGTGGCGTGTCCATCCATGTTTGCATTTTTTTGCTGTTGCACATACATAAACCCAGAAATAACACATGGAATATTTGCCTTTGCAACTTGCTTTCTTTTTTATTTTTAATTTTTATTTGAGTATAGTTAATTTACAATGTTGTGTTAGTTTCAGGTGTACAGCAAGGTGAATCCGTTATACATATACATATATCCACTCTTTTTTTCTTTTTTATCTTTTTTAGATTTTTTTTCCCATTTAGGCCATTACAGAGTATTGCGTAGAGTTCCCTGTGCTACACAACAGGTCCTTATTAGTTATCTATTTAATATATAGTAGTGTGTATACGTCGATCCCAATCTCCCCTTTATCCCTCCCCCACTTTCCCCCGGGTAACCATTGGATTGTTTTCTACATCTGTAACTCTATTTCTGTTTTGTAAATAAGTTCATTTGTACCACTTTTTTAGATTCCACATATAAGCGATATCACACAATATTTGTCCTTCTCTGTCTGACTTACTTCACTCAGTGTGACAATCTCTAGGTCCATCCATGTGGCTGCAAATTTGCAGCTTGCTTTCTTACTCCACATTTTTCTTCAGGTCTTTGCATGTCAACACATAGAACCATTCACTTTAACTAAGGAGGTCGTCATGCCATGGACACCTGCCATATGCACTATGATTTATCTATCCATGGTCCTGCTGATGGCATTTGGGTTGTTTACAAATTTTCATGCCTAAAAACAGTGCTACAGCCAACATTCTCCAAGCGGATACATCTCAAAGTGCACGTATGTTAGAGTTCCTCTGAAGTAGGGGCCTGTGTTCTTTTAAATACTTTTCAACATCATTTTGGTGGGGGTGAGGAGAAAATACATTTCTATTAATAAAAAATGTATCTTTCCACCATCTTTCCGTGCTGCCATAATGGTGTACATGAATGTCCCGGCTGATGCTCTCAAGAATGTCAACAATGCCAAAAAGAGAGGCAAACACCAGGTTCTTATTAAGCCATCCTCCAAAGTCATCGTCAGGTTTCTGTGATGATGAAGCATGGTTACAATGGTGAATTTGAAATCATCGATGTTCACAGGGCTGGCAAAATCGTTGTGAACCTCACAGGCAGGCTAAATAAGTGTGGAGCAATCAGCTCCAGATTTGATGTGCGACTCAAAGATCTAGAAAAATGGCAGTAAAACCTGCTCCCATCCCACCAGTTGGGTTTCATTGTACTGACAACCTCAGCTGACATCATGAACCATGAAGAAGCAAGATGAAAACACACAGGAGGGAAAATCCTTGGATTCTTTTTCTAGGGATGTTATACATACATGCAAATAAAATGCCTCAGAGGACTCTGAAAAAAAATAAATAATTAAAAAATAAAATTTAAAACATATACAAAAACAAATGCATTTACGAGTTCATTTACCCTGGCTGAAGGCACTTTAAGCTTCTGAAACATCTGCCAAAATGTTTCCCAAATTTCTGAAGACTTTGTTCTTTCTTCCCTTTTTTTGTAAAATTTTTCCCATATGGACAGCTTCTTAGAAGACATACTTAAAGGGTTTTAAATGATTTGGTTTTTTTTTAAATCACTCATTTCACAAACAGGACTACTTTTGCAAGCCTGATTTCAAGGCTTCAGCTGAGTGCTCTGTGGCCTTCAGGCTGGCGGGTCTCAGGCAGGTGACACCCCTGTAGTTATACCAGGTCACCTGGAGATGTACATTACCTGAGGTAGGTGGCTCCTTGGAGGTGGGGCTCACGTTTCTATTCAAGCTTTTGCATGTGGGACCAGTGTGCATGCTGCCCAGTCTGTGACGAGCTTCATGGGAAAACCTGAGTTAACCAGCACCCTACTTCCTGTTGACCCCCTTCATGTGTTAGGGCCCCTTCACCTGGCTCCAGGTGTATGTGTAAACTCCACATGAGAGGTTTCTAGAGCATCAGGTCTGACACAGACCTTGAGGCCCATGGTGGTGTGTGTGTGTGTGTGTGTGTGTGTGTGTGTGAATGTGGGATGTGGGGCGAGGGGTGGCTACCCAATTCTCATCAACCCCTTTTCAGGAATTGCCTCTGGTTCTCAGAATTATAGCTAGGGAAGGGTGAAAGGGACTCTAAAGCCAGGCCTCACCACCTTCTCTACCAGATTCACTCACCGGGCACTCCCCATGGTCCACTCTGTCAGGACATAAACTGAGCAGAGCAGGGCTGCACAGAAAGTCACATCCCAGGAGACAGGGTATCTGATCCAGCAGCAGTTCCAAAATCTGCCACCAGGTGGCAGCACAGCTCCTGCTCTGGCCCTCGCCTCTCAGTGGCTTGGGGGTCCACTGGGACCCTCAGATCTGCATCCAGACCCTGTCTTGTGGTTCCTCTGCTTGTCTCAGCTGTGTGACTCACTCTGAGTCCCCCTGCCCCCATCGGAAACCCCTCCAGCTGGCTAAGATACTAGAGTCAACTGAGGCACAAGGAATCCTGTGCCCCTGAGAATCTGTGTTCCATTGCATCACACTGGAGGCATAGAGTGGGACTACTAGACAGCCCTGAAAAATCCAGGAGGGAATGTGAGGAGGCTCGGGCCAATGTGCAGCAGAGAGAGGGCTTCCAGAACCCAATAAAGTAGCCCTGGTCCCTCTCCCAGCTTCTGTCCCTTCCTTCACCTGTAGCCATAAGACCCCAAACCAAGGGTGAGTGGTCTGTGGCCACAGGCCAAGCCCGGCCTTCTCTGCCCACCATTCCAGGCAGTGCTAAGCTCACTGGCCTCAGCCCCTTATACGATATGCCTCAGCAAAGGGGGGCCCCATGCGAGGCCCCAGATCTCTGGACCAGCACAGGTCCATCTGATGGCCCCCAAGATGCTGTCTCTAGCCTGGATACTGACCCTTAGTACCCTGATCCCTGGTCAAGGCAGAGCAGCCTATATGGAAAGGTGAGCAAGGACAAGCCATGACCCTGGAGCCCCTGCCCAAAGCCTGAGGTCTGAAGCCTGAGGCCCGAAGCCTGAGGTCTGGCAGGTTTCCAGCTCCACACTCACAGCTTCCAGGACAATCTGTTCATTCCACACATGGCAATTGTAATTGCATGACATGTGTGTTTGTGTGACCTTTGAATGTCCCACTACCCTCCTAATCTGTAAGTCCCATAAAAGAAGGGGCCAAGTTGACCCCGGTAATCACTGCACTGAGCACAGGGCCTGGCACATAGTAGGTGCTCAGAAAAAGACTGGACTAAGTAAAAGAAAAAATGGATATCGTCCCAGAGAGAATGCGAAACCCCTGTCAATTGTTTTACAATTGTTAAGGCATGTCCCACAGGGATCTCATTTCATTCTCCCCATCGACCCACAGAGTAGATACTATTATTATCCCACATCACAGTGTATTCCTTTCCTATCACTGTAGTAACAAATTACTATGAACTTAATGGCTAAAACAACACAGTTTTATGGTCTTACGGTTCTGGAGACCAGAAGTTCAACACAAGTCCCATGGGCTAAAATCAAGATGTCTGCAGGGCTGCATTGCTTCTGGAGGCCCTGGGGAGAATCCATTTCCTTGCCTTTTCCAGCTTCTAGAAGCTGCCTGCATTCCTTGGTTCATGGCCCACTTGCTCCTTCTTCAAAGTGGACAATGTCCCATCACTCTGACTGAAGCCAGGAAGGGTTCTCTGCCTTTAAAGACTCCTGTGATTAGATTGGGACCACCCAGATAATCCAGAATAATCTCCCCATCTCAAGGTCTGTAACCATAATCACGTCTGCCAAGTCCTTTATTCAATGTGAGGTAACATATTCACAGATTCCAGGGATTAGAGCATGAATATCTTTTTTTTTTTTTTTTTTTTGGTGGGGTTAGGTATTATCCAGCCTAGCACATACAGATTCAAAATCAGAGATGAATTGACTTCCCCCTCCCAGCGTGTGACTAATGAAATGGGTTCAAACCCAAGTCTTTGGGGCTATAGAATCTGAGTTCTTTCTCCCCTTGTTACCAATGCAAATACCCAGGGTCTCTGGTCCACTTTTTCGGAGGTAGAAAGGCAGGACACACCAGCCCAGCCCCCTTAAGAGTAAATACAGACTTTTATTTATATTTTAAAAAAAAAAAGTGCTTGTCTAGACAGTGGAAGAATGTGGGGAAACGTTCTCTTTATTTCCCTTTATTGTCATTGTTTTAACATAAATACAGTTGATCCTTGAACGAGGTGGGTCCAACAGAGTTGAAAATCCTCCAGTAACTTTGTAATAATTGACCCTCAGTATCCTCAGTTCCACAGCTGGGGATTCAACCAACCTCAAGTCAGGTAGTATGTTATTTAGTGGAAAAACTCTGCGTGTAAGTGGACCCGCGCAGTTCAAACCTGTGTTGTTCAAGGGTCAACTGTGAATCATTTTCAACCAGAGGGAGAAAGGATTAACCCACCTGATTGGCTGGAGTAGGGAAGTGCGCCTGATATTCCCGTCTCTGGACTTAATGCTGCTCCTCTCTGCAATTAAACAAATGGCCAGCAGATGGCGTACCAGGCTCACAGCAGGCTTCTCACCCCCTGGACCACCCCTTTTCTGGGGGTGCAAAGGTGGCAAGTGTGGAAGAGGTCTTCCCCTTCTCTTCTCCAAAACCGGTGCTAAGAGGAAGTGCCCAGCAGGTCAAGTCAAGGGCACAAAATCCAGGGATTCACGCATCTTCAGGGCAGCCAGTTTGGGGACCTGTGCTCCCTCCTGCCCCATCCTTTGAGGCAGATTCAGAGACCAGAATTCAAGCCTGTGTGAGTTGAACCAGAGGGTCAGTCTTGGCTTCAGGGCAGCAGAAAGGAGGAGCAGCTACTTTACAGGACACTTAAGATGGTCAGGCACCTTACATACTTTTATACACATGTATTATTTCATCTCATCTTTCCTGTGGCCCTATAGGGGACCTGGCATTAAAAATAGTGACTTGTGGGGGGTGGGATGAATTGGGAGATTGGGATTGACATATATACACTACTATGTATCTCAATAGATAATTAATGAGATCCTACTGTATAGCACAGGGAACTCTACTCAGTGCTCTGTGGTGACCTAAATGGGAAGGAAATCTAAAACAGAGGGGATATACATATACATATACATATAACTATTCACTTTGCTGTACAGCAGAAACTAACACAACATTGTAAAACAAATATACTCCAATAAAAAAAAATTTTTTTTTTAATGGTGACTTGCTGGGGAGATAGTAGCAACGCCAATCTCTCCAAATTCCAACAAAAATAAGCAGGGCAAATTAGCAAAAGCAAAACCCATGGACAACATTTGCTTCACAGTTAGGTGGCAAAGGTATCCCCATGAACACCAAAATAATATGAGTGGAGGAGCTCAACCCCCAGTAGCCACCTACATGTTATCAGATGCCCTGGGGTTTCTCCCACCCTCACCCCAAGCTGCTCCTAGCTCGGCCTCCAGCCTTTGGCATCCCATCTGTTGCCAGCAGAGGGAAGCAAGGGGGTGTCTGAGGGACATGACAGGAAGACAACCCCCAAATAGGCAGCAGGTATTCAGTGGAAAGCATGGAGGGACAATTCAAGAAGAGTGACTGAATCTGGGAGGGGTTTTGCCCACTCCCATAGTAAGCGAGGGCAAGAATCCTCAGGAAGGACTACGAACTCTCAAAGATGTTTGGTTCCCTTCCAGGACAAGGTCCCACACTGCAGAGGAAATGCTTTGGAGTGGGATCAAAACGGAGGAGGACTGATTAAGACAATGGAGAGGAAGGAAGAAGATCCAGATTAAAGTGGCGGGAGGAGACGGAGCCGGGAGAACTCAGAAAGCAGGTCACCAAGTCTGTGTGCACCACACGCAGACAAGAGGAGGGGGAGCTCTTGAGGTTAGAAATGCATCCCAAACATCACCTTCAAGTTCCGGAAAACTAATGTCACATAAAAATGAGCAACAGAGGGCTTCCCTGGTGACGCAGTGGTTGAGAGTCCGCCTGCCGATGCAGGGGACACGGGTTCGTGCCCCGGTCCGGGAAGATCCCACATGCCGCGGAGCGGCTGGGCCCGTGAGCCATGGCCGCTGAGCCTGCGCGTCTGGAGCCTGTGCTCCGCAACGGGAGAGGCCACAGCAGTGAGAGGCCCGCGTACCGCAAAAAAAAAAAAAAATGAGCAACAGAGAAGTCTGGAGGTCAAATCCCATACATAGTTAATTTAAGCAACAGGAGATTCAGGAGCCAAAAAGCATCCCTAGAAATAGGATAAAGCATGCCAGCAAGACATTTCTTCAGGACAGATCAAAACCATAGCCTTCTATTTCAAAATGACCTTAAAGACATTTTTTAAGTATGCAAGATGTGAAAGAACAACATAAACTACAACTAGAGAACCTTAATTAGAAAACAGAATTCAGGAAAGAATTAGAAATACAAGGGAAAGAAGTCATTTTAGAAATGAAGGCTAAGGTAGAAGAAACACAAGAGCAAATTAACCCAACCTTAAGATAATGCCTTAAGAGAAAAAGTTGAAAAGGAAGAAATATTATAAATCAACAAGAAATGAAGACAGAGGGTTTTTTTTAATATTCTAGAGAAAAGAACAAATATTGTAATTAGGCAAAGACGTTTCAACATACAAGTAACAAAAGTCCCCGAAGAAGAAAACTAAAGCAAGAGAACAAATACTAAAAACTATTAATCAAGTAAACTTACCAAAATTTTTAAAAATTAAAATTACAAATTGAAGGAGCACACTGCATACCTGAAAATATCAACCCACAATAATCAGACATATTCAAGACATTCTAATAAAATAACTGGACTTCAAGAAAAGAGAAAAAAAATCCTCCAGGCTTCTAGGTAATAATAATAATAATAATGGACTTATAAAGAAAAATAAATTAGATTATTATCAGGCTTTTCAAGAATAATGCTTTATGTAGAAGAAAAAGAAGTCACATACTTAAGACATTCAAGAAAGGAAAATGTAAGTTAATAATTGTATGTCCAGCAAAAGTGATTTGTAAGTTAAATGGACTCAGACAAATAATGATTAACATAAAAGAACTCAGAGAATATTGTTCCCATGAGCCTTTCCTGAAGAATCTGCCAGCGAACAGGTTTCAGACAACCAAAATGACTAGAAAGATGAGAAAAAAGGACTGGTAGTGAACATTAAATATATAGTTACTGGAACAACTAAGACTCAATGGGGATTGAAAAGAGATGGTGCCACGTGTAATGTCTGTGTGCTCTGACAATGTATCTACAAGACCACTATGAAAATATGGAGAATGGGAAGAGCATATACCAAGAAAAAATATACCAAAAAAAATAATGTTTTTAACTGTTTCCAATAATTATGTTGGTGGTGGTATTCCTGTCGTAATTTTGAGACGGCTGTGTGTGTAATGTGGGATAAAGCATAAGTAATTACGGAATATTCTAATTCTACCATCCACTATACACTTGCGAATGTGATTCTCAGCATGGAAGAAAGGAGAGATGTAATACAGAAGTGATTAAGTAAAAATCCTAAATGTGGGTTGGAAGTATCAGTTTGAACACAGGGTTCTGTCCTCTGGGATTTTGGCTAAGGAGTGTGCATGATAAAATGTATTTCTTTGTAATCAAACTAGTAGCAATGTGTATCCCTAGCACCTGGATAGTGGTCATGAAATACCATTTCCCTTTTCTTTCTTTTTTTAATTTTAAATAAAAGGCCTTCTTGGAGAAAGAAGATTCCAGGTCTGGAGCAGAAAATGTAGAAGATGAATCTGGTGCATCTTGTCATACAGAAAGACAGGAACCTCTCAGGGACAGCTAGGGTTGTACCGAAAAGACTCAAGAGCCAGCTTGAAGAAGCTCTCCCTGGCATGGGACGATGGAACGGGACAAGTTGAGCTTCAAAAAAAAAATGATACTTGTACATGATTGTAACCCATCAAATATGCTAAAATCTAAGAGTTCATAATGACATTGAAAAGGAATTAATTGGTCCCCTCCTTCCGAGGATGATAAAGAACCAATTCATTTCCTTGAAAACTGATGAATAAAGGGAAAGAAGCAAGCATGTGTCCTGCCTTTCCTATATGACCTGTATCAACAGGGCAACAAAGAGTAAATGAGAGGAAGCATCCCTTTCTAAAAGTCTCTTTCCAATTGATAAATGAAAAAGAAAGATTGGGATTGGAATGTTGCCACGTGCAACCCCAATGAATTCAGGGACTGACTAAGACCATCGACAGACAGCTGCTAAGACAGAAAGAGAGAACACCCAACATTGTGTGCTGCCTGAGGAGAGCACACAAGCCCCCCAAGGAGCTAGCCAAAGGGATTGAACCCAGGTCTGATCAAGCCTCTGGATCCAGCTGCCAGCTTCCAGGAAGCACAGAGGACCCAGGAGCACACTGAACGGTACTGTTCGGACAAAGTCAGCAAAATCCAGACCATGGGAAAGTCTACAAGGCAAATGGTGTTCCTTCAACAAATAGCTTGTAAGGAAAAGAAAGGGTCCAGGAACATCTCTAGATTAAAGGAGACTTTAAAGATGTATCTTTTCTTTTTAAGAGGCAAGTCTAACAATGATATCTAGGGATACACACTTCAGTGCTAAAGTATTGCAAGAAAATTACTGTAAAAGTCAGGCTACTCGTTCATTGCAGAGGGGTGAGAGGGCTTAGATTGGAAAGAGGCACCTGGAGAGAGTTGGGGGAGAGGAGTGCTTGCAAAGTTCTATTTATTAACTTGGGAAGTAGTTACAAAGATATTTACCATACAAAGATATTTACCATAAGATGACTCATTAAGCCATATGTTTTGTGTGGTTTCTGTATGTATCTGTGTTTACTTTACAATAAAGGGTTTTTTTTTTTTTAAAGGCTGAAATGAACGAATGAATGAACCACCTAGGAGGTCTCCTTGTTCTCCTTTGATGGATGACAAAGAGACAACTCAGAGAGGAACACAAGTTTGCCCAAAGCCACACAGCTGCTAAGCTGCCCAGCTGGACTGGAAACCCAAGTGAGATTCATCTGTTCTTTTGACAAACAGTTGCTGACACCTGCTGAGTTGGTTTCTGGGCAAACAGCTGAGTTAAAACAGTCTGGCTTCAGATCCACCTGCCCTGCACAGGAGTAATGCAGGGGGTGTGTAAGGGACACATGCGGGTCTTGGTACCCAGCTGGGTGTGGTCACAGTACACCCCAGGGCCCCTCCCTTGTTCAGGGCCCGCGTGGTGCTCTCAGAAACTGTGTCCACGCAGCTTTTCTCACCCCAGACTCTGGACATAGAAATGCATTTGATCTCACCTGACCATCTGATGAAGTTTCGCTTCTGTTTCTCAACACCTCCCGGAGTGTTCTGTCCCCTGGAGAAGAAAGAGGGTCTGGGAAAGGGTCCTGGCCTAAAACTAAGAGGCCAGCTTGCACCCTTCCCTTGCTACTCCACCTGGGAGGGCGCCAATGAGTTGGGGCAAATGGGGAGAAGATGGAACTGTGCCGTCAGCTCTGCAGGCTAGAGCCCCTCCCTTATCTGCCTTGGTATCTGTCAACCCAGCATTTGACACTCAATCTGGTAGAGAGCAGGGGCACGATACATGTTTGTTGAATGAATAAATGAATGAATTTGCTATATCACTTTTGATCTATTTTATAGAGTCTAAGGTTAAATCAATGCTTTTAAACTATATCATCCTAGGGACTTCCCTGGTGGTCCAGCGGTTAAGACTCCACACTTCCATTGCAGGGGGCACGGGTTTGATCCCTGGTCCAGGAACTAAGATCTCACATGCCACACAGCACGGCCAAAAAAAATTTTATTTAATAACATTATCCTTAGACCCTCAGACATAGAGGACAAATTTACGGTTACCAGGGAGGAAAGCGAGGGATAGATTAGGAGTTTGGGATTGACATAAACACACTGCTATGTATAAAATAGATAACCAATAAGGACCTACTGTAGAGCACAGGGAACTCTACTCAATGTTTTGTAATAGCCTATAAGGGAAAAGAATCTGAAAATATACATATATATGTGTATATATATGACTGAATCACTTTGCTGTACACCTGAAACTATCACAACATTGTAAATCAACTATACTTCAATTTATATATATATATATGTATGTATATGTCATCTTTCACTCTAAAACGGGAGTTATGATAATGCCCAGCCCTAGGGTCATTGAGAAGACTGAACTAGTTAATAAATGTAAAACCTGGACTTCCCTGGTGGCGCAGTGGTTAAGAATCCACCTGCCAATGCAGGGGACATGGGTTCGAGCCCTGGTCGGGGAAGATCCCACATGCCACAGAGCAACTAAGCCTGTGCACTGCAACTACTGAGCCTGCACTCCAGAGCCCGTGAGCCACAACTACTGAGCCTATGTGCCACAACTACTGAAGCCCGTGCTCCACAACAAGAGAAGCCACCGCAATGAGAAGCCCACGCACCGCAACGAAGAGTAGCCCCCGTTCGCCGCAACTACGGAAAAGCCCATGCGCAGTAACAAAGACCCAACGCAGCCAAAAATAAATAAATTAAATATATATATGAAACCCTTAGATTAGGGTCTGGCACGTAGTGAGCCCTCAATGAGTTATTCCTGTAACTGAGAGAAGTTTGTCTAAAGTTAGGGCCCAGTCAACGTGAGATTAGGGATCAGTATGGGGCCAGGGTCAGAAGTCAGGGGGCAGAGAGAGCTAGTTTAGCATGGGGTTAGGATTAGAGGAACAGTTTGTGGCCAGTCAGCAGATTTTTTAAATTAACCATCTGTGTGTTTATTTATCCCCCACATTGTTCCAGAAGGACTCAAGGCAGCTCTTAGGAACCCCAACTGCAGAAATCAGGAAAGAGAGATGGAAGCAGGTATGCTCCTGGCCTGGGGCATTCATGCTGATACCCCAGGGCCCTCTCAGCAGAGATCCACGAGTGGGTGACCAAATCCCAGGACTTGCTGGCCACTCTGAAGTCCACACTGACAGCCCAGGGTCAAGCAGAACCGACCTCTCAGAGTTCTAGTGAGAAGTCCATGAGTTACCCATCAAAGTACCGGCACATAGTAAGGTCTCAATAAACGTTTACTATTATCACCAGAGAACAAGGCTGAGGTGGACCCAGAGGGCCTGCTTTGAATGTGCAGTGAGCAGTGGGGGGTCGGCATTCTCTCACTGGCCAGACCAGTACAGCCTCTCCCCGTGAGCAGAGCACCGCCCCCCAACCCTGCCAATGAATCAGAGCCAGGAGAAGTGGACAGTCAATAGGATCAGACTGGGATGGCCAAGTCCACTCCATCAGGGCTGCCCTGACCAGCAGCTCCAGGGATGCCTGAAATCCATCGGCTCTGACCTCCTCCTCTCCTTAGAACGTGCCTGGATGGGTCCTGCCAGCTCTGGACTCTGCCTGACCAAACCCCAGCCCCAGGACATCCCTCTTCTTTATGTTGTTGAATATATTTGGCCAGACAAGGAAAAGTCCACAGGGCATATTTAAAATGCTCTGTGTGTGTGTGTGTGTGTGTGTGTGTATTTGGGGGTTGTATCAGTTTCCTGTTGCTAACTATAACAACTTAACCACTTGAACAATACATAGCATCTTAATCCTGCAAGTCAGACGTGGACTAAAATCAAGGTGTCAACAGAACCCTGCTCCTCCTGGAGGCTCTAGGGTAGAATCTCTTCCTTGCCTCTTTCAGCCTCTAGTAGCATCTTGCATTCCATGGCTCATAGCCCTCATCCATCTTTAAGCCAGCAACTGTATCACACGGTTTTGCTTCCTGTCCTCACATCTTCTCTGACTTTGACCCTGCCTCCCTCTTACACGACCCTTTGATTTCACTAAGCTCACCTGGGTAATCCCAGCTAATCTCCCAATCTCAAGACCCTTAACTTAATCACATCTGCAAAATCTCTTTTGCATGAGAGATAACATATTCACAGGTTTCGGGGTTCAGGACAGGGACATCTTGGTGGGGGACATTATTCTGCCTAGCCCAGGGGCCTAGTGTTGTACTCCTAGGATGCTGTGACTCCCCTGCTCTCTGTTCTACCCACTGGGGGAACTTTGGAACCAAGAAACAGCCCTTCTTCTCAGTCCAAAGAAATGTTCGTAAAATGTCCCATCAGAAGACAAAGAAAAGAAGTGAAGCAGCCCTTTGGATCCTTCTAGAGATTGGACAAGAAATTAAGCTCACCTCCCTGGGGTCCCAACATATACCTGTGATACCAGCCAAGGGGACAGCCAAGAGTAAGGGACAGTGGCCAGTATCAAGCTTCTCCCGCTGGGGAAAGCCAGGCCGGGACAGACTTCACCTCACTTCTGAGCTCACTTATGATTAGAAAGATCATTTCATTACCAAATGAAATGGACAAAGAAGCAATGGCCCAGGGACCAATTTGAAAGCTGCCTTCCAGCTCGCAAAAATTATAAACCAGACCCAAACAAAAAAAAACCCTAGAGTGCCCAGGGTCCCAGATTTGCGTTCCCCGCCCCTCCACCGCAATTTTATCTGACTTGCTGACTCTGGGTCTGGGTTCCGAGTCACAGAGACGGTGCAGGAAGGACGAGGCAGAGGTGCTCCGGAGACCTTCCAGCCCCAATCTGCACAAGCTGCCACAGCTTGGACCCATCAAGCATCCCTCCTGTAAAGATGCTTCTTTCAGCTGAAAGTCATAAATCTCCTCTTGTTTTGGTGACAGCTTGATTGCTGCCTTTGCTTGCAGAAGACACACACATAGGAAGCAGTCAACCTTCACAGTCAGAAGGGGAATTCGGTCAAATGCCAAGATCAGAACCTGGTCTGTTAATCCTCAGGCAGGAGTGTGGAGAGGAGACCCTGCTGGGACCGCGCAAACCCTGGGCACCACCAGGTGTCGTGCCTGGGAGGTGTCCTGTCTCTACCTGGAGACTTTGCTCTTTTCTGCTCCTAATAGACTTGGCTGGTCCCAGCATTTAACTCTCAAAGGCAACCTTGTTACTCTCATGTCCATGTTCCAGAGGTGGCCACCTCACCATATTCCTCAAGAACTGACAATTCAAGAGTAAAAAGGTAAAAAGAAGAAAAAAAAGAAAGAAACAATTAGAAAGGTAAAGAAATAGGGACAGAGGGGAAATGGGAGAAGGAACGCTGAGAGCAGCCAGTGGTGAGATTAGTGCAGACAGCAGAGCTCAGAGTCCTAGGCACAGATATGACTCCGCTTCTTAGCAACCATTGTGAAAAGGGAAACAAGGTCCATCATGTGTCATAAGGCCTGTCAGCTAAAAGCAAAGTCATTTCCCCCCGACAGAAAATGCCTAATCTTAGTACTAAGATGTGGAAGAAATTTATTCTGAGGTTCCCATGGAGAGGCCACCACAGACAGAATGAAGGAATACTGTCCTCATCAAGATCCTGACCGTAAATCCAGCAACCAGTTTCCTAGGGCTGTTTCTTATAACCCTTCTTGATGAAGGCCCAGAGTATAAGGCTGAAGGCCTACAAAACACCTGTTCAGATAAGGGTTACTAAGCATAAAGAGTTAAGTGATGGAAGTGGTCCATTATGAGTTGTGTGTGTTTGACAGATGTGTACATTTTTGCCTCTGTGCTTCCTGCAAGTCGGCAGCTGGACCCAGAGGCTTGATCAGGTTTGAGTTCAATCCCTTTAGCTAGATTCTCAATGGGTTTGTGAAACGCTAAACACCGGTGAGTATGAACTATCAACAAACACACACAGAAATATGGATGAATTTCACCAACACAACCTTGAGCAAACGAAACCAGACACCAAAATGTGTACACGGTATAATTTCAAATACAGTTGACCCTTGAACAACGCAGGGGTTAGGGACGCCAACCCCCAGGCAGTCAAAAATCCTTATACTGCTGTCTCTGTCTAGAAGACAAAGGAATTGATAAAGGACTCACTCAAGGGCAGGAAACTGAAAGAGTTTAGATAGAATCAGGACTCAAGCCCAGGAAACTGAAAGAGTTTAGATAGAATCAGGACTCAAGCCCTCGTTTTATTATTCCACGTACTGTGATCTCTAATCGAATACAAACTTTTCCCCCCACTTCATTAATTTAAAGATCTGTAAAGTGAAAATACAGGTACCATATTTATTGAAAAAAATTCACATATATGTGGACCCGAGCAGTTCAGACCTGTGTTGTTCAAGGGTCAACTGTATATAGAAGTATAAATACAGATAAAACGAATATATGCTGCTGAGAGTCAGGGTAATGGTTAACTCTGGGAGGTTGTGGGGAATTCCCCGGCTGTCCAATGGTTAAGACTCCAGCTTTCACTGTCTTGGGCTCGGGTTTAATCCCTGGTCGGGGTACTAAGATGCTACACGTTGCGTGGCACAGCCAGAAACAAACAAACAAACAAACCTTGAGAGGCTGTGGTGTGTGGAAGGGCAAGAGGGCTTCTGGGATGCTGGCAATGAGTGTTGATTACATGGATATGTTTCGTCTGTGCAAAATTCTTGTGGTATGGGCACTTTTCTCAATGTATGTTACACTTCAATAAAGTTTTTAGGTGGTATCAGGTCATCATCGTATGAATTTTAAATTGGGGGGGGGCAGGGATTCAGGCTGTGACCACAGTTAGAACTCATTCCAGGACTGGAATGTGGGCTCAGCTGGGATAAGTGTCACTGTGGGCACAGGGTCAACACCCAGCTCTGGCTAGATCAGGACTGATCCTGGCATGAGGGCTCAGTCCCTCAGTCTTCAGCTTGACCACTGCCTTTCCAGGGTCTGACCACTTGATGTCTCCACTCAACAAATTGCTAAGTGAGGAGAAGGTTGGATAGAGTCGTTTGGACCCATAACGTCCCTGAGCTGGATTTAGGTCGGGAATGACTAGAAAATGTCAGAGGATGAATCCGAGTGGACCAGAGCTGGCTCATCTGGGGCTGAGGGACAGGCCCTGTGGAACAGTGGGCAGCAGAGGGGACTGCAGAGGCAAGGCCAGCTCAGAAGCCCCCAGCTTTTTCCCCTATTCAGTCAGTATTATTTCCTTCCTTCCTTCCTTCCTACCTTTCTTCCATGTTTAATGAGCTCCTGCTCTGGACCAGGCACTGAGGATTCAAGGGGGGCAGATGGGCCACAGTCCCTGTCTTCACGGAGCTCACATTACCCACACACCTCCTCTCTCCCTGCCCAGCATCCACTGCTTCCACTAAGCCCAGAAGAACTGCTGATATTAGAATCTACCTCCCAACCAGCTCCTCAGCCAGGACCCCCCTTCTTGTTTGTCTGTCTTTCCCACCAGGTTGGATATCCAAAGGGCAGGGGCCTCATCTGTCTTCCAGACCCTCGTGTTCTCTGGTTCTGGCCCAGAGTAGATGACCAATAAATATTTGTTGAATGGAAGTGGGAGAGCAACGAGGTCGTCACATCATCCCTTCAGAACCGAGCAGAGCAGGGGTGCTTTCTCTGAGTCTGGGGCATGAGGCTCCCAGACCTTGCAATTCTGGAAGAAGTCTCTGACAAGACTTTCTGTGGGGTGGACGTGGGCATGTGAGTAGGTCTGAGAGCTGGAGGTTTCAGGGCCAGGAGGGCTGCAGGGGAAGAGAGAACCAGAACAGTGCTGTCAGTCCAGCTCCCGGAGCCGGGTGCAGTCCCACTTCCCCTTTTTCAAAAGCAAACACAGGGGGAAGGAAGGGGCCGGCTTCCACACCACCCTTTGATAGGCCCAGGTACCTGGCTACAGGAGCAGGAAATATGAGCCAGCAGAGATTAAGTAGGAATCAGCTGGGGGTGCACCCTTCCTGCCTCCATCTCCACGCAGTACCCCAGCCACCTCCACCCAGCCTTGGCAGAGGATGAAGGGTAAGAGGACCAGCTGAGTCGGGACCTGCTAGGGTCCTGAGAAAGAGACTTGGGGAATGAGGCAGGGCATAACTTTGGGGAAGCAGGCTGGAGGGAAAGGGATGAAGAGTAGGAGCTGCAAGCAGATGCTCCCTGGAAGAGGGAGGAGGCTGCGGGAGATTGAGACACAGACTTGGATGTTCACGTGGATCTGGACGGTTCCCCTGGACCTTCAGAGAACCAGTTTTGGACCATTTCCCGCAGCATCAGAGATGGGGGTATTAGGATGGGACCTTCAGCACCAGGGTCTACTGCCCCACACACATCCAAATAACATTTCCATATTGGCTGTTCCATTGGAGTCTAGAGTAGATCAGCACTGTCCAATAGAACTTTCTGCAATGAAGGAAATGTTCTATAGGTTCTATAGGTTTTCCAAGATGGCAGCCACTACAATATGGCAGCAGCTACTATATTGCACAGCACAGCTCCAGGCTCGCATGGAAGGTGAACAAAGCCACTTCCCACTATTTCTTTTTTCCCCGCTCTCTCGTTCTATTCTCTCACATCCTATTCTTCTTACGCCTCAAGCTATCAGTCAATAACGACGTCGTAATGCGTATGAATTTCACAGGCCATAAACTCGTGTAAAGCAAATATATAAAATAATTTATTTTTCTATCATTGAGTGTAACATCTGTCTCAAATACCCATCCTGTAGCAGAGATTTACTCTCAATAAATTCAGGTTAAATGCAGTCCGGTGAAGATTTCCTCCTTCTTTTCCCACAGAATACATCTAAGTCCATATCCTATTCATTTAATCTTTTCTTTTATCTCCAAACTTCATCCCTGGATTCTACTATTTCTACCCCTCCTGCAGGGGCAAATAAAGCAGGCATAGAATCCCTTCTCAAAGACTCATCCCAGCATCTAATGCCACTGTCCCCCCCCCACATACTCCTGTACTTCCCACCCTTTGTTAACATTTATTGAACACCTCCTATGTACCAGGCATATTTTTTAAATAATTTTTTAAATTTTTATTTATTTTTTGGCCTCGTTGGGTCTTTGTTGCGGTGTGCGGGCTTCTCGTTGAGGTGGCTTGTCTTGTTGCGGAGCATGGGCTCTAGGTGCACGGGCTTCATTAGTTGCAGCATGCAGCCTCAGTAGTTGTGGCATGCGGGCTCTAGAACGCAGGCTCAGTAGTTTTGGCGCATGCATGGACTTTGTTACTCTGCAGCATGTGGGATCTTCCCGGACCAGGGCTTGAACCCGTGTCCCCTGCACTGGCAGGCTGATTCTTAACCACTGCACCACCAGGGAAGCCCCCTATTCTAAGCACTTTAAAACCATTCACCCGTTTAGTCTTCCCAATAACTCTCTGAGGCAAATGCTGTTAATATTCTCATTTTGCAGATTAGAAACAGAGGCACAGAGAGGTCCTCTGAAAAAGCTCACACAGAAATTATTCTTGGGCTAGGACTTCAAAAACCAGTATTACATATGCATCACCCAGCAATCCTACTTCTAAGAACCCATCCCAAAAATAGGCTGCCAAAATCCTGAGAGTAATTATGCACAAGACCTTCTGTTATCATACTCTTTGTAACAGCAAATGACTAGAAGCTATCCAAACGTCCATCAACAGGGAATCAAATGAATAAATCATGGTACTTTACATGATAGAGTACTATGCAGCTGTGAAAATGGAACAAGTGCTATCTCTACACATTTTAATAGGGTGAATTTCAGAATATATCATTAAAGACATGCAGACATATTGTTAAAGACAGCAAAAACCTCAGAACATATATACTGAAAGAAACGTATATGGTATGCTACCAGTTATGTAAGAAAGAGGGGATATAAATATATACACATATATATGCTTATACTTTTTAAAATTAAAGAAGAGGGAATTCCCTGGCAGTCCAGTGGTTAGGACTCTGTGCTTTCACTGCTGTGGGCCCCAGTTCAATCCCTGGTTGGGGAACTAAGATCCCACAAGCCATGTGGTGCAGCCAAAATAATTAATTAATTAATTAAAATAATAAAATTAAAGAAAACAAAAAAAAAACTTTAAAAAATTATTACCTCTGGGAAGAAATGTATATGGTATGCTACCAGTTATGTAAGAAAGAGGGGAGATAAATATATGTACACATACATATATGCTTATACTTTTTAAAATTAAAGAAGAAAACAAAACAATTTTTAAAAATGATTACCTATGGGAGAGGGAGAGACCAGAGCGAAGGGAACAGGTATAGAATCTAGACTTACCTGAATATACTTTATTTTGAAGATTTGGCTGTGGAACGGTATCATTGTTCTACATAATTATTAAAGCAAAATTGAATTTCAAATAAAGTAATCCCTAAAACCTGGAAATAAAATGAAAGAAATGCATCAAACTAGAAATTAAACTGATAGTGTAACCACTCAGAGAAGAATTATTTCAAATAATTTTGATACAGTAATTTGTGCATTCTTAGATTGTACATAAATCTAGTGTTACTGCCATTAGAAACCAACTCTCTCAGCATAAGAGAAAACAGATACAAATATAAAATCAAAAGAGTTAAGCAAAATCTCTATAATCTGGGACTTCCCTGGTGGCGCAGTGGTTAAGAATCTGCCTGCCAATGCAGGGGACACGGGTTCAAGCCCTGGTCCGGGAATATCCCACATGCCCCAGAGCAACTAAGCCCGTGCGCCACAACTACTGAGGCTGCGCTCTATAGCCCGCGGCCACAACTACTGAGCCCGCATGCCTAGAGCCCGTGCGCCACAACAAGAGAAGCCACCGCAGTGAGAAGCCCCTGCACTACAAAGAAGAGTAGCTCCCACTCACCACAACTAGAGGAAGCCCGCGCACAGCAATGAAGACCCAACGCGGCCAAAAAAAAAATCCCTGTAATCTAAATTAAATTTTAACTTACCAGTGTGAACTCAAGACCTCTTAAAATTTTTTATCTCTATCCACTGAAAAGACCTGGAAACAATTACCAATGCAGTAGCTATGAGCACCCCTAGAGAAAAGATTGTGAAAGATCTAAACATCATTTCCCAAGAACCAGGGGTACTTGAGAAACGGCCAATTCAAGGTCTGGGGCAAAAAAATGTACAAGGTGAACTTGGAACATCTTGTCATTCTAGAAAGCAAGTAAGCTACAAGGTTATGTCAAAAGGACTCAGAAGTCAATCTGAAGAGGCTCTAGCTGGCCAAAGATGAGACACTTTGAGCATCAATAAGGCTTAAAATCAAACAGGCTTAAAATCCATAAGTTCATAATGATACTCAAAAAAAGAAGAAGAAGAAGAAAAAGAAAATCTCATTGCATTCCCTTTGAGCATGTTAGGGAAGCAACTCAACATTTTGGAAATTGATAAATAAAGGGAAAGAATCAAGCATTTTTTTCCTACTTTTCCTGTATGAACTGAATCTCATTGTAACCAGCTAATTGACTAGAGGAAATTTCCCTTGATAGACATATTTCTCCTAATAAGTGAAAAAAAATTTAAGAATTAGAATTTTGCATTTTGGGTTTTGCAACCTTTAACAAAACAATGGGTTTAGGCCATGATCATTAATGGCTAGGAATTTCACTAAAAGAGAGACAAATACATACAACTTCCTAGTGGAGGTGTACAACATCACCTGTGAAGTATTCTTGCTAAAAAACCGTTCAACCTGACTCTACTAAGATACTAGTCACATGAAAAAAAGGGCTCAGCAGATATGTGAAACAACACCACAGGGATGCAATCAGCCAAATCCGGACTGTAGGAAACTCTACAAGACAAATACCACATTTCTTCAATAAATAAATTGAAGGCAGAGAAAGGGGGAAATCTCTCCAAGTCCTGTCTATTCCACCTCCCACACTTATAAAAAAAGAGAGAGATGGTGGAAGAACCTATATATTAAAAGAGACTTAAGAGATATATCAATCAAGGCAATATGTAGACCTTGTTTGGATCTTGATTCAAACATATTATACATTTTAAAATTAGACAACAATTGGGCATTTTGAACCCCGATGGGATATTTGACAAGATTATGAATTCGTTGTTGACTTTGCAGGTATAATAATGATATTGTGGTTACATGTTGAAAGTTCTTATCTTTTAAAGAGACACGGGGAAATGTTTACAGATGAAATGATATGATGTGTGTTATTTGCATCAAACTCATACAATGGGGGGGGGTTCCCTGGTGGCACAGTCGTTAAGAATCTGTCTGCCAATGCAGGGGACATGGGTTTGAGCCCTGGCCCGGGAAGATCCCACATGCCACAGAGCAACTAAGCCTGTGTGCCACAACTACTGAGCCCAGGTGACACAACTACTGAAGCCCGCACATCTAGAGCCCTAGAGAAAGCCTGCACCCAGCAGCGAAGACCCAACGCAGCCAAAAATAAGTAAGTAAATAAACAAATAAATAAATAAACTCATACAATGGAGGAGGGGGTAGATGGGCACATAGTTAAGTTCATCCATGAGTTAATAACTGTTGAAGCTAGTTGATGGGTATGTGGAGGCTCATTATATTATTCTCTTTTTTTTTGTATACACTTAAAATTTTTTATTATAAAAAATCTTTAAATAAAAAATTTAAGGGAAAAATCTCACAATGACTGCTTTCTATTCTTTCTGCATTTCTGCTATAAAAACCACCTCTGAGGCCAAAGGTACTAGTCTGAACCTGAAAAGGTGATGGGATACAAGGCTGTACAAAAAAAAAAAAAAAAGACTTACATCGATTAATACTTCAAACTATTTTTTAAATTGAGGTGAAGTTCACATAATATAAAATGAGCTACTTTAAAATATACAGTTCACTGGCATTTAGTACATTCACCATGCTGTACAATCACCATCTCTGTCAAGTTCCAAAACATTTGCATCCCTCCCAAAAGGAAACCCCATACTCATTAAACAGTCACTCCTCATCCCCCAGCCCCTGGCCACCACCTGTCTGCTTTCAGTCTCTATGGATTTACCTATTCTGGATATTTCATATAAATGAAATCAGAGACTATGTGACCTTTTATTTCAAACTATGTTCAACCACACATGTACTAAGCTCTATTATGTACCAGGCACGAGTTCAGCACTAGAGATAAGATGGTGAAGACAGGCATACAATCCAGACCTTCCCGGGGCTTCAGAGACCATTATGCAAATGAATACAAACAATTAACTAATTACAGGAGGATTTATTTTTATAAATTTATTTATTTTATTTATTTACTTTTGGTTGCCTTGGGTCTTTGTTGCTGTGCGTGGGCTTTCTCTAGTTGCGGTGAGCGGGGACTGCTCTTTGTTGAGGTGCACCGGCTTCTCATTGCCGTGGCTTCTCTTGCTGCGGAGCACAGGCTCCAGGCACGCGGGCAAAAGTAGAGTTGTGGCTTGTGGGCTCTAGAGCACAGGCTCAGTAGTTGTGGCTCAAGGGCTTAGTTGCTCCACGGCTTAGTTGCTCCGCAGCATGTGGGATCTTCCCAGACCAGGGCTTTAACCCGTGTCCCCTGCATTGGCAGGCAGATTCTTAACCACTGCGGCACTAGGGAAGTCCCAAGTACCTAATTACAAATGTGCAAATGCTGCAGAGTTGAAGAACAGAATCTACAGGAAAGGTAAAACAAAGGGGGGGGGGTGCAGATTTAATCTGCTGAATGAGGGAAGGCTTCTCTGAAGAGGTGACATTTAAACTGAGCCCTAGGGACTTCCCTGGCGGTCCAATGGTTAGGACTCAGCACTTTCACTGCTGAGAGCCTGGGTTCAATCCCTGGTCAGGTAACTAAGACTCCACAAGCCGCTTGGCACGGCAAAAAAAAAAAAAGTTAATAAAAAAAAAAAAAACTGAGCCCTAAAGAATGACTAGCAGGGAGCCAGGGGGAGGAAGGACAGACAAACCTTCCTGGCCAGGTCGGAGGGCAGGCACTGGAAGCTCTAAACAGAGTCATGAAACTTGATTTGTTTGTTTTTGTTTTTGTTGGATTTTTTATTAACTGAAGTCCATAGTTTACATTAGGGTTCACTCTTTGTGTTGTATAGTTCATTGGGTTTTGACAAATGTCTAGCGACGAGAGTTCACCATTATAGTATCACACAGAATAGTTTCACTGCCCTAAAGATATCCTGTGCTTGACCTATTCTTTCCTCTCCTATTCCTCCCCGCCCCCAATTGATCTTTATACCCCCCTACGGTTTTGCCTTTTCCAGAAGTTCATACTGTTGGAATCATATAGTATGTGGCCTCTTCAGACTGGCTTCTTTCACTTAGCAATATGCATTTAAGGTTCTTCCGTGTTTTTTTTGTGGCTTGATAGGTCATTCTTTTGTGTGTGGAGGGGGGGGAGTAAAATATACGTAACATAAGATTTACCATTTTAAGCATTTCTAAGTATATGGTTCAGTGGAATTAAGTATGTTCACCTTGCTGTGCAACCGTCATCACCATCCAACCCAAAACTTAGCTCCTTTGTTATTGCTGAATAATATTCCACTGTATGGATGGACCACAGTTTGTTTATCCAATCACTTACAGAGAGATGATTTGTTTTTAAGTAAGACCACTGACTTCCATGTAGAGGACTGATTGGAGAAGGACTAAGAATGCAGGCAGGGAAGCTGGGGAGGTAGCTGAAGGTGTAGTCCAAGCAAGAGATGACAGTGGCTTCAACTGGGGTGATCTCAGCAGAGGTGGAGAGAAGTGGACAAATATGAGATGATGAGATGGTGAAATTGTCAGAACTTGAGGATAGATTAGATGTGGGGGTTCTGGGAGAGGGAAGAGTTAAGGATGAGGTCCAGCCTTGCAGCTTGGGGGACTGGTAGGTAGGTGGTGGTGTCAATGACTGAGATGAGGAAATGAAAAAGGAAGGATGGATTTGGGAGAAGACCACAGGTTCAGCCTTGGATCTGATGTTTTGGATTTAAAGTATCTGAGAGACGTCCAAGTGGAAATGTGAAGTGACCCATTGATTTATGGGGCTCAGACCCCTTTCCCCGTTCTTATCAAACAATCTATCCCACTGGCCTTAATTCTATTCCTGAACAGGCCAAGTTTCCTCCAGCCTCAGGACCATGGCATTGCTGTTCCCTTTGCCCAGAATACTTCCCCTGAGATGGCCACATAGCTAGTTCCTTCTTAACACTCAGATCGCACGTCAAATAGCATCTAATCAGAGAATCCTTCCTTGGACCCAAGCTAAAGTCAGCATAAGGAGTGAGTTAAGAGATCCACATGGGCCAGATTTTGCTGTAACAATGCTGCATAAAAAACAGTTTCCTGGGCTTCCCTGGTGGCGCAGTGGTTGAGAGTCTGCCTGCCGATACA
This sequence comes from Monodon monoceros, assembly GCF_005190385.1. NCBI lineage: Eukaryota > Metazoa > Chordata > Mammalia > Artiodactyla > Monodontidae > Monodon > Monodon monoceros. The sequence continues at coordinate 18,660,562 of NW_021703769.1, read as the reverse complement.
AGGGACACAGGTTCGTGCCCCGGTCCAGGAAGATCCCACATGCCGCAGAGCGGCTGGGCCCGTGAGCCATGGCCGCTGAGCCTGCGCGTCCGGAGCCTGTGCTCCGCAACGGGAGAGGCCACAACAGTGAGAGGCCCGCTTACTGCAAAAAAAAAAAAAACGAAAAAACAATTTCCTTCTTGTGGTGTTGATTTTGAAATGTAGAGAAATATCGAATTAGTATGCTGTGTAACAGGAACTGACATAGTGTTGTAGGTCAATTATACTTCAAAAACAAACAGACCCGGCAATCCCACTTCCAGGCATATACTCACAGAAAACCATAATTCAAAAAGACACATGCACCCCAATGTTCATTGCAGCACTATTTACAACAGCCAGGACATGGAAGCAGCCTAAATGCCCATCAACAGAGGACTGGATAAAGAAGATGTGGTACATATATACAATGGAATATTACTCAGCCATAAAAAGGAACAAAATTAGGTCATCTGTAGAGACATGGATGGACCTAGAGACTGTCATACTGAGTGAAGTAAGTCAGAAAGAGAAAAACAAATATCGTATATTAATGCATATATGTAGAATCTAGAAAAATGGTATAGATGATCTTATCTGCAAAGCAGAAATAGAGACACAAAGATAGAGAACAAACGTATGGATACCAAGGAGGAAAGGGGGAGGGCATGAATTTGGAGATTGGGCTTGACACATAAACACTGTTGATACTATGTATAAAATAGATAACTAATGAGAACCTACTATACAGTACGGGGAACGTTACTCAGGGCTCTGTGGTGACCTAAATGGGAAGGAAATCCAAAAAAGAGGGGATATATGTATACGTCTAGCTGATTTACTTTGCTGTACAGTAAAAATTAACACAACATTGTAAAGCAACTATACTCCAATAAAAGTTAATTTAAAAACAAAAGCAAACAAACAAACAAACTCATAGAAAAAGAGATCAGATTTGTGGTTACCGGAGGCGGGGGTGAGGGAATTGGATGAAGGCTGTCAAAAGGTACAAGCTTCCAGTTACAAGATAAATGAGTACTAGGGATGTCATGTACAACATGATAAATATAATGAACACTGCTGGATGTTATACATGAAAGCTGTTAAGAGAGTAAATCCCAAGCATTCTCATCATAAGGAAAAATGTTTTTTTCTACTTCTTTAATTTTGCATCTGTATGAGATGCTGGATGTTCACTAAACTTGCTGTGGTCATCATTTCATGATGTATGTAAGTCAAATCATTATGTTATTCACAAACTTATACAGTGCTGTATGTCAATTATATCTCAGTAAAGCTAGAAGAAGGGAAAAAAAAACAGCTTCCACAAACTGAGTGCTTACAAAAGTCAACATTTATTTCTCACCCAGGGGTCTGTGGGTCAGCTGGGGTTCATCAGGGCTTTCCTGGGCTGGGCTCCAGGCTGTGGGGTGAGTGCAGAGCTGCCCTATGTATTTTCTCATTCTGAGTCCAGCCTAAAGCAGCCCCCACTGTGTGGGACTCACGGTTCTCATGACCGATGACAGCTGCTCAAGAGGGGGGAATGGACACACTGGGTATCTTGGATCTGGCCCCTGTCACTTCCACACGTATTCTTTTGGCCAAAGCAAGTCACATGGCTAATTTCAATATCAAGAGAGTGAGGAACCGTATTCCTCCCATGGTGAGGAGGGCTGGGGGAAGTAAACATCTGCTGAACAATAATACAATCTACCACCAGACCCAACTCTTTTCTTCCTAGATGGCCATGTTTTTTGAGTAATCTTCCCACGCTCTTACAAAATACCATCTTCTATGAATGAATGGATGGATGGATGGTGGAACGTGCCTTTCAAGGCAGGAAGATTCTCCTCACTCTTCAGATGAGAAACCTGAGGCTCAGAGAAGAGAAGCAGCTTGCCCAAGATCATAGAAACCACACATGGCCAGCCCACCCTGGCTGGCACCTTCAGCTCTGTTCCCTAGACACGGTGAATGAGTGAGGGGGGAAAATGCTATTCTCTGGGCAGCAGGGCCACAGCTCCCATTCTGCCCTCTCACTAAAGCTTGGCGGACTTGCACATAATCGAGGACAAGTACACAGTGGGGTCTCCTTGCTGAAATTCAATCTCAGGTCTCACTCCAAAGCCAGGTGGGACCTTGATTCATCATTTCAGGGTCTCAGAGTCCTTAAGGCTAAATGTATGCTGGGGGAATGAGTCATCGGTGGCTTTAACTGCTGATTAAGTGTTCCGTGAAATTCTGCATCCCATCCCAACAATGCCCACCCTTAAGATACAGACAGTCATCTGGATTTCTGAGGGGGCCCTGCAGTATCTACCACGGAGAGGGATGAACAGTGGCGCTCAAACGCTAGGCACAGGAAAAATCTGGAAGGGCATGTCTCAGATAAACAGTGGGTGCCTCAGAAAAACAGTGAGCACTTCTTTCAAAGCAGGATTACTCAGGACTTTGGCCCTCGGCTTTATATCTGTATGTAATGTTTGAACAGTTCACAATGAACATATAAGTTGCTCCTGCAATCAGAGAGGAAAAAGCCGTCTGGAAATATTTTCAAGTTCATACTAGTGTGCAAAAAGCAACCCCTTTCAGGGTGGTTGGGAAATTCCCGAAAATTGTCCTTCAGAATCCTCCTCCCACACATTGTCAGAAGCCTGTTGTCAGAAACACTGAGTCAATACCCAACCACTCCTGTAGTCAGCAAGCCAGCGAGTACCTACCACACACCAAGGGTTGAGTGAGACACCAGGGGGACGGGTGACAGGCTGGGGAACAGGTGGGGCCAGAGTCAATGAGGTCTGCATCCATACACAGCTGACACAGATGGAACCGGCCCCTGGGACAGACACTGTGGTAAGTGTTCCACATGGATTATCACGTTTAATCTGCACGACATGTCTATGCGGTCAGAGCTATTATTATCATGTTTTATAGCTGTGGAAACTGCAGTGCAGAGAAGCGAAGGAACTTGCCCAAAGTCACATAACTAGCAGATGGCGGAACTGACATTCAATTCCAGAGTCTGTGCTCTTAACTGCTACCCCACATTGCCTCCCTGTAGGAACCTGCCTGAATTCCACAGGCAGGAAGTTGCAGAGTCAGAATTTAAACCAAGCAAGGTTCTTCAGCCTCCAAAGGACATTCTTTTCATTGATGAAGCGTCCTTCTCCCTTCCAGCCCTCCCCGTTTCTAGACACACTGCCAACATGCTGGGTGACATGGGTTGCTTCCCTGAGCCTCAGTTTCCGTGGCTGAAAATGGCAAGAACATTGCTTACCCCAGGGAGCTGGAGAGGCATTTGTGGGAGAGGACACTTCCTCCCCTGGATCACACTAGGCTCTCAGTTTAGATACATCTGTGTTCTTCCTGCTTTCCAGGAGTTCAGTGCAGTTGGCCAAGTGGACACGGGAGCAAGCCCGTTCCATGAGCTCTATGGGTGAGAGGGGCACTAGGTGCTATGGGGCCAGAGGCTGGGCACTGGATGAAATGTCAAGGGTTACTACGCATCCAGAAAACTCAGCTGAGGGAAAAACTGAAATAAACAATCCCCCAGGAGGAGGGGAGTTTGGTTTGTCATCTTTCCTGTTTTCCCAGCCTGGACCAGTCCCAAAACCTCTTAATCTTGTCAAGATTTTGGCCCTTCACCCCAGGAAGGAGCCTCCAGGAGGCCCACAACGAGCCAAGTCTTGAAGGAAGTGATGTCTTCCGTGGGTCAAGAAAAGGGAAGAGGCTTTCTGGGAGCAAGGAGAAGGCAGGGACAGAACCAGGAAAGGTCCCTCCTTGAGCCAGTGGAAAAGCTGAGGCTTAGCGCAGGGCAAGTTTTCTTGGTTTGCTGGTGGCAGGGTTGGGGCAGGTAGCATAGCTCTGGTCTGCTGGTACAAAGTCTTCTCCACCGCACAGTACCGACTGCTCTCTCCCTTCCTACTCTAGGATAGCCCAGGCAGGGGAAAGCTGCCTTCACTCCCCCTCCCCACAACTTTTTCCAGCAACGTCTCCCCATCACTGCACTGGGGACTTTGAAAACAGAGATGGGTCCTGTGGGTACTGGAGGAGGAAGTGGTATCTGCAAAGAACTTGGTGTGTTTGACCATGTAGGAAATGGGACTTATAGACCTTCTGAAACAAAGAACCAGAACTACCTAAGCACCTACTATGAGCCCATGTGGGGCCCAGCACACTCAACGTGTCCCATCATCTAATCATTTTCCCTTACTCTGGGAAATAGATCAGGTCCCCACTGTGCATATGAGGCACCTGAGGGCCACAGGGGAGATGTTTCCTGCCGACTCTACCTCCACCCCCTAAATCTCTTTCAAGAACCAGAGCTGGCTGTTCGCATCACCTTGGGCATCCCCATTTGTATACCCCACATTCTTCTCACCCTCAACTTGAACGACCCTAAACTCATCACCTTCCCTCCACAGCCTTCTGTTTGCCCATCACAACCTCACTATTCAAAACCCAGGGGACTTCCCTGGCAGTCCAGTGGTTACGACTTGGCACTTCTACTTCAGGGGGCACGAGTTCAATCCCTGGTCGGGGAACTTAGATCCCACATGCTGCATGGCATGGCCAAAAAATGTAAAACTAAATAAAAATTAAAAACAAAATGGAATATCAACCTTGGCTCCATCCTCTCCCTTGTCCCATCTCCAAGTAGTAACCCTGACCAGTGGTCCCATCTCTGACTCTTTTGCCAGACACTGGATTTCCTTAATTTCAGGGTTCGCAGAGTAGTCCAAAGTTCTCGATGACTCCAACAACTCCTCAATAGATATTCTCCCTCTATTTTATCCCTACATCCATCTATGCCCCATGCAAACATCAGGGTCATCTTTTTAAAACGCAATTCTGCCTAGCTTCACCTAACTGAAAACCCTCCAGTGGTGTCTCATTCCTCCCAGCAGAAACCCCTTGCCCTGGCTTACCAGGCCCTCCAAATCTTGGCCCTGGCTGCCCTCTCTGGTCTCACATTGGGTCACTACCTACCCTCTGCCCCCCAAGCGTCAGACATCCTGGAATACTCACAGTTTGTCTTTCACTTCCAGGCCTGGGCACCTGCTATTTTCTCTGCCTTCCTCTGCCTAACTCCTTCTCATCTTTCACATGTCAGTTTAGGCACCACTTCCTGACCGGCCTCTCTTGAAGCTTTGTGAGCTGCCCCTTCAGTGAATTCCCAGAGTCCCCTGTACTTCCTCCACTGGGCTACCCACCTGCTCCCTCTCCCATGTTCCTGTTTCAGCCAACAAAGCCTGCCCAGCATCTCAGAATGTTGGAGCAGCACCCTCCAATGGAAGCATAATGCATGCTTCATGCATAACTCTGCATTTTCTGAAAGGCACATTTTAAAAAGCAAAAAGAGGACTTCCCTGGTGGCGCAGTGGTTAAGAATCCGCCTGCCAGTGCAGGGGACACAGGTTTGAGCCCTGGTCTGGGAAGATCCCACATGCCGCAGAGCAACTAAGCCCGTGAGCCACAACTACTGAGCCTGCGAGCCACAACTACTGAGCCTGTGCGCCTAGAGCCTGTGCTCTGCAACGAGAAGCCACCGCAACGAGAAGCCGGCGCACCGCAACAAAGAGTAGCCCCCGCTCGCTGCAACTAGAGAAAGCCTGCGTGCAGCAACGAAGACCCAATGCAGCCGAAAATTTAAAAATAAATAAATTTGTAAAAAATTTTTTTAATTTAAAAATAAATAAATAAAAAACTTACAGTCTTTAAAAACACAAAATATTTTTTAAAAAATAAAAATAGGGCTTGCTTGGTGGCACAGTGGTTGAGAGTCCGCCTGCTGATGCAGGGGACACGGGTTTGTGCCCCGGTCCGGGAAGATCCCACATGCCGCCAAGCGGCTGGGCCCGTGAGCCATGGCCGCTGAGCCTGCACGTTCAGAGCCTGTGCTCTGCAACGGGAGAGGCCACAACAGTGAGAGGCCCGCGTATCGCAGAAAAACAAACAAACAAAAAAATTAAATTAAAAAAGTTTTAATTTAAATAAAAATAAATAAATAAACAAAAAGAAACAGGTGAAGTTGATTTTAATAGTACATTGTAACCCAATATTTCAAAAATCGTATTATTTCAATATATAAGCCATATAAAAACCTTTGATTTTCTTCTTAGACTTTGAAATCTGGTGTGTGTTTTACCCTCACATCTCAATTTGGAAGAGCCACTTTTCAAGTGTTCAGTATCACCATGGGCTAGTACAGTTTGGGAGGATACTTTAAAGCTGCTTGGCCTGTGTCCTGTTCAGGGGACACTAATTCTGAGAAGTTCTCATAGGCATTCTGTAGAAGAAGGGATTCTAAGTCATACAAGTCTTCAAAACACTGACAAAGTGAAGCCCAGTTTTTATGCTTCCCATCTCCCAGAGTCTTAGCTGTGCGAATGTAAGATGTGATACTAGAAACAGACCAGAGAGTCTGGAGCATTTGCCCAACTCCTTTGAGCTCAAAGCTCTATTTTCGTAAAGCATTTCTGGGGATTAGTGTCCAGTGGAATGTTCTTTAGTAATGCTGGTTTAGCCACATCCCTGAGTCAGTCAATCCCGGGATCCCCATGGGAAGAATTCAGGGTTCAGGAAGCCCCACCTCACGTGCCTTTGAGCCTGGAGCTCAGGAAACACCCAAAACCTGATTACTGAATTGACTAATTAACTAATTCTGGGAGGTTGCAGAGGGCAGGGCTAGAATCAGTAAGCAAAAATTGCAGCATATTTGAGCTCAAGCGAGAAAGCTTTTGGGGTTTTGTGTGTGTGTGTGTGTGTGAGTGTGTATGTTTTTAACAGCTTAAGGCTCACTTGCCAGATCTTCCTGGAAAATGCAGTAGATAGCCTTATAAGATGATGATTTCTCCATCTAGGGGTGATCAAGGCTGGAGTTCTGGGGTGGTGGGGAGCAGGGTCCTCCCCAGAGTCTCTAATTTCCCTCCTTCAGAACTAAACAAATAAAATAAAATCAAGAAGAAAGAAAGTAAAAAACTGCACTGACATAAGATCTTGAACTTTAGAGGAAGTGATCAGATGTGCATGCATGTTCTGGGCCCTTTATTAAGAATACACTTTGGGATTCTGGAGGGTTAGTTTACAGCTAAAGCCCCTTTGAGGCCACAGGTCTTTGGTTTAATTCAGATTTTTGATCCATTTTATACACAGTCAACATCTGGTCAATGACTAATTGAATCAGTCAATCAATCAAAATGTGTGTCTTGGGGGGTAGACCAGAGGATGGTCTGCTTCTCTTGAAATTGTTTCTGTGGGACAAAACCAGGCAAGACCAAGCCGTGCTGTTAGAAGTCATCAGGATAGTGGTTATGTTAGGGATAAGGAGAGGAAGAAAGCACACAGGGCAGGGGATTTCAGGGTGCTGGAAAATTCTGTTTCTTGATTGGGTACAGGTTATTCAGATGGGTTAAGGTGGTGAAAATCCATCAAGCTGTATACTTTTGATCTGTACACTTTTCTGCATGTATGTTACACTTTGGTAAACAGTTTTATAAACTGCTTTTGTGATGATCTACTACTTTATCACACTAAGAGCAAAAGTGTGATTGTGATCAACCTAAATAAAATCATCAGGCCAGTCTGAGATTTGAGCTGAGGAGGAAGAGGTTAACCAACAGCCAGGTGTTTCTCATGTTGGCTCTGAGCAATAGTTTTGCTGGCTCAGGGGGCAGCTAAAGTTTAGCCAAGCTGCAGAGGGGCCCCAACCCTCCACAGACAGGCAGCAGATGGATTCAGACCAATCATCTTGGAGCCTCCAGGTGCCCATCAGTAGTATACCTGGAAGAACCTGGAAGAACCTGAAGAACCTGGAAGCTAGAGCCTTTAAAGGTTGGAGTCTGTGTCCCCAGGCCATGCATGAGGCCTGGCCCAAAGTAGGTGCTCAACTGGGTATCCCTTTCTTTATTCTTACCTGGATTTCAGGTATGGCATTTCCAGAAGTGCCAAGGCCTTCTGCCAGAAGGGGCTGGAGCGCCAGCAAGGATCACGGAGGCTGGCACAGCTGAGCTGAGAGTGGAAGGGGAAACGAAACCCTTGCATGGCTCACACGTGCTTAAGCAACTGCAAAGAAGCCACCTGTGGTCAGTTGAAGACATGGAAGGGGGAGAAGGAGGGGACTTCAGAGGAGTGGGGGAGGTGATGAAGACTGTGCCTTTCAGGTGACAGAGAGGGGGGAGGTAAAAAAAAAAACCCAGCAGTTGAGAATAACAGGCAACACACCATGGGGTGTAGGTGGGGGCAGAGGTAAGTTTCAGGCAGTGGAGATAAAGAAGGTCAAAGAAGACAGCTGTTTATAATAGGCAACACAACGTGGTACAGAGGAAAGGAAGCCTGGACTTAGAGCTGTGTGGTGTTGGCAAAACACATAACCACAGAGTTCTCTCATCTGTAGAAATGGGACAATAATAGTTCCTTCCTCTTGGGGTTGTTGAGAGCATGAAATCAGTTGATACGTGAAAAGGATTGTGCAAATCTTGTGGCTGCTGTTCATAATAATAAGGGCATTGGTAATAATGTGGTAGGGAGACGCTTCTGATTCTGAAAGGAGACCAGGGAATTGACTTGGGAGCCAACAACAACCAGAAATCTAGAGGGGAAGAGAGAAGGAGAAGAGAGAGACCCTCTAGAGGAGGGGTTCTTAATTGGGGTGCATTTGAAATTCTATGCAAAACGCTGTATTTAAGAGTATATGTGAATGATTACATTAGAATGGATAAACAACAAGGTCCTACTGTGTAGCACAGGGAACTATATCCAATCTCCTGGGATAAACCGTAATAGAAAAGAATATTTAAAAAGAATGTATATATGTGCATAACTGAATCACTTTGCTTCACAGCAGAAATTAGCACAACATTGTAAATCAGCTATACTTTAATTTAAAAATCAAAATGTTTCAAAAAAAAAAGAGTATATGTGTTTTTTGGAGGGAGAGGGCCCATAGCCCATATCAGTTTCTCAAAGGGGTCTAGGATCCCTCCCAGCAGTTTAAGAATTACTGATCTAGAGAACTGAAGGCTCAAGAGAGAGAGGCAGATGAGAAAAGTGGGCCACCGTCATCCATGGATGGAGTGAGTCATCTTCATGACCTAAGACATGGGCTTAGGGGGTGGAGAAGAATCTAAAAAGAAGACACAAAGGAGAGAGAGTTTGTTGGAATGAAGTCTCAGAGAACCAAGCCAACTCGCAGTGGGGATAGGGTTGGGGGGAGGGGTAACTCAGTTTTCACTGTGGCCCAGAGAAGGCTCGAAGACACTGTTGGCTGAGTGAGTGGATGGATGGGCAGGAACACAACCCAGCAGCTGAAGTTTCAGGAAATTAGTGGGGCAGAATGCAGATGGGGGTGGGGGGTGGGCAAGATCCTGATTATAGATGTGAACTTAGGCCTTCTCGGTATGTAATTGGTCTGAAGATTAACCCCGACTGTGTGTCTGGGGAACTGTGGAGGGACTGAGTGGAGAAATTCTTTCCATTCACCTGGTGTGTGATGGGAAAAAACTGTCAGCCACTGTACACTGTTCTCCATCTGAAATACTCTGGCTCTCATGAAGAGTACTCTGCTAAGGGGAGGGACTCTTAACTACTGGCTCCATGGCTATTATAGGGATTCCCCCCGCCCCCAGAGTGGGGTGAGCAGAGACTTTGCTATCTGACAGTTGTGGGTTTGTATCCTGATTTGGCCATTTCATTCATTCATTCATAAAACAAATATTTCCTAAGCATCTACTGTGTGCCCAACTTTCTACCAGGAGCTTGATATGCAACAAGGAGTAAGAGATGACCCTTGGGCTCAAAAGTCTTACATCTAGTTGGTGAAATGGACAATGACAGTGGAGAATGATAGGTGCTGGGGATATGCCCAGGTTGCTATGGGAACAGAGAGGAAAGACACTCATACTTCTCCAAGCTTCAGTTTCCTTATCTGCAAAATGGGAATCATGTTACTCACTACAGGGGGTTTCCTGGCACATTCCAGGTCCTCACTTGACACATGTAGGAGCTCACTGCAGCCCATGACTAGTTAATTTTCTGTTTGTTTTTTTGTTTTGTTGTTTTCTGTGGTAGTTTTTCCTTAATATTATTTTTAGCTATTGATAACATAGCATGGCAGAAAGATTACATCAGCAATGTGGTATAATACAACTGTTTTCATTGAAGCCTTACACCTTACTATTCCCTAGGCTATTTGGAGGGTCCCTGCCCCTTGCACGGAAGTACAACTGTGATGCCTCTACTGCCATAACTAATTAATTTATTCAACAAATATTAATTAAGCACCCCATGAGTGCTGGGCACTGCTGTAGATACTAGAAATTTGGCATTAAACTAAACAGAGAAATAGAGTAGTCAGGAAAATTCTCACTGAAAAGGAGATATTGTAAGTATCTGAAAGAAATGAGAAAGTAGGCCATGGAGATATTTGGGGGAAGGATGTTCCAAGCAGAAAGATCTACAAATGTAAGGGTGCGAAGGGCGGAGGGTGAGTGGTAGGGAGGCCAGTGAGGCTAGGGAGAGGTGATGGAGGTGGGAAGCGCTAGCAGATGAGGTGGAGGGACCAGGGAGGGGGACAGGCAGGGGAAGGTCTTGGGGACCATTGTAAGCACTTTGACTTTTATCCTGAGTAAGATGGGAGCCACTGGAGAGGTTTGAGCAGAGGAGTGACAGGATCTCACATTTTCAAAGGACCACTATTTTTAAAAATTACTTGTTCTGAGGATGTCCTACAGGAAGACAAACACGGAAGCAGGGACACCAGTTAGGAGGCTCCTGCACTAAACCAGGTGGAGATGATGGAGGCTTGGGCTAAAGTGGAAGCAGAGGGAATAGGGAGAAATGTTTAGCCTCTGGATGTTTAAGGTGGTGTCCACAGGATTTGCAGATGGATTGGATATGGGGGGTAGGTGAACAAGAGGAAGATCCAAGGACTCTGAGGCTTGGCCTGAGCCTTTGACTGTGATGGGGAAAACCAAGGGAGGGGCAGGTTTGGGAGGAAAGATGGAAGTTTGGTTTGAGGTGTTGTGTTTAAGAAGCCCATTGGGGCTTCCCTGGTGGCGCAGTGGTTGAGAGTCCACCTGCCGATGCAGGGGACGCGGGTTCGTGCCCCGGTCCGGGAAGATCCCACATGCCGTGGAGCAGCTGGGCCCGTGAGCCATGGCCGCTGAGCCTGCGCGTCTGGAGCCTGTGCTCCGCAACGGGAGAGGCCACAACAGTGAGAGGCCTGCATACCACAAAAAAAAAAAGAAGCCCATTGGAGGGAATTCCCTGGTGGTCCAGTGGTTAGAACTCAGCGCTTTCACTGCCGAGGGTGCAGGTTCGATCCCTGGTCGGGGAATTAAGATCCCACAAGCCACAGGGAAAGAAAAAATAAAGAGAAGCCCATTGGAAATCCAGATAGGGCTATAGGGTAGGTAGCCGGATATACAAGTCTGAGGCTGGGGCAGGGCTGGGGGTGGGCAAAGTCCTGATTACAGATATGAACTTAGGACTTCTCAGTATGTAACTGGTATTTAAAGCCACAGGAGTGGATGAGATATGAAGAGGGAAGTTCTGAGGACTGAGCCTAGGGATTCTCCAACATCCAGCAATGATGGCCTCACCTACTTTTCATTTGGGGGTTCCAAGACTCAACTTGGATATTCTGTAAGGTTTTGTGCAAATATTTCCCCAATGTTCTGTCTCCCAGTTCTGAATACACACGCACAACAAGAAGCAGGAAAGTCTGCAGAGGAACAAAAAGTCAACTTAAAATACATTGTGTTGTGGGCTTCCCTGGTAGCACAGTGGTTGAGAGTCCGCCTGCCGATGCAGGGGACACGGGTTCGTGCCCTGGTCCAGGAAGATCCCACATGCCGCGGAGCGGCTGGGCCCGTGAGCCATGGCCGCTGAGCCTGCGTGTCCGGAGCCTGTGCTCCGCAACAGGAGAGTCCACAACAGTGAGAGGCCTGCGTACCGCAAAAAATAAATAAATAAATAAATAAATTAAATAAAATACATTGTGTTGCCATTTCCCCCCAAATAACAGAAGAGCCAGGCTCTCGGTCTGTAGGAAGATTTGGAGTCTTTAGCTTTCTGCCATCAAACCCTTCAGGCTGGGCTTCCAAGGAAGAGTCTGCCTGGCTTCCCAGCCCTGAGGGCTCTCTCATGAGGTTCCTAGACCACTGTCTCGTAACTTATGGTTTACTTGTCTAGCTCCTCTTCTGGACTGTGGATTTCTCCAAGTGGAGGCCCTGTCTAATTCATCACAAGACTACTACCAGGACCTGGCACCAAACAAGCATCAAGAAATGTTAGCGGAAATTAACCACATGGCAGAATCCAAGGAGGAACATCCATCCCCCAGGTTCTGGGTGTCTTTCGCTACATTGGTGTCTATTCTGCTGAACCCCTTCCCTGACACCTGCAGGTGAGTCCTGGAAAGGGAGAGATAGATCCTGCAGGGCTGCACTCTACCCTTTGGGAGAAGAATATTCTCGGGGGCCTGGATAAGCCATCCTCAAAAACAAGTTCTCTGAGTCAATCCTTAAGCGAGTTCTGGTGGGAAAGGGTCCAGAACCCTGGAGGGAAGGTTTAAGCAGCCTGTGGCCTCTGAGAAGCAAAAAAGGGGTATCTCCTCCAAAGGGACCTATCTCTTTATCTGACCCAGAATTCCTGGGATATCAACTCGATTGTGCCATCACTTTGTCCAAGGAATAGAATGATCCAAAAGGCCCTCTTCTGGACAAGTGTGTGTTGTCCATCATAAAACAAACAAACAAACAAAAACCCTCTTAATCCCAGGTTACTCTGGTTCCTGCACTGTGTTCCACCTCCTGCATATAGCTAAACCTCTTCAACAACTTGTCTAAACTGTTATCCTTCACTTCATCACTCAGGCCCATCCCTAAAATAAGGCTTTCCTTCCAGGCCCTCCTAAATGACCTCATCTAGACTAATCACTTCAGGTACCACTTCCAGTTCCTCTCCTGAGCTCCAAACCCATGTATCCAACTGCCTACTGGACATCTTGACCAGGCTACCCCACAGGCACTTCAAACTCGAATGTACAGAGCTGAATTCATCATCTTTCCCTCAAACCAGGTCATCCCGCAGAGTTTCCTGCCTTTGTGAATGGCATGCCCAGCCATATCCTCGAATCCTCCTCTCTCTCTTTCTCTGACATATATAATCAATCCCTGATACATCAACCCTCTGTCATGAGTATCCCTCAAATGCAGATATACTCCTCTCCATCCTCATGGCTCTTCTGCTGATTGGGGCCATCATCAACATCATTTTTGCCTAGATGTTGACATCAGCCTTCTTTTTTTTTTTTTTTGCGGTACGCGGCCTCTCACTGTTGTGGCCTCTCCCGTTGTGGAGCACAGGCTCCAGACACGCAGGCTCAGCGGCCATGGCTCACGCGCCCAGCCGCTCCGCGGCATGTGGGATCCTCCTGGACCGGGGTATGAACCCATGTCCCCTGCATCGGCAGGCGGCCTCTCAACCACTGTGCCACCAGGGAAGCCCAACGTCAGCCTTCTTAACTGTGGCCTAACAAGTCTGCAGTCTTGACTATTTCAAAACCATTTTCTATACTGTAGGTAGCATTTACTAAAATGCATGTGATTATGTTCCTCCATTGCTTACAACTCATCAGTGGCTCCCCATTGCTCTCAGGATAAATTGCAAACTTCTTAACCAACACAAAACACCCTGCATGAGTCGGGCCTTGCTTACCCCTTCAGCCTCATCTCTCACTACCCCTCCTCCCAGTCTACCCCTCAGCCACACTGAATTACCAGTAGTTCTCCAAACAAACCCTGCCCTGCCCAATTTCCAAGTCTTTATTCCATTTGTTCCCTGGGCCTCTAGTGATCATGTCCCTCACTTGTGTTCTCTATCTTCCCTAACTTTCACTGGCTAGCTTCTGTCCCCACCTCAGGGCAGGCCTCAAGTTTGAATGTTATTTCCACCGGGAAGCCTTTGCCTGGACTCCTCAATTCTGGCATGACAGCAACCTTAAAGGGTTCCTATAGCAAACATACTGCACATTATCCCCAAAGCATTTATCAGAGTAAGTGGCAATGACTTGTTCTCTTGTCTGTCCCACCTACCAGGCCTGAGCTCCTTAAGAGCAAGGACTTTGTCTGTCTGATTTGTGGTTGAGTCCTTAGCACCAGGCATGGTACCTGGCTCACAGTTGTTGTGTATTTATGTGTTTGTGTGTATGTATGTGAGATGCAGGAAAGCCAGGGAAGGGGCAGATGCCATGAGAACCCGGGGGAAAGAGGGACAGATAATTACAGAAGTAGGTCTTGGCAGACTCCACAGAGACAATAGCCACTAATGGGATGGCGAGGACAGGATCAATTCAAGAGGCTCCTAGGATTTGAGCCTGCATGAATGGGAGGGAGATGGGCAGAGCTATTCACCAATCAGGGACCATAGAAGGGAAAGGTAAACCCAGGGGAAAAGTTGAACTCAGGAGCAGAGGACTGTTGGAGACCATCAGGGGGACACATGCAGTAGGCAGCTACAGATACTTCTGTAGCTCCAAAAAGAAGTCAAGGCTAGAGATACCCATTTGAGAAACTATCTATAGGAGTCAATATAGAGTCGGTAAAGCTTCCAGGAGGAGAGTGGATAGAGAGAAAAGAAGGTTGAGGACAGAAGTTTGGGAATGCTTATATTGTCACGGGAGAAGAGGAGGCAGAAATATGGCATTTGCAGAGATAGGAGGAAAACCAAGAGAATTCATGGTCACTGGAGCCAAACGGAAAGGACCCAAAGAATGTGCCCAGCATCACTGAGTGCTGCAAGAAGGTGGAGAATAAGGCTAATCTATTTGCAAACTAGAAAGTCTCTGATTAGAATGGAAGTCAGATCTACAGTGTTTAAGGGGTTGGATAATAAAACAGAAAAGGCAGCAAGCATGCACTATCCTTTCCAAATATTTCAAACATGCCAAGGGAAACAGTGACCTAAGGACCTTGGAAGGCAGTACAGGGATTCAGAGACTGGGCTCCATAGTCAGACTGCTTGGGTCCAAATCATAACCCCACCATTCCGTAGCTGTGTGACTAAGTTAAACTTACTCTATCTTCCTAAGCCTCAGGTTCCTGGTCTGTAAAAATGATAGAACTAGTAGTACCTGTTTGATAAAGCTTATTGCGAGGATTAAGTGAGATAATGTATGGGAAGCACTTAGTCCATGGTAAATAATCAATTAATGTGAGAGACTATTTTTAACAAAGTCAAGAGGGAAAATTGAGAGGAGGGAGCAAGTGGAGAAGCTGCCATGCAGGAGGGAGAGAAGATGCTGGATGTGGAAGGGATGGGATGGAGGGCTCGAAGGGCTTGTTGGGGGCATGGGGAGGTAGATCTCTTTAAAACCTGATCTTGGTGAAGCTGTCACCTACTGGTTATTGAGCGAGGCTGCCATCTCTGTTCCATTTTCTTGGGAGGGTCATGCTGAGTCAGCCTGGGGTTTCACTCAGTCCCAGGCTTGTCCAGGATTTCCTAGAGCCCCAGTTTCTGCCTTTTTGCCTCCCCCAGCCCACTGGTTCTCCATGTGGAGGCAGCTGGACCTGAGTAGCGGCAGGATGTCCCAGCAGTATACCCTGTGAGAGGGAGATTCAGGGACAGCTGCTATCCTAAGTTCTCCTTGGGCTGTACCCTGGACACAGGTCAATATCCTGCTGTCCCCTTCATGGTCTGCATCTTCACAGTTATTCCAAATGACCCCCCACCTCCCATAGTTAATGATGCTTCTGAAACACTTGCAATGGTCTTCACGTGCCTCCTGGCTAATCTGCCTGTCTCCAGCGTCAGCTCTGCCAAACTGTCCCCACCCTGCTGCCCATGGTTGTTCTCTCACCTCCT
The DNA here is from genome assembly GCF_005190385.1 of Monodon monoceros. Classification (NCBI taxonomy): domain Eukaryota; kingdom Metazoa; phylum Chordata; class Mammalia; order Artiodactyla; family Monodontidae; genus Monodon; species Monodon monoceros. The sequence continues at coordinate 18,644,680 of NW_021703769.1, read as the reverse complement.
CAAAACCCAGTCATAGCTCACCCTGCAGTAGCTCCTCTGTCACTGGGGGAGCCCTCTCCACTTGCCCAACCTTCTTCTCTAGTTTATCTTCACATGGACCCTCTGCTCCATCCTGACCAAAGCTGTTCCTGCCCATGACTCCCTGCCTTGGCCCAGGTTGGTCTTCTTCCTGCAGTACCTTCCCTTCTCTTCCACAAACCAGCCCTCCTCATCTTTAGAGAATGGCATCCAACCAGAAGCCTTTCCTAATATTGCCCCCCCTGCCACCACTGGTGAGTTGGATGTGCCTCTCCCACCCCAGCATTCCCATAGCAACCACTGCTTCCATGTTATTCTTTGTTCCTTATGGTAACAGTTGGGGAATATGTTTGTCTTGTTATCAGACTAGGAACTTCTCCAACATGAGGATTAGGTCTTATTAATATCTGTATCCCCAGGGCTTAGCATAGTACCTATCTACCACATAGCCCCCGCACCCTCATTTCTCAGGGAATACTGGTTGAATGAATAAATGTCCTCATCACAGGAAGGATGTCTTCTGGCAGGAAGACAAAGAAGGAATATGAAAGTGGACACCCCACACGGCCAGGCTCCTACATCCTTATTGCCTATCCTCTCATTCCACAACTCCAGGGTTTCTGGTTGTTACTGGGATTGCCAGCCTGAGTCTCCTTTCTGGGGTGTCAAGCAGGTTCTTTTCTAAGCATCATCTAAGTCTTAAAAGGGAAGCGGTCCTTAGGCAAGGCACCCACAGGAAGGGAGGTCTACCAGAAGACACTGCTGCCCAAGAATTGCCAAAGTCAAGACTGTGCAAGCATCCAAGTTCAAAATGCCAGGGGACATCCAGGTGCCATAACATGAGGGGCCCAGGTCCAGGACCAAAGAGAAAACAGAGGCCTTGTGAGCGCCCAGGAATCAAGTGTAGATTAGGACTTAGTATAACTTAGAGCTCTTGGTCTTAAGTGACCCATCAGAGATCTGTTAAGCAAAAATGGGGATTTATTTAAAGGTACAAGAACAGGGGTGAAATAAGGCCTCAGGAGATAGTAGGAATCAGGGCCCTGAACTCCATTAGAGCCTTCTATTCTCTTCCTTCTCTCCTTTCCTCCCAGCTTTTTTCTGGCCCTTTTGGCAGAAAATACCAGCAGGGCAGCTCCCTGATTTACGTACTACACATCCATCTGCAAGAAGATACACTGAACCACTTTCTCCTTCCTAGTTCCAGAGTCTCAAGGAAGTTGATCTGAGTGGCTCAGCTTGGGTCACACAACTGTAGCCCAAGGGACAACAGCATAGTTGTGTATTTGTGTACACTGTGCAGAAGGACAGGTTCCCTGAAAAGCAGAAGTTGTTCAGACAGCCCTATATGTGTTCAGTTCTGGGAGCCAAGAGTTGGGCTAAAATAATAACAATCCCAAGAGAGTCAGAAGCAAATGAGTATGGACTGAATCTTGAGTGACCATCTAGAGCAGGTGGCCTGAGGGCTGGTCATTCCAAAGAGCCCAGTCTTAAGAAGTAGTCTGGAAAAAAAAAAAAAAAAGGGTTTCTGGGCTTATATACATTTTGGAGATGCTGTAGTGCCATGTATCAGCATATGGACAACTCTGAGAAGTCCTGTGGGAAAAGACCTGTTTATATCGTAACAATGCATACATGTGTGTTTGTGTATGAAGTCCTTCATACATGTGTGTTTGTGTATGAAGTCCTTCTTTTAGTGGAATATTGATAAATCATCCACCTTTCACAGTGTGTACTGTCCTCTTCTAGTGATTTTTATGGGGGCTGGGATGGTCCATGAGTGAGTGGTCTTGATTTAAAGCAGTGTTTCCCAAGCCTCATTTATGTCTCTGACCTTCCTGGAGTTTGTCTTATATGTTCCCTCTGTGCCATTCCGTGATATTTTCATTTAAATCAATCAACCAACCCATCCTAAACAGTGACATCCTTAAAATCATGGATTTGATATGATGGTTAAATTTTTTTCTCATACACATGGCAATATATACATAACGATTAAAATGAAAATGTCTGTACAGGCATTACCTATAATCTTCTCAAGTACTAAGGGTAGGTGGACCATATCATGGGGATACCAGATTAAAGTATCAGGAATCAGAGAGGGGTCGCGTGGGCTTGGGCAAGCCAACCAGCCTCGGAGCACAGCCAGCCACATATGCTGGCAGAGAAGTTCAGCCTGTGACAAGACGCCCAGATATCTGCATGTTTGTGCACGGGGACCATGCTTGGGATGCCATTTTGGTGTGTGTGTTCTGTTTTCATGCCTACCCAGATCTTCCTTGAAAATGAATGCAGATTCTCCCTGGCTTGGGAGGGTGGCAGTGGAGTAGTGGTAGGAAGCACTGTTATGCCTTAAGGCAGTCCTCAACTTACTTTGGCCTTACTGCAGCAAACAGGTAGGAGTTATATGCTTCACCTGATGGCCTGGCACTGATTCTGAGATGGAAAGACTATGATGAAAGACACCAAAAGCAAGGTGAAACTGGCTCTGGCAACTTGTTTCAGAGAACTCCAAAGAATAACTTTGGAGTCAAGCAGACCTGAGTTTGAATCCAAAACTCAGCACTTACTAGCTGTGTGTTCTCAGTCAAATTTAAAAAACAAAAATCTCTTAAAATTGCATTATCACCATTATCCAGTTGAGGAAACTGGGGCTCAGAGAATTAAAGCAATTTGCCTGAGGTCACAGAGCTAATAAACAGCAGAGAAGAATTCAAAACTAGATTGGTTTGACTTCCGCATGTGTGGTCCTAACCACTGTATTACCCTGCTTTCATTCCCTCACTGATTGCATATCTCTTTTGTAGGATCTGCAGCTGGACGCTGGGGATCAAGTACTAAGCAAGATAGACAAGGTCCTAGCCCTCATAGACCTGGCATTCAGTAGGGGAGAGAGACATAAAATCACTAGTTACCCCTCTTAGTAATTTAATAACTGTGATAAGTGTTACAAAGGAAAAGGACACTATGAGGGGCACTTGATCTGGGTGGGGAAGGAGGAGTCAGGGATTGTGGAAAGGAGAAAATGGTACTAAGATTGAGCTTTGAAGCATTCACAAGAATTTTTCTTAATGAATTAAGAATTAAAGTGTTTACCACTAGATGTGATAGAGGTGATTTCAGTGGTCCATGGATGAACATTTTTTGTATTTTATTTGTAAATGATTTCATAGACATTATTATTTCATAGCTATTATTGCTTAGGATGAAGCTAAAGAAAGAAGAGGGATCAATTAAAATATTAAGTAATAATAGCAGAAGTGGTAATACATATGGAAAAAAATTCACAAAGGTCACACTTGAATTAAGCAGGTTATTCAGGATCTTGGCAGCTACTTTAAGAATTTTGAACTTCGTACTAAGATGAGGGGAAGTTTGCGGAAAGGGGATAATAGTTAGATCTGGTGTTGAAAGAGCACTTTGTCTACTGTTGCAGAGCAGCTTGTGAGAGAGGCAGAAAGGAAGTAGGGAACCCTGTTAGGAATGTATTGTAAGAATTCAAGCAGGAGATAATGCAGACTTCACAGGTGTGTGGGCGGGGTAGAGAGGATTGAAGAGATGCAATCAGCTGGACTTATGAGAAACGGAGAGGAAGATGTCCAGGGTGGAGCTTTTCTAGCTGGGTGGCGGAGGAAGATGGTGAGTTCAGCCTTGGAGAAGCTTGTGAGGTATCCAAATGAAGATGTCAGGTAGGTTAGTAGGTTACGTATCTCTGACACAGTTTAACTTTAGTAAAATAGGCGACCTCACGGAGCTATTGTGTGAATTCAGAGCGGAGTACACAGTAGATGCTCCATAAACGGCAGTTCTTTCTCCAATTCCTCCCCCCTACACCACATAGCGCGTTATGGACACAGCCGGGTACAGAGCCAGGTCGTGTTTACTCCGCGATCTGATTCCCTTTGGCCCCAACTCCTCTCCTTAGCACAATTCCTGGCTCAGGGATGTTTGAAGAATGAACGAATGAAATCAGGCCTCTTGTGACCCAGGGCTACATGTACCCGGCTGAAAACTGAAGCTAAGCCAGACTTTTCGCGGGTTGAAAAATTAAAATAAATTTTAAGAAGTGGGCGTGAAATCATCCATAAGTTGGAAGGCCTGGACAAAGGCTGGGGTGGAAGCTCCTCCCGCCAAGCAGCGTCGGGGTCCGGTTAGCGAGAGAAGAATAGCTGGTGAGAGCTCGGGGCCCCTGCTGCCAAGGTATTTGCAGCTCCCGGGAGATCTCAGACCGGACCCTGCCGCTGTCCCGCGGCGGCCTTTAAAGGCCCACCACGTGGCCGAGCTACCGGCCCCAGTCCGGAGGCGGTGTCCGGGCTGCGCCTGCGCACTGCCTAGGGGAGGGATCTGGGATCCGAGAAAAGGCGCTGGGAGAGGAAGAGAAGATTTCACAGGGTGGGCGGCCGTGGGCGGAGTCAGCTCCTTATGCAAATCACATCGGCGCGCGAGGGCTAGGGGCGGGGCTTGCGATGCAAAGCCGGGTCCACCTTTGGAAGCACGAGGGGGCGGGTCCCGCAACCCTCGGCCTCCTTCCGGAATCTCTGACGTCAGGGACGTCGCATTTAAAAGCGGCCGCGCAGGCGCAGTGAGCCGAAATGCGAACTTAGGCTGTTACACAACTGCTGGGGTCTGCTGTCGCCACCAGGCCGGCAGCAGTCAGCCTCACCGCCGCTGTCGCCGCCTCAGCCGTTCCGGGAGTCTCAGGCCCTCCCCGCCGCCGTTTACCCGCGTCTCCGGGAGCCTCCCGGAGCCCCAGTCCGCCCGAACAGGCCGGCCGCGACCGTCTCTGCGTCTCCTCGGCGCCCCTCACCGTCCGCCGCGCTCGCCGCCTGAGCCGTTCCGGGAGTCTCAGGCCCGCCCCGCCGCCCTTTACCCGCGTCTCCGGGAGCCCCCGTCCGCCCGAACAGGCCGGCCGCGGCCGTCTGCGACTCCTCGACGCCCCTCGCCTTCCGCCGCGGTCGCCGCTCCGGCCGACATGAGTGGGGACCATCTCCACAACGATTCCCAGGTACTGCCCTACCCGGCCCGGCCCGCCCGGGCCCCCGGCCCCGCCCCGACCCTCCACGACCCCCGGCGCAGGCCCCGGCCTCGGCCCGGCCGCCGCTTTGACAGGCCGGAGCCCCCCGCCAGGGGTGGCCGGCCGGAGGAGATCGGCACCCCGGGCCCCGGGCGGGAGGCGCCAAGTTACAGTTTTAGGGGGGTTGGCTGACCCTTCAGGCCGTTCCCGGGGCCCCCTCATCCCGGGGGGCGCAGGGTGGGCCCGGCCCCCGGCAGCGCGCGCTCGCCCGCCGCCCGAGGGGTGAATGTGCCTGTTGTTTCATAGTTCCTCCTTTTCTCTCCCCAGATCGAGGCGGATTTCCGACTGAATGGTGAGTGTGCCCCCTCCCCGACCCCGGTCCCCCCGGCCGCCGGCCCCGCGCCCGGTCCGAGCCGGGCAGAGGACAGACATGGCGTCCCAGAGACTAAGTCCCGGCTCCTCGCTCACCGGCCCCATTGTTCCCATCGGGCCGCCTCTGGACCCCCTTTCCGGGGACCCCAGCGCCCCCAGATCGCGGCCTTCCCAAGAGGGGGCAACGGAGACCCCGCGTCGCCCGCCGCCGGGCCTCTGGCAGCCTTTCCGGGCCCGGATTCCTCCCGGGAAAGTCGCCTTGTCGACAGTCGGGACTTAGTCTCTGCGCCATTTTCTTTTTCTCTCTCCTCTCCTTTCTGTGTCTGTGTCTCTTTCTCTCCCTCCCTTGGCTCCTTCCTTGAGCTGCCCAGAAAAAGCTTTCTGTGGAGCAAAGCCACGTAAATCACAGACCTCACCAGGGGGAAGGTTGGGAGCCTGAATTGTTACTGTTTTTTCCCAAAGAGAACTTTATTTGGGGTGTTATTCCCTCTTACTGCTTCTTGTTTGTTTCCTTTTCTGCTTCCAGAATGAAAGATACCCTTCGGCAACTGTTGATTTTTTTTTTTTTTTCCTCCCTTTCCCTGGTAAGATGTTTATGGTAGGAAATAAGGCTCTAAAGCTAAAGCCCTCCTTTGTGGAGTTCTTTATATTTTGAGATTGCTTTCCCCAAGTTGTGTTCTTTGCAAAGGTAGTGGTACCTGCCTTCAGAAAGTTTGCAAGTTCTCTGTTGGCCATCCATTGTAAATGTTGGGCTCAGGCATGTTGATTTTTTTTTTTTAATTGAAGTATTACTGACTAGAACTTCAGTGGGGCTGAGGTTCCTAAGGCACTGTTGTTTTTTTTTTAGAAATGCAGTTTAGTGTAGTTGTCAGGAGGAAACGTTGCTGAGCATCTCATCTGGCCTGGTGTATTAGGCATTTCTCGTAGGCTGTGGGGTAGAAAAAAAGATTTTATTTATTGAAACAAAGATGACCAGCACCACCCCTGCTTCCTGCTCATTCTTTTTCAGAAGCCTCTGTTTTTCAGGAATTGAGAGCTAGCTTGCTTTTGCCTGACCTTTATGTTTTGTACACTTTTCAGCCAAATCAAGGCATTTATTCTTTGAGTATTTCCACTTCAGTTACCGAGTGAAGATTCCCCCAATAGAAAGCTCACCCTGCGAGCTTTTCAACAGTCCTGTTGAAGGAGAAGGTACCTTCTGTAGTGTGCTGGGAATTCCCACTGATTCTGATGGTACATAATCCTGCTCAGTTGAGTTTGGGTTCTGGGAACCTATCCAGTGGGAGAAGCTGATGACTAGGTTTTCTGATGTTGTAATCAGCAGTCCATCGTGTTAGCCTGCTCTACTGCGAGGAGCCTTATGTTCAGATTTTGAAGTAGGGCATCCAGCAAGAGATGGTACTCTGCGAGGAGAGAATCTGGTTAAAGTGTAGCCTTTCTTGAGCACCTAATATATGCCAGGCACTGTGCTTAGTGCTAGAGCTGAACCTTTGGCCACAAAGTGCTGCTCTTGCCTTCAGTCTATGTGGGGGAGACATAATTAGTTAATTACAAGGTAGGTGCTGGGGCAAATCTATACCCAAAATGCTTTGGGTGACTAGGGGATTTAATTTTGTCTGGGGGTGGGGAAATTTCTCAGAGGAGGTAGCTTTTGGGCTTGCTTGTGCAAGACTAGGTGCTGAGTGTCAAGAGTTGGAGTATTTCTTAACTATGTTTAGTCAACCTATCAGGGTTTTAAAAGCGGGAGATGAGGCCCCTGCTGTTCAGAAAACCGCAGAGTGTAGATATGTTTCTTTGGGATGTAGGAGCAAAAAAAGGATGTGGCAGGTGAGGATGTAAAAGTCCTTTTGACCTCTCTTGGAGGAAGGTAGGATCTTAATACAGAATAAGTGTTTTTTGACTCTCAGACTGGGCTGAGTAGGTAATGTATCTAGTAATGAAACAAAGTGTAGTCCTTCCTCCTCAGAAAGTTAACCTCCATGGTTCTCACCTAGGTTATACAAAGGAACTGTTGAATATGTGAATGATTGTAGGCTGGGTAGGTTATTGCTCTTTAGTGCCATTTTTTAGAGACTGAAGTAAACTGGCTTTATTGACTTTTAGAATGTGTTTTTTCACTTGTAATAGCAATAATTGCTGATATTTATTGAATGTTTACTGTCTATCAGGCGTGAATCTCAGTTCTTTCCATTGGATCATCTAGTTTAATTTAATCCTTGGAAGAACCCTTATGAGTTGGCTACTATTATCTCCATTTCCATAGATAAGGAAACTGAGCCTTAGGTATATTTACTAGCTTTCCCAAGGGCAGTGAGTTGGCACTACGAAGCTCACAAGCTTAGCCACTATGCTATATATGATTCTAGTATGAAGAAATTAAAAGCTGCCTCATCTCTGCTTTCTTACAGAGCTGAAAAAGGCAAGAGGGAGAGATTTGATAGTTTGTTGTTTGCTTTTTATCTAAACCTGCTCCCAACAGAAAAAGCACTTTAACTGCTTCCCCACCACACTGAGGGTCTGACAGTGGAGTATTATCTTTGTAAATATTGTCTAGAAGAAAGATGTAGTATTAGTAGCTGTTTGCTTGCTCTGTTAAGTAATACATTAGTAACTAGTGATTGATTTATGTAGCTATGAAAGAGTTTTTAAAAGATAAAAATCAATGTTTAATTATGCTCAGACAAGTTATTGTTGATCTTTGTATTAAGAGTTTGCTTAAGCATGATTTTAAGTGGACCTAAACCCACCTTACAGATGAACTGTACCAATAATGTTAAAACAAAACTCCCTCATTTGCCTGCCCTCATCCTCTAAGAGCTAAAAGATTTTTTGCCTTTGGAGTTCATTCTTTACAATAGTTAGAACTGTTACTGTTCGTACAGAATTTAGAACATTCCGGCCCATACTCAACTGCTGGGAAAAATCTGTTATTTGTGAAATGTATGTATATTTAAAGTATTGCTGGGAGTTTCAGGAGCAGAAACCATAATCTCTTATACCTAAGAAAAGGCTTCTTTTTCTAGGTGTTGGTAGCACTCATTGAAGTGGGGCTGAGTCATTAGCACAGTACTGTGCAGACTACTGAATTATCTGTAGTGTTGATAATGGTAACATCAGGTTGGGGGTCAGTGGTCCTATTGCTGTTTCAAGAGCTTGATGTTTTTGTCCATCTACTCTGGAGTAGTAGGGTTCTTTTCTCCCTGGCATGAGTAAAGTATAATGCTTGGTTTCATCAGTGATTATTCTCAGAAATGTTACATGGGTTCATTGTTTGGCATTATCTTGTGTTGATTCTAGTAGCTTAGTGGATTCAAACTGGATGATGCAATTAAATATAAATTGTTTCTGATGCTAACAGATAGTTATAATTCTGTGCTGTTGGGCACTGGTTGGGCTGGCAGGTGGGAAAACTAATGATGTGGCTATCTGAAGATTCCCATCACATTTTTAAAACCAAACTGATGGCACCTTCAAATGAAATCTGGCACGTCTTCCTACTCCATCCAGAAACACTTAAGCTCTGGGCTCCAGTGTTGTCCTTCCTTCCACTGCAGCCAGATTTCTTGGGGGCACCTTTTCAGAATTAGTGAGCTGCTGTAGAATCTTTATAGATGAAACGGAGTTGCTTGTCAACATGTGCTTTTTAGATTACTAGCATGTCAGAACTCACAAACAAATTTTAGATTCCGACGTTACCGGTAAAACAAGAAAATCAAGTAGTTACTAAATCAGAAATACCTCATGGTTTAAAAAGTGAAAACTGGATAATATTGCTTGCTATAATTAACTCATACTTGTCTTTGGTAAGTAGATAAAGTAAAATGGAAAATAAGAAGTCAGGGTCAGTTCCAAAATCTCATTTTAACCAACAGTAGCAAAAAAAGAATTGAGTCTGGCTTTTTTCCTTTAACATCAGCATAATAATGGGGGATTGTGAGAATTTGAAGAGAGGTTCATTAGTTTGTTCTAGGTGAGTCAGTATCCATTTATACAAGTGCCAGGGATTCTTAACATGTCTCAAAGCTTATATTCTAAAATGAAGCTGTTGGGGGTTTTTGTTTGTTTTCGGCGTGTGTGGGGGCATGCAGAAAACATGGCTGACTTCTGAGCTTGTGAATATGTGTTGTATGTTAATCACAGTAACAGTTACCTGTTGCTGCCAATGGTATTGGACGTGATTCTGTTGTGCTTTCTGGGTGTATTTCATTTTAGGAACTTTCAGACATACTTCAGTTGTTCATGTTATTTCCTAGTAGTTGGGTATGAGTGCATACGAATGTTATTGGTCTTTAACAGCTTTTGCCGTACTTACAGTGCAGAATACTGATTTTCTTCAAACCCAAAGTTATTTCTCCAGAAGTGTTTTGTGAGGGATTGCGTGTTTTCCATATGAAACTATGTTGAACTCCAATAAAGTTCTAGGTTCACTGGGAAAAATGGATTCCAATGTAATTATTTACTTTTGAATGAGGCTATGGAAATGCTTGAAATGAGTATTTGATGTGGGATCCTGAGTTTAAAAACTGTTTTGAAAGAAAGGTAAAATATGGTCCATTCATTGCATTTGGAGACGGAAGAGAGTCAGTTCACTAACTTTTCTGAATCCTGTGGTTAAGGTTATCTGACTGCCGCTTAATTATTTTTGAATTCATTAACTTTGTGAAATGAGGGCATTTGGGCAAGCAGTTGAGAATTTGGCTTCCTAAGGTAAAAAGTTTGGGATGGGAGAAGTTCCCAACTGGCCCTTTAGAAGTGAATGAGATATTGTGTTTAAAGGAGGCTTTTAGATTGTGTTTTAACTTTGAGTAGTAATAGTTGGAACAAGTCTTTTCTGTTTCCATGCCTTGTAAATCTGAAGTTTGTGAAGCAGCTTTCCATCCCCATGGCTTCAGGCCAGTAGCTAAAGTAGGAAATGTAAAATAGAGGCCATCGGTATGGAAGAAGTAGCATTTGCCAACCTTTGCCCTTCCCCCACCACCTGCCTATCTAGGTGTGAGCAATGTGTAGTATGCTCTGTGTTGATAGCATAGGGCCTGGGTACTGTGCAGGGGGATAAAGATGGGGGAGTGGTGATGGTGGGTGTAGCCTTGGCTTTATTAGGTGGGAAGAAGCTTAGAGTGGAATATCTGTTAGATGTTAATGGTATTTTGGGTAGTGTTGTAGGAAATGACTAATAGTTTGCTAAATGATTTTAGCAGCAATAGATATTGTTTAAAATGATATTTATTCTGTATATTCAAGAAAGATTCTAAATATTTTTCAGACTGGGAGAGAAGTGACTCAAGTATATGTCTAGGGTATACAGATTGTAATATCATCAAGCTAGACCACCCATTGTCAAAGTTTGTATTGTGTCTTTATCTGTCATTTATGGCTGTAAGGTTTAGTTAAGAAAGAAACGGCAAGGGATATTGGCAACTTAAGTTTTAAATTTCTTTTTGGTAGGTACTCGTTTTTAATTTGTTGCCTTATATTTTTAGATCCACTCAGTTATCTCCCTGCCAACTTTACCTTTCTGTACTGTTCATGAGAATTTTTCTGAAATGTATAGTAAATATTTTTATTTACATCTCCCTTCTGCCCTCCTCATTAGATTGGGTAGAGGCGCGTGCATCTCTACCAGTCTCGGTTAATTCCTCTCTGAGCCTTTGAAGTTAACTTTGTTTCTGTGGATTTAAGGAACCGAAGAACTCAGTTCATTAGCATTCCTGAGACACACCTAGATAAGCTTCAACAAAAGGTGTTAAAGCAGTCAGCATAATTGAGGACTTTAATTCGCTTGTCTTTGTTGTTGACGTTGCTGAGAACAAGTTTAATAGATCCCTGGGTATTATGACGTTTTCCTGTATTTTAAGAACAAAAACACATCCGCCAACCCTTGGTCCAATATTCTTTGTATTTTTCTCAGCACAGCCTAGGAAAGATAGAGGGCAGGAACCTTGGAGGAGATATCCTTGGCTATTTGGAGTTTACCAAAAAAAAGTTGTAAGTTGAAGGCTATTCCTACACTAGAATACACTAGAAGTGTACTCATTGCCCCTTAGTAAAAGTCCAGATTTTAACCTTGCTACCAGATACGAATGCCTAGATTTATAAAGTTTTGTAGGCAGAATACAGGTTGGGCAGAAGACTGATCTAGATTTCAAGATCAGTGGATTAGGGAATCTCATTGGCTAAGACCCCCTTGCTTTACCCAGCTCCTATAAGGTAGCCCCTTTATTTGTTTGTAGTCAGCTATCTGAGCTCTTGCTTGGCAGCAGAAGGGGAAGTGGGAGAAAGGGAACTAATTTTGAGAGTTTGGTAGACACTATGTTTTTGTATTCATTAAATCTCATTGGGAGATTGGGATTGACATATATACACTAATATGTATAAAATGAATAACTAATAAGAACCTGCTGTATAAAAAAATAAATAAAATTCTAAAAATAAAAAAAAGAATAAATCTGAATTTAATGGGAATAGTACAGATTTGTGGGAAAACCTTCTCATCTCCCCCCCTTTTTTTAAATATCTTTTAAAAAAATATTTTATTTATTTATTTATTTATTTTTGGCTGTGTTGGGTCTTCATTGCTGCACACGGGCTTCTCTAGTTGCGGCCAGCGGGGGCTACTGTTTGTTGTGGTGTGTGGGCTTCTCATTGCAGTGGCTTCTCTTGTTGCGGAGCATGGGCTCTAGGCGTGCGGGCTTCAGTTGTTGTGGCACATGGGCTTGGTAGTTGTGGTCACGGGCTCTAGAGCTCAGGCTCAGTAGTTGTGGCACGCGGGCTCAGTAGTTGTGGCGCACGGGCTTAGTTGCTCCGCGGCATGTGGGAACTTCCTGGACCTGGGCTTGAACCCGTGTCCCCTGCATTGGCAGGAGGATTCTTAACCACTGTGCCACCAGGGATGTTCCTCTCATCTCCCCTTTTTGGTAGCATACTGTCTTAGTCCAGATTCCAGAAACCCCAGTCAGGTGGTAATTGGTAAGCTTCTAATAAGATGTCACAGCCGGGACGTGCCTGGTAGTCCAGTGGTTAAGACTCTGTGCTTCCACTGCAGGGGGTGTGAGTTCGATCCCTGGCTGGGGAACTAATATCCCATATGCCCTTCAGCGCAGCCAAAAAAAAAAAAGATGTCACAGGCTGTCCTTAATTATATGCTGTTAGAGATAGCCTTAGACCCCTTGTATCTTCAAGAGATGCTATGGTATTAAGGCTGGAACCAGATTGCTATTGAAGTAGGAGAATAAGTGATGAAGAGGGAGGCTCTGGGGAGATACAATGCTCTTGAGCAGCTGTGGTAAAATAGAAAGTTGGAGTAGAAATCAGAGCAATCTGGATTAAGTCCCTGTTCTTTCTATGAAACTTGCCCTGGCCGCTATACCTTGTTTTCTTTTTTTTAAAAATCTTTATTGGAGTATAATTGCTTTACAGTATTGTGTTAGTTTCTGCTGTACAACCCTCTAGATCGTCACAGAGCATCAAGCTGATCTCCCTGTGCTATGCAGCAGCTTCCCACTAGCCATCCATTTTACATCTGGTAGTGTATATATGTCAGTGCTACTGTCTCACTTCATCCCAGCTTCCCTGCCCCGCCGGCCGTGTCCTCAAGTCCATTCTCTGCTTCTTTATTCCTGCCCTGCCACTAGGTTCATCAGTACTGTTTTTTAAGATTGTATATGTGTGCGTTAGCATACGTATACCCTGTTTTCTCATCTGTAAACAAGGATATTTCTATGCTTCACAAGCTATTGAGATTTAAATGAGTATATGAAGGTGTCTCTCTACCCACATTTTAAAATTTAAACTTTGATCAGACAGCTTCTGCTCTGAGATGGATCTTTATCTTGAATGTTAGGTTTGAAGTAGTGAGTTGGTGGCTCTTTCCTTCCCTCACTGGTATTCTCTGTTAACATTTTAAATCTTCCTGACATTTACACAGTGAACAGTAACACATAACTAGAGTTGGTAGATAGAGTCTTTACCTAACTGAACTGCATAGCCTATGTGGCTCTCTTCTGACTATTAAGCAGTCACCGTAAAATAAAAGATGGTGTATCTATATCTAGGTTTGGGCTAAGTAGGAGCCAAATGTTTACCTGGTTCTTACTTTTCTAAGAATAAGTCTAAGGCAAGGTGGTTACTGCTGAAAGAACTTCTTCCAGCAATAAAGGTGGGCTTAGAAATGAAGGAAGTGTATTGATGTGGGTAATTTCTCAACCTTTTAATAGAATTATGGGTTTTCTATTAAAGTCACCCAGAGCTTATATGTCATTTATACCTCAATTAAAAAAGAAAGGTAACCAAGGGTTTATCTTTTAGATACGTTTAATCAGTGAAATGCCTAGTTCATTATTTGTGGTTTTTTTTTTTTAAACCACAGAACTCAGTATGTCTTCCGTCATCATGGTTCTTCAAAGGGTACTCTTACTATCTGCCACCCCAATATATATATATATAATATATATATATATATAATATATATATATATATATTTTTTGGCTGCATCACGTCTTTGTTGCTGCGCGCAGACTTTCTCTAGTTGCGGCGAGTGGGGGCTACTCTTCCTTGCAGTGCGTGGGCTTCTCATCGCGGTGGCTTCTCTTGTCGCAGAGCACGGGCTCTAGGCACGTGGGCTTCAGTAGTTGTGGCACACGGACTCAGTAGTTGTGGCACACGGGCTCAGTAGTTGTGGCTTGTGGGCTCTAGAGCACAGGTTCAGTAGTTGTGGCACACGGGCTTAGTTGCTCTGTGGCATGTGGGGAGATCTTCCCGGACCAGGGCTCGAACCCGTGTCCCCTGCATCGGCAGGCAGATTCTTAACCACTGTGCCACCAGGGAAGTCCCCACCTCAATATTTTTAAACTGAGAAGACTCAAAGCACCTGAGAGTTACTTTTATTTTTCATTTATTCAGATGGTTGCTCAAAGTGACCAGCTCAACTTGCTGTGAAATAATAATTCTTGGGAATAAGTGCCTTAGATAATAAAACTTAGGTATGAGAACTTAAGTAGCAAACTCCATGTTAACAATTGTGCATGAGTATAGGCATTTGGGGGATTCCATGGAAAAAAATTTTAGTAATGGCTCATAAGTCTAGGTAATGCTGATTATTGAATTGCCTTGAATTTTTAATTTGGAAGTACTACTTAAGATAAACCGAAGTTAGTTAGGGATATGTTTACTAATGTACATTAAATTAAGCCAAATGGATCTTAGTAGAGATCTTATACCATGGATCCAAAAGGATTATCCGAGTAGCATCACAACAGGAACAGACTTCAAAATTAATATTCAATTAAAGGTAGTCCAGAGAAAATAATTTTGTAGGATCAAAATTACAGCACAGGGTCTAATTTTAAAGAGTCTCAGAGATAAAGTCTTGAAAAGATAAACATCTCAGGAACAAATGGTTCTTAAAGTACATAGGAAAAAAAAGTGAGAAAGTGAATATTAATACTGCATGGCTCTATTGCCCTCCGTATGTTAGAGTGTCAGAAATAGGATTGGGTTTAAAAGTCTTCGAGCTTGGACCTCTTTCTCTTACATTATTTTTCTCTGATTAAGAATGTGAATAGCCTTGGATGGGGAGGGGATCCATGTGTCTCCCCCCACCCACCGCCAAATCAGGCACCCATAATGTAGTGGAAAGGATATTTCAATTTGAGCTCTTGCACTTCTGCTCAATGGCGATGTCTTTGAACAAGTTAATCTCTGAGTCTTAGTCCTTTGCATCTAAACTAGGTCTAATACTGAGGATTAAATAGCATGTGAGGATCACTTTATTTATTTATTTAAATTTATTTATTCATTTATTTTTTGCTGCGTTGGGTCTTTGTTGCTGTGCGCGGGCTTTCTCTAGTTGCAGTGAGTGGGGGCTACTCTTTGTTGCGGTGCGTGGGCTTCTCCTGGCGGTGGCTTCTTTTGTTGTGGAGCACGGGATGTTAGGCTTACGGGCTTCAGTAGTTGTGGCTCACGGGCTTTAAAGTGCAGGTCAGTAGCTGTGGCACACGGGCTTAGTTGCTCTGTGGCATGTGGGATCTTCCCGGACCAGGGCTCAAACCCGTGTCCCCTGCCTTGGCTGGCAGATTTTTAACCACTGCACCACCAGGGAAGTCCCGAGGATTACTTTAGTAAAGGTAAAAACTTAGAAAAAAATTTTGAGTTCCTTGCCAGTCCTTAAATTAAAAAAAAAAAAAAAATCAGCCAATCACCTTTTCAGAGATTGCTTCATTAGTCTTCTATACAAAGGGAACTTCAATTTCTTTAAATTTGGGTATTGTGAGATTTTACTCCAGGGGAGAAGGGTCACTAGGGAGTTTGAATATGATACTGTTGCTGTGAATCTGAGATGGGCAGGCTCAGGAGGGTGCTGACTCGCCTTTACTTTGTGACTGTGTACAAACCACTTCGTTTCTCATACCACTTTGCCCTTGGGTTGGTGCAGTATTTAAGAGATCTTCTTAGGAAGGTAAAACGTTCATGTTTAATTGCAAATGGAAACTTTAAGTTGCCATGTTCATTTATTTAAACATTCACAGAGTAAATACTGTAGTGACTAGATACAGATGAACAAGACAAACCCATAGGGCTCTCAGAAGGAACACTTTGAGGTTAGCAAGTTGCAGGTCTGTATTTTTACTTCCTCTGTTGAGATTCGATGTGTTTTCATCAGTGCAAAGGCTCCTGTCGCACCAGGGTAAGTGGGAACGGAAGGTACTTTCTGGCAGCTAATGCTTCACTATCAGTGAAAAAGAGTGATGTCTCCATTTATTTCCAATCCTAGGAGATTTTTTTTTCTCTCCTTGGAAAGAATTGGAAAAGCTAGGACCTTAGATTTCCAAAGATGTCCAAACTCATAACTGTTCTAGAAAAAAAAAATTTAGGATACCTATAAGCTCATTAAAACTTTTTCACCTGGAATAGAAGAATAAAAGTTTAGTTTTAAGTTCTGTGTATTTTCCATTATCTTTTTGTATCAGATACCTGTTTTGCATGAATTTTAGGAAATTAGTTTTCAGGTTTCCCCGAACAGGTACATTTGTCAGGGTGACTAGAAACGTTCACATTCTGTGCAAGAGATTCATATGACAGTAGCTAATCAAGTATTTGCTTGAAATAGTTTAAATCCTTGAATGCATTGCCTAAAATAAAAGCTGTGAAATCACCATCTTATTAAATTTGAAGAACTGAAATCTTAGAGGTTAGACTCAGGACTTAAAGTCCTGGGAAACTAATTGTATGCATTTCAAATATATTACTATTGTTACTCCTTCCTAATCCATGAAGTGTCTTGATACGGGCAATACATGAAAGCTGTTAAACTCCTCAGAGGAAGGTTCAGAGTACATAGTAGTGTTATGTATAGTGATTTGAACACTAGAAAACTGATTGAGACTAAACGTTAGCTTTACTCTGCCTTATTCTTATAATCAGTGTGTTTTTGCAGGAGTAGATGCAATGACAGTAGTTCTTGCTATTTAACATCGAAATTTTCACAGTTCTAGTTAACCAGGAAAGAACAAAAATGGGGAGGAGGAATACAAATTGGCTAGTCTTTGTAACTGCTGGCTTGTTACACTTGACTTCCAAACTGAAAGCTCTCCAAGGCCACACAGCCCAGCTCTGAAAAGTCTCCCAGTTAGCTCCCTTAGCATACAGAAGTCCACGACAGACAGACGGGGTGGGCTCTGGAGATTCAGCTGATGGTGGTTTGACCATAATTAATTACTCTTTCCACTTAAAAATCAAATCACCTTCTTCCTCCCTTGAGTGCAGTGTAATATAAAAATCACACTTCTACAGAAGTTTATAATCTTTTTACAGATGTTAGCACCCTCCTAATCTCAGAATGTTGGGAAAGTGGTCTATAAGCAGAAATGTGCTTGTTTTCTCTTTGGGGAAACAGATTCTAGTTGGGCAAACAAGAAGCTAAAAATTTTCTCTCAGTAGTCCTGAAAATGTTATAGCACTTATTTAGGACTGGAGCTAACTTCTAGAATTTAGA
Source organism: Monodon monoceros (assembly GCF_005190385.1). NCBI lineage: Eukaryota > Metazoa > Chordata > Mammalia > Artiodactyla > Monodontidae > Monodon > Monodon monoceros. Next base: position 18,627,287 of record NW_021703769.1, on the reverse strand, counting down.
TGTCATGTAGTGTTTGTGTTAAGCTCAAATTTTTAGGGGAAGAGTTCAAAGTTATAGTACAATATGATGAAATATGTCTATAAGTGACTGAAAACAGTGAAAGTGTTTGCATAAATAAGACGAGCGGACTATCAAACAGAATTCATCCTGATTGCACATGTGTAAATATGCATGCCAGTAGGTGCTGTTGTACAAAAGTGAAGATAATTTTGCTCAGTACATTTACTGAAAACTTGATATTTTTTTTAAAGACCTTCTGCAGCAACCCTGTTTCCCAGAAATGAAGTTCAGTGTGTGTTCTTCTCCCAGAAGTCTATGATCATGTTTTGTTAAAATATTCCTTTTTATCCTGGAATGCCTCCTTAGTGTTTAGAACTTGGTACGGTTTAGATAAGTATATCATCTCCATTTTCCTATCTATTTTTAGGAAGGCATTAAGTATTGTAAACTCCTTGAGAGTTAGAAACATCTCAGAGCCTGTTTCAATATTGAAGGCATAGTCTTAGATACTCAGTTTCCTTTCCAGTGAAATCTGTCTGCAATCAACACTTAACCCCAAGCCAGAAGTAGCCACTTTTCTCTGGCTTTCACTGAGCCTTTGTTGTCCTCTTCCAATTTTTCATTCTAGGCTTTAGAAATTTATGTGGTTGGCTTATTACTTACTAGGAAGTGGGCAAGAGCACTATCTCATCTTATATGGTCAATACAGATGCTTTTAACAAATGTTTAGTTGTGAAATGGGATCCTCCCTCTCTCCTAGCTCACCAACTGGTTGAAAATCAAGTTAGGAACATTGAGAGCTTTACACTAAGTTTTCAGTTCTTAAGCTAATTTGCATAAGAATTACCTGGGAGTGCTTGGTAAAAATACGTATTCCTAGTCCTATGCCTTGAAGTTGATTCTGTTGTGGAGCTATTGAGAAATCTACATTTTAAATATATCTTTAACAATTCAAAATGATTCTAATACAGGTGACCCATAAGTCACCTTTGGAGAAACTGATCTATCTGAACTATTTTATTTGGCTAAGATCTGTTTTGTTTCATTTGATTAAGGTACTCCATTGGTCTAGTTATTAAATTTACAGAATTTTTAAAAAGGCATCAGAACAGTGTTTTCCATATGTTTATAAATGCTTATTACTTATCTCACTCTAATTTAAATAAATATCTTCTACCTTTCAATGAGCATTTAGATAAATAGCAGAGATAGTTAAGTGCCTTTGCAGCTGTTTAACTGTGTCTCATCAGAATCCTAATCCTTTCTCCTGCTTCCATGTTTAACCTGCCATTATTTGATCCTGATGTCATCTTTTAAGATTGGTTGACTAAGCGGAGCATGAAGAGTGAGAGGCAGTTTTCATGCTAGTGTTCCTAGGATGTTGAAGGCAGGGCTTGAGGACGTGAAGTGGAGAGTAGTTCAGGGGAATGCTGTGGATCTAACCTGTGGAGAGCACTATCTTTAGGTTAAACTAGGGGTCTTTAGTTACTGATGGCACTGATTGAAATGGGAGGATTTGAATAGAGCAGTGGTTCTTAAAGTGTGGTTTCTTGATCAGCAGCATCAGCATTGCCTGAGAACTTGTTGGGGGAAATGCAAATTCTTGGCCCTCATGCAAACCTACTGGCTCAAGCTCTGGGAGTGTGGGCTCACCGTCTAGGTTTTACCAAGTCAGCCAGGTGATTGATACACACTGAGGTTTCAGAACCAGTGGAATAGAGTAAGATTTGAAGTTCACCTTCTCCTATTGCACCTCTCACATTTTTAGGAGGAATGAAAGACAGTTGAAGTCCACGTGCTCACCAGTGAAACATAGGCTTTGGAGTTAGATAAACTTGGATTCAACTCTCGGTAGTTGGGTGGCCTTGAGCAGATTATGACTCTGATTCATATGAAGCCTATAACTAGTTTTGTAGTAATTCGACCTCTTAAACAGTGTTCCTTGTTTTTTTCACAAGGCCCATGTCTGGGCCTCAATACTTGTTTGATACTTATACTTCCTTATAGTTAGGAATTTGGAGTAATTCAAAATGGGAGCAAAAAATAGGAGCCAATTACATGATTAGCACCAGAAAAGCTTCTAAAGAGCATATATATATTCAGGCTTACACTTTCTGTAGCTAGTTACCCAGAGAATGACCTGTGCATTTCAAGCACAGTCAGTAGTGATATTCTGGACAAAAAGGGCCCGTTGGCTGAATTAGTAATAGGATGCATGAAGCAACGCATCAACACACTTGATACCTTTATGGCCAGACAAGGTGTGGACTTGGGGCCATTTGAGGCCCACGCCCATTGGAAATGGGCAGTTTAGGCTGAGCTGGCGGGTTCCTATGCAGCACTGGCAGGAGGTTTGTAGTCACTTTCACTACTTCCCAGGCATTAAGGGCCCACTTAATAGAAGCAAAGGAAGGCAAGCCTGCAGGAATGAGCCTGTCCTAATTGAGCTGGCCTGAGAAGGTACATTTTCAGGTTAGACAAGTCCTTTTTCTCTTTTAAGTTCTGCCTCCTAGGAAAGGAGAAGCATTTTCAGTACGGAAATGTCCTTGTGAAAACATTACTCACTACAGAAGAGTATGTAAAATGCAAATAACCCTCTTAAGGATCTTGTACTGGTTAATTACTTTCAGAGGCAAAAGTAAAAAATTCCAACTTTGTCTTGCGTTTAGAGAACAAAGATGAGTTAGTAAAATGGGACTTCCTTGCCATACTCCTGAAGCTTAAAATAATTGCTCTATCTGATTTAACTTATACCTTAGTGGACTAATACCTTAGTTGAAATGTTCTCTGGGCAGCACTCGTTGAGTCTCTGATTCCCCTGGAACTCTGCAGAAGTGGCCTGCTTTTGAGATGGCAAACTTCGGCTGACGTTAAGGAACTACACAGCATAGTGTCTTGCAGTGTAGGGAAAAGGCCCCTGACTGGGCTCCAGCAGAGGAGTCACTGGTGGAGTGGAGAGTGCTAGGCAAGGCATCAGGACACAGGAAGTCTCAGTCCTGGTTTTGTCAGCACTGTCCAGTGGAATTTTCTGTCATGATGGAAATTGTTCTTGATCTGTGCTATTCCACATGGTAGCTGCTGGCCATGTTGAGCCTTTGAAATGTGGCTAGTGTGGCCAAAGAACTTAATTTTCAAGTTTTATTTTTTTTTTAATTTAAAGTAGCTACATGTGGCTAGTGGCTTCATATTGGACAGCACAGCTCTAGGTAAAATTTAGATAAAAGCAAAGAGATTTGGGTTTAGATTTTACTTGGAATATGGGAGGTTGGGGCTCTTGGAACTTCAAAATCCAAAACAGGTATGAATTTATGTTATGAGTTTGAATAAAGAACTTCCTTCTGTAAGTCTACATTGCCTTATCCTGGGTGACAATGCTAAGAGGATTTATGACTGGTAAGTAAAGTTGAATTTACCACAGCAGTTGGAAAGCTCAGACAGTTTTCCATTTTACTTGACCCCTTTAGTGCTACACAAAGGTGAACATTTAAGGTACCTGTGGATTGAATAAATTTTCATTTTATCTCAGCAACCCTATGAGATAGGTCATGTCTGTTTTGTAGTTGACAAAAACAGATTAACTTATGTTTACATATAATACGTTATGGATCACTGTCCTTTAAAATGGTTGGTTTTAGCTCACAACTTAATTTGAAATTGCAAGTTTTTGGTATGTTGCTATAACAAGAAGTTAATTCATATTTGTTCCACTGTAGTCAGTAATAAGTTAATGTCTGACTGTAAGTGGTAGAGAATCTAAGATTGTCCAGGCAAGCAAATAGCACCCAAGATTTTAACTCACCCAAGGTGCTGCTTATAGTAAAAGCAGATCAGAACTCAACTTCTCCACCCCATTTGGGGTCTTCCTGTCATTTGCACGCTCACAGTGAACATAGTGAGTGAGTGTTGACTTACTTATAAGTAATCTAGTCCATTAGCCAGACAATCTTAGTCTGGTGGAACAAAGTGAGATTTTATAGCCTTGACCACTGGCGTATAGTGAACGTATGAGGTCTTAGAAAATAACTTGAGTAAATTGCTTAAAGACCAGGGACAGATCCAGTTTCCTTCAGCTTTAGCTTCAAATTATGATCTGTTATTTTTGGGGGTGGGAAGACAAAATGGAATTGGGATAAAATAAGTAGCTGAATTTTGAACATTTATTATCTCCACTTTTGAAGAAACTGAGGCTCAAGGCTATATAGTTAGTAGTAAGCCACACAGCTGGGAGGCTAACCGAAGCCTGTCTGATGCCACAGCTTGATTTCTTAAATGTGACACAAAACAAGGTAAAGGGGAGCCTGGGTGACTCAGTTGCCTCCTGGGAATCCTGGGTTGTAGTGGAGTGACCTGTGTGGTATCAGACCAAGGACTTGCATTTCTTAGAGCACTTGCCTTCATTTAGTGGATCCTTATCAGACTAATATCATTGACTAGAAGGCTCTGTTACAGTTTAATGTGTAATCCTTTCCTTATTAAGGAAGGCTTGCCGGCTTGTGCAGCAGAGACCCCTGGATAATTTATTTTTAAGCAGTTCACCTTGTGCTTGGAGCCAGTTACTCCAAAAATCAGTAAAACTTCTGTTTATCTGAGTACTGAAGAAAAGGGATCTTTTTGTTAACCAGGGATTTACTAGACCCCGCCCCCCCAACCCCCTTATTTTAGAAGGATCTCTGAAGTCTGCTTATATACTAAGGAGTTTCATTGGAGGTGGTTAGGAGTGTGAACAAGTGTGATGTTGTTACCACTTCAAGGGGGATAAATAACAAATTTAACTAGCTTGCTGCTTAAGAAGCAGAATTAGCAGTGGGCTCAGCCTTGGCCTCCCCTTCAGAGTTCTCATTCGTGTGACTGACTCTGTCTAGTTTTGTAGAGCAAGTAGATTTTAGCCATTTTTAAATCAGGTATGGCCATTCATGGGCTGTTTGAAAGGAGGAGAGAAGAGGGAACCAGGCTGAGCATGGATATCATTTAGGGGAAAGCCTTAGGTAAAGCAAGGAGGATATTCATTTACACACCGAGCTTCAGAATGGCACCGCTCTCTCTACGGGGGCATTGGGGATAGTTTCTAGTCACTGTTAAGTAATTGCAGAGTTCTGAAAACTGTGCCTTCTTTTGTATGGCCCATGGTCTTTATATTTTTTTACTGGTTGGGGAAAAAATTATTAAATAACACCTGAAACTAATATAATGTTATGTCAGTTATACTTCAATTTAAAAAAAGAATATTATTTCATGACACAGGAAGATTATATGAAATGCAAATTCCAGTGTCCATAAATAAAATTTTATTGGAATGCAGCCATGCTCATTCATTTACATATAATCTGTGGCTACAGTGTGGCTACAGTGTGCATTTACATATAATCTGTGGCTAATTTGTGCTACAGTGGCAGTGCTGAGTATCTGCAACAGAGATTGAATGGGCCACAAAGCCTAAAACTATTTATTACCTGTCCCCTTAGAGAAAAATTTTGCTGACCCCTGGCTTGGTGAGTAGTGCCAGATGCTTACCTTGCTGATTCACACTTGTATGTATCACAGGAAGCTCACGGGACTCTTTTCATAAAACTTGGTAGCCTCTGGCTTCCAGAGGAATCTGTATAAGCCAAGTGTCAAAAGTTTACTGTGAGCTTGCAGCTTCATTAAGTCTTATTCTATCTTGTTTCTAGTCATTCATCTTCTCAACTGAGTCCCAGTGGCAGGACTCAAGTTACCTCTGTCTCTAAGCACGTCTGTGCCCGATGTCCAAACAACAAAGGAAATTTCTATTCTAAAGCACCTGACTACCCTACTCCTTATCTAAGTTGGGGTAGCTGTGTCACCCCTAATGTAGCTCTTCCTTCTTCCTTTCAAATAGGGGCTGGGAAAGTAGCAGGTGAAAACCCCTTTCTTCCTCAGTTGTAGAGCCTCAATATTCTCAGCTGTAAATTAAAAAAAAATCCCCAGGGACTGACTCAGCACCTTGTGCCTGCCTTTTAAAGGAACAGAGAGACCCAGTTGAAGTAGAAACTGAAAATAAAATCGGTAGCATGTCCATTATTGTAGGTGGCTGGTATTTGGTATTAATCACTGCTCAAAGGACCAAGACATGACAGAGCAGGGTTTTTCAAAATATGATTATAGATTATAGTCACCTGGAGAGCTTGTGTTAAAATACACATATCTGAGGATGATCTTATTCCCAGGTCTCACACATAGGAAAGTTTGAGAACCACTGCTCTTAATAGAGATTTTTTAAGCATTTAGATTTTTTTCTTTTTATCCTAATTTGTTTGAACTAAAACAATTTTTAAAGATCATAGAATTCTTGGGACTGTAAGTGTAAGAGATCAGTAGAGGTCATTTTACAGACTAGAAAACTTGAGACCAGAGTAGAGAAATAAATTACCTAGGACCCCGTCATGACATTGCATGTTTTTTTTATTTTTAATGTAATCAGTTGGTCCCTGGGAATGAGAGCCAGAGGAAGAGAGGAAGATGAACTTGAATTTAAGGAGCATAATGGGAGGAGTAGGATGGGAGAGAAGGTTATAAAACAAGTTAAAATAGGGTGCATAGACAGGAAGGGACTGAAAAGACAGATTAAGGTAATTGTAGTGTTGTAAAAGCATAAAAGGAGTCCAATTTAAATGAGGAAGTGGACTGGAAGAGAAAACATCCTATGACCATTTAACCCTTTTTTGTATGAGATTGAGGCCTAAAACACACCAGTTGGCTGCTTCATGTTGTGTCTTTTCCAAGGCAAGGACATGGAACACCACTAATCTTACAGAATTGCTGATGTTTAAGAACCAAGATAGGTCCACTTAGGTGTTTTTAAGTCAGTTTGTGGCATTTCTTCTAAGCATATAGACACTTGGGAAGATGTTGTGATTGGTTTTAGAATTTGAGATTGTGTTGCAGAGCTGGTAAAAACAAAATGGAAAATGCTAGACTGCTATCTTTGAGCAACTCTTAGTCTTTTAATGCATTGTACTACTAAGTTTCTGATGATGAAATTTTACCAAGTATTGAACATTGAGGAGAAAAACTTAAGTACTTTGCAAAATATTTGGCAACCTTCATCTGATTGTTTGGCCCTTTCTTTGACTTGGCATCTATCACTTCTTATGAAGGTACCTTCCAGCTGCAGTATTGAAGTCTGATTCTGGAACTTCATGGGGCCAAGTCCAGGGAAACTTGGGAGATCCTTATGGAGACCCTTTTTTCCCCCTCCCTTTCCAGAGTTACTCATTTAACAGCTGCTGGGTTGGGGTGATTATGATGCTTATTATGGGACTTCATGAGACCAGAGACTTGGTACTGTTTTGCCACACCTAGAACGCCTGACACAGAGTTGGTACTCAGTAAATATTTGAATGAATGAATATTGTGAACCCCAGCTTCTTTAAGGAGAGAAGAAGAAATACTTACATCTGCATTTTCTCCCTGGAGTTTTTTGTGTTATTAGCTTGAGAGTACTAGGTCCCTAATGAGGAAACCCCATTAGTTTCAATAATGAACAAGTCAGTTCATGACAAAAGGTCTCGTTTATATACAATATACATTTGGGGAGAAAAAATGATAATTTGGACTTTAAAAGTTGGAAATGTAACTAGTGTCTTTCTTTAGAGCTGAATCCTCCCAACATTTTTCTTTTAAATTCCGGAGCTCTTTGAACTTTTAGCCATAACAGCCTCTGTCTTGCATACTTTGAAAGGCTATTAACTATGCATTGGAATTTTGGAAATGTTGTCTGAGAATCACTGTAAAACAGTGATAAGAACTCTTCCATGGGCTGCAAATTGAAATCAGCCACCCATTAAGATGGATCACAGACTGGATTTCCTGGATTGAAACTAGATCAACATTGGTAAAGTCTGAATTTAGACAGCTGTGTGGGGAGAGAAGGAAGGGTAGAGTTCTCTCACCCCCTCAACCCATCCCCCTTTCAGTGACAGGCTCTCAGTCTTCGTGACTGCTTTTAGTTTGGCATTAAGTTCCTGAGGAGATTCTTGCACACCCCTGACACTGACCACACTCCGGATGCCAGTCTTTATCATTGAGACCAGCTTGTTGTCTGTCCTAGACAAAAACAGTCTCAAAGTGTTAGAACATACTGGATGTAGAGTGTTAAGTAGAAATGGGGATTTTGTTAAAACTCCAGCTTCTGGGGATGTGGTATCCATGGGTTTAAAGGTCAGGGAGGAAGGAGAAGATACAAGGATTTATCCCAATAGAAGTGATTTAATAAATGAGCAGGTGATGAATATCTTCTTTAGAAAATTAATTTCTTTTTTTTTTTTTTTTAATATTTAGGCTGTGCTTGGTCTTAGTTGCGGCACACAGGATCTTTAGTTGTGGCATGCAGGCTTCTTAGTTGCGGCATGCATGTGGGATCGAGGTCCCTGACCAGGAATCGAACCTGGGCCCCCTTCATTGGAAGCACAGATTCTTACCCACTGGATCACGAGGGAAGTCCCTAGAAAATTAATTTTTTCACCCACTGTTTTCACCCAAATCATTCCACTGTCCACTTTCCTAAGGCACTGGCTATATATCTGTGTGTCAGAGATGAGCAGAGATTATCTTTGACAATGTTGTTTGAGGGCCTCTTTGGGGAAGGCATCTTTTGGTTGAAAAACTATTCCCCACCCCCATCCTCCACACACTTGACTTATCTTTGAAGGAAGAGCCCATCATATTTTACAGCTACTGCTTTAAGTCTCAAAACCTGTTGTCAGAAGTCAGTGTAAAGAGGTCTGCCTCAAAGCTTGGCAAAGAACCCTTCTTTTATACCAGAAAAGTCTCTGCTTTTGTTTATAAGGAAGCAAAGGACTCTCCTGCTCTGATCTGATTACCCTAATCATTTAGAAGAAGGTTGGAGTGGTAAAATCCTTAAAGATCATGGAGTAGTTGATAAAATGGTCAGAAATCTTTGCCAATTCCTTTGCCTTTTCTCTCTTAACAAAATGTAAATGTTTGTGCTTGGGTTGAATTGTAGTTGCATTAGTGACTTATGCAGCTACCTAAGTCACTATGTAGCTTGTAATAAGCTTGGTAACACTGTTAGCCACCTGCTGATAACCGCTAAACTCATGCAAATATTTCTACCTGGGGGTGTTAACTGGTTTAGCAGTGTATCCCTTAAAAACAGTAGGTATTTTAGGGTTCTGGGTACAGGATTGTTAGATTAGGCCAAAGTTTTATTTCTTTCTTCGTAAGCTGCATCCAGGAAAGAAAATCAGACAGCCTTTTATTTATCGTTCGCTGGTCAGGCAAGGTGAATGGGCATGGTTGCCGCCTTAAATGCATGTATAAAACCTGAACCCTAAGTTATTTGGAATGATTGGGTAGGCTTATTTCAGTTTGATGTAAATTAATCATGAAGAGGGGTCAGTAACAATTGTACCTTATTGACAGTTGTGAACATGTTTGGAATTTTGTGAAGATTAGCCAGGAATTCTGTTACAACCATACACAAAGAATCTGATTGCCTTTTGAAGTTAAAATTCTTTCAGGTCACTTAAATTTTCTGAGCCCCAATTTCTTCATCTATAAGAGAGGTGAGTTTACTGAGATTACAGGTATCAAGTCAATGATGAACAGATTTGAAGCTCTTAATCACTAACTATGCTGCCTTCTTATAGACCCAGTAGTTAAGTGACTTTTACCCAAGGTCATACAGTCAGTGGTAGAACAAGATTTGAATTGGATCTTTTTCACTCTATTTAACCAGTCTGCTTCCTTCAGAAGTTGTTTCCAACCTTCTGTGCTTGTCTGTTATGTCTCTAATCGTCATTAGGGTTTAACTATGATCTTTTGTTCTAATGGCATCGTTCTTGAACTTTTTTTCTTTTTTCTCTGGCCCTGCCGAGCGACTTGTGGGATATTAGTTCCCTGACCAGGGATTGAACCTGAGCCCTCGGCAGTGAAAGCGTGGAGCCTTAACCACTGGACTGCCGGGGACTTCCCATTCTTGAACATATTTAACAAAGTGTTTTATGGACTTGGCTTCCTTTTTCATATGATTTGTATATGTGTCTGTGAGGAGTGAACTCTTCATCTTACACCTTGATACTGATTTGGCTACTTGGGGCTGGTTCTGTACCTGGTTTCCAAACCTGCAGCTTCATTGTCATCCTGGGATTAGGCCAGCTTTCAGGTACTTTATAACAGTTGGATCAAATTTTGCTGGATTTATTTGATACTGAAGTTTCTTATTCCTATAGGTGTTTTGTTTCTCTTCTGTCTAAGCAGAGGATTGGGACGCTAAAGCTACAAGCAGTAGAAGTGTATCTATATCTTTTTTAAGAAACTGCTTTTGGGACACATGGCTTTAGAAAAGCAAATTAAATATAACTCTGGGATTTTATTTTCTTGTATGCCCTGACAAGAATCAACTCTACCATTTCCTAGCTGGCAGGAAGTACATCACACTTAATTTTGCTCAATCATGAGAAGATACATTTTTCAGTAATAACAACAACAACAACAACAACAATAATGATAGTAATAATAGGTAGTTGACTTTCATGGCTCATCTGCCAAGAATTCCCTCTAGAGAGGGAATTCCCTCTACCTTGCTAACTCCCTCTTAGCCTTTAGCAAGACTTAGTTCAAATACTGCCTCCTCCAGGAAGTCTGTGTTAATGCCTCATTGCCCTGTTGGATCCAGGCTCTATTTCTGTTCTCTGGTGGAATCAGATTGTTTCTCCTCATTATATTACTTTTCACTTGGAAACAAAGGAGGCAGGTAACCCAGATTCATTATTTTTACTCTTAAGACTTGTTTCAAAATGCTCATAATCCTACTACCTTACTACCCTTTCTAAAAAATAACAGGGCAGAAAAGTAGAAAATTCTACCATGGTGTAAGAGACAGAGGTAATGACACCCATGTGTTTCATGTGTAGACATTTAGAAAAATGTCTGTTACCTTTTTAAATACAGGAGCATCATGATGCAATACAAACACTGTTGCTTTAAGGTCAATCATTTGACATCCGAGATTTTTGGAGATAGGAAAGGAATTTTAATCCATTTTAGCAAGTCTAAAATTAAGGTTTCTTCTCTGATGACCTAATTTTCTCTGCCTTCACATATACATAGACCAGCATAAATTTTCTGCTTTTAAATTATATATTCAGGCTAAATTCCTAGATATGGATTGCTGGGTTAAAACAGAGTATGTGAGTTAGTTCTGCTGGATATTGCCAAATTCCCCCTCTATACGAACCATATGCACCTTTTCAGAGATGTCTTAAGAGGCAAAAATGTGTATTAGATTTGGTGAAATCAGTACTGCCCAGAGTTGTGAAAACTAGAGGTAATACATAAAGCATACTACCTTGTGCAGAATGCACCCTTAGAAAGGGATAACTGTTACTCTTGTGTGAAATTGGGAATATTTCCTTATCATAAGAGTAGTAAGAAAATTGAATGAGACAGTGTAAGTACTCTAGCATGGTTCAGCACCTCTATTAGTGCCCCTTTTCTCTTGCTTGCCGATGGCTGTTTGGGTTCATATCTTAATTACCTTCCTGGATAGTAAACTCCTTGAGGGCAGAGTATCTGATGAGTCTTGAGCAGGATGCTTTTGATTTAAGAATACATTTCAAATAGTTGTAAACTGAATCAGCCCTCAGAATATAATTCTGAATCTAGTCGTAAAAGTTTGTTGGTTTTTTGCTTTTTGTTTTTGTTTTGCACATTATCCATCAAGTCACTGTGTAATGCCAGCCAGCAACTATTCCTGCAATCTGAGAAGACACAGATACTTACCTCTTTTGTCGTTTGGAAGTCTCTTTACTTAAAATCTTTGTTAACCTCAAGGAACATCTTAGGTGACAATAACAGAAAATGTTGATTCCTGTTCTCTCTCTCTGTTCATTGACATATCTATTCTTAGGGAGTAACTCTAGTTAAGTTAGAGTGAAAGGAATTAGTTGTTAACGTCTTCTCAAGGCTGCCTTATTTCAGGGATCGATCTTCCTCCCATGTCTTTATCTTGAATTTTTGAAGGCTAGGGTTTGAAACACCTGTCATCAAGAGGTTATTGGGTGACCAGAATTCACAATGAATGGGGTTTTCTGGTGACTTAATATACGGTGGTTTGCACCTTTCATTTCTAATCTCCAGTCAAGTTCAAAACAATTCTTTTTGCATTTAACAGATGCTTGAAGTGGCAAGATCCTTTCTCCAAAACATTTTAACAATATCTATTCTTAGATGAATTCCAGATAAGGGAAAGAGTATGTACTAAAAGTAATCTTCAAGTCCATTAGTATGCTGTCTACATTTTCACTATGGGGATGTAGATTATTGTGCCCTTATCGGCATCTCTTCTGACCAGCATCTTTAGATTTCCCAGTGTTACCTTAAATACAATATGACTTCAGTTAGTTTCATCATTTCTTCACTCTTTTTGTTCTCTTCGTTTTTGTTCTGCACAGCTTTCCTGTGTCTTCTTCCAAGGCACCTTGTTCTCATCACCTCGACTTAAAGTCTTTGAGTCTACTTTGACTCTTCCCCTGCATTTATTGATTACACATACCAGTGAGTTCCTGGAACTGGATTCTACTTCCTCTTTTTCAACATGCTTTTACGTTTTCTCCTTTCTTCTCAATCCCTTTGTTATCACATTTTTCTAGATTGCTTCAAAAACACTAGCTAGTTATTTTGCTTTTACCTTCTACCCACACTGCCCTTCAATTAATCCTCCTTAAGTATGGCTTTTATTTTGTTCCTTTTCTGCTTGAAGTAGCTCCTTGTCATCCTGAGAGTAGGACACCCTGACTTGGGTTAATTTCATCTATCAGACTTTATCTCTTACTGCTCCTTAACAGAAATCCTCTCTTGAACTAGGCTGGTCTTCTCCTTGCTGTACCCTATATAAGAAGAAAAAATAAGGGATTGGAAGGGACGAAGCTTAAAGATAGTGTTTAACTTTCTATTATGAAAAGTTTCAAGCGTATTTAGGTAGAGAGTAGTATAGTGAACTCCCACGTATCTTATCTGCTCACTTCAATAACTATCAACCTCTTGTCAATCTTGTTTTCTCTATTCCCATATTGCTCCAATTTTTTCTTTTTTGCCTGAGAGTATTTTAAAGCTAATTGCAGACATCCTTCACCTGGAAGTACTTGCGTATGCATCATTAAAGGTTATTTATCTATCAGTTTACATAGTGCAGATCATGTCTATGGTGGTTTCCCTGTCAGTTGGTAATTTAGCTTGTTTACACACTTTTGGTGTTCATGAGATGCCTCATTCCATTTTGCCTCCCTGTCATTTCTCCTCAGAAGGCCCAGGCTGCCATGTGGAACTATACTATAGCTATTCAGATATTTGAAGAAGTTGTCACATATTATTCTTTTTGGTACCTGTCACATCACACATAGCACAATTTGAGCATACAGGAGACATGTAATAACTTTTAAAATTAGGGGCACTTGGGTTTCAGATCTTTGACCTAGGTCTTACTTGCACTAGTGGGATTTTCAGCTACAACTTTAAGTTTCTCACCAGACATTTTGGTTTTATGTTTTTAGATTAGCAATTGAAAGAATTGGGGACCTGGCTTTCAAAATCGATTCTGAGGTTTTGTGCACTTAAAACAATGTTTTGGGCAGACTGGTTATCTAAAACCTACCTGGAATTATTTTCAACTTTTACTTAGTTTTCTTTTTCTTTAAATTTAGTGCTTTTTAGTGAGCTAATAATACGTTTTCCTTGTGTACACCAGTACTTGTCAAAATAAATTTTTAAAGCTGGGTAATTTTTAAAAAATAACTTCTCTTTTTTATTATAAAAGTGACTCATCTTGGGAAAAAATTGGAAAACAAGGCAAAGTATACACACAGAAACTCAAACTGCTTATAAATTTACCACCCAAACTACTTTTAACATTTGGTATCTATCTTCTAGTCTTTTTGGACATGTTTCTGTGTTTGTTGAATTATACACAGAGTAATTTTTTTTTTTAATATATTATGTCCCTGCCATATGCTTGTGCCATAATAGCAGATCCTAATGTTCTGTTTCTTGTTTGCTAAATCTGGCCTGTAAACAAAATCAAACAACACAGACTTCATTCCAGGTTGTAGTGCTGGTGGCATGTTTTGTCATTATTGTGGTTTTAACCACAAGTGCTAGTTGGGCACAGAAGTAATGAGGGTATTAATTATTGTCAAGTGAACAGGGGCCACCAACTTTGTATCAGATTGACTCAGCATTTTAAAATTGTAGACTTGAGATTTTCAGAAATTGGAGAGTTCTTTATGCTACATGGAAGATTGGGTTCAAGTCCTATTTCTGACACCATATGATTTTATTTTCCCATCTCTGTGGGATGAGAATTTCTTACAGCTAGGGGTACGGTCATGCAAATTTCTGTTTCCCTAGGGCCTGGCACAGAATAGATACTTAATGGATTGTGCCAAATGTGGCTTCTTTTTTTGCCACAGGAGTAGTGTGAACACACACATTGCCTATACATTATTGTTTGTTATCTATTGCTATTAAACATGTTATCTCAAAATTTAATGGCTTAAAATAACAAACATTTGTCTTACACAGTTTGTGTGAACCAGGAATCCAGGAACAGCTTAGCTGGGTGGTTTTGGCTCAGAGTCTGAGACTGCGGTCATCTGAATGCTTAATTGAGGACCCACTTCCAAGGTGGTTCATTCGCATAGCTATTGTCGGGAAGTTTCAGTTCCTCACCACATGGGCCTCTCCATAGGGCTGCTTGGATGTCCTAACAGTATGGCAACTGGATTCCTCCAGGGCGAGGAGAAAGATCCAGTGCCTTTTATGACCTGGTGTTAGAAATTGCACAGTGACATTTCCACTTTATCCTGTTTTTAGGAGTCACTAAGTCCAGCCCATATTTAAGGAGCAGGAAATTAGGCCACACCTTGAAAGGAAGAGTATGAAAGAATCTGTTGGACATATTTTAAAACTACCACATGTGTTGGATACATAAACTTCTAATTGATTCATATTCAACATTGGGGTCACATGTCCCCAGTGAGCTGCATTTTTAATATGCCCTTGGGTTAATTCTGATACACTAAAATTTGAGAGTTACTAACTTAAAAAAGTGGAGAGAGATACCATGTTCGTGGATGCAAAGACACAGTAATTTTTTTTTTTTTTTTTGCGGTACGTGGGCCTCTCACTGTTGTGGCCTCTCCCGTTGCGGAGCACAGGCTCCGGACGCACAGGCTCAGCGGCCATGGCTCGCGGGCCCAGCCGCTCCGCGGCATGTGGGATCTTCCCGGACCGGGGCACGAACCTGTGTCCCCTGCATTGGCAGGCGGACTCTCAACCACTGTACCACCAGGGAAGCCCCACAGTAATGTTTTGATGTCACATCTCTCCAAATTGTCCTATGAACACAAACTCCCAGCTGGCTTTTTTTTTTTCTTTTTAAAGAAATCAACCAACTGAATCTAAAATTTATATGGACATACAGAAGACAGAATAGCCAAAACAATTTTGAAAAAGAACAAAGTTAAAGTACTTATATTACCTGATATCAAAACTTACTATGGAAAAAAGCTCTACTGTGAAGCTTTAGTAGTCAAGATAGTGTGTGTGTGTGTGTGTAGGATAAAATGGGGTCCAGAAACAGATCGATGATTATGTGGTCATTTCCAGTAAAGAGGCCTAAGGCAATTCAATGGAGAAAAGGCAGTCTTTTCAAGAAATGGTGCTAGAACAACTAGACATCTTTATAGATTAAAAAAATGTTCCCTGTCCCTTACTTCTGTAAAGCTCCTAGAAAAAAAGAATATTCACAATACACATGTCTAACCAAAAATTTGTAATGGATAATGTATAAAGAACTCTTACAACTTAGGAATAAGACAAATTTTTTTAAGTGGGGGAAGGATTTGAAGAGATACTTTACTGAAGGAGATATATGAGTGGCCAATCTGCACATGAAAAGTTGCCCATCATTTAATCAGGAAACTGGATTAAAACCACAGTGAGAGGGACTTCCCTGGTGGCGCAGTGGTTAAGAATCCGCCTGCTGATGCAGGGGACACGGGTTCGAGCCCTGGCCCAGGAAGATCCCACATGCCACAGAGCAACTAAACCCGTGCACCACAACTACTGAGCCTGCACTCTAGAACCCATGAGCCACAACTACTGGGACTGCGTGCCACAACTACTGAAGCCCGCGCACCTAGAGCCCATGCTCTGCAACAAGAGAAGCCACTGCAATGAGAAGCCTGCACACCACAACAAAGAGTAGCCCCCGCTCATTGCAACTAGAGAAAGCCTGCGTGCAGCAATGAAGACCCAGCGCAGCCAAAAATAAATAAATTATTTATTAAAAAAAAAAAAAGCACCACAGTGAGATACCACTACATACCTGCTAGAATGGCTAAAATTAGAGACTGATAATACTAGGTATTGGTGAGAATTTGTAGCAGTTGGAACTCTAATCCGTTGGTGGTGGGAATGTGTAATGATACAATCACTTGGGAATACAGTTTGGCAGTTTCCTATCAGGTTAAACATATACTTACTGTATGACCCTATAACTTCACTATTAAGTATGTACCCAAGAGAAATGAAAACACATCTACACAAAGACTTGTATATGAAAGTTCGTAACAGATTTATTCGTAAAAACCAATGCCTGAAAAGAACTCAAATGTCCATCAACAGGTGATTGGATAAATAAATTGCAGTGTATCCACACAATGGGATACCATTCTAATAAAAATCTAACCAATTACTGATACATCCAGCAACATGGTTGAATGTAAAAAAATATTTTGCTAAGCGTAAGAAGTCAGACACAAAAGAGTAAATTCTGTAATTTCATTCATATGAAACTAGAAATGTAGACAAATCTAATTCATTGTGCTAGCAGATCAGTGGTTGCTTTGGGCTGGTGATGGAAAATGGGGATTGACTGGGAATGGGCACAAGGGAGACTTCCGGGGATGATGGAATTGTTCTAAATTTTGATTGTGGTGGGGATTATATCTGTGCATATGTTTGCTAGACTTATCACACTGTATCTTTGAAATTGTATATCTTACTGTATAGAAATTATACTTCATTGAAGTTGATTTAAAAAACAGGTATCTCTTAAGGTTTGAATTTTCCAGAAGTTACATAGTTAACCATCTGATCTTGAAAGTCAGTGTTCAAGATTTATCCCTTCGAATCATTTATGGCTTAGTCTTCATAGTACCTGATCTACGAGAAGAATACCAAACTGTTGCTTCCTTTTATGGTAGAATTGGCTCCCCTCCCCTTCCTGCTTATTTGTAACACATCTTGGTTTTAGAGGCAGGGTAATGGGATGCCTTGTCTGGGCTGCTTTGTGAAATCTTTCCCTCCAATGGAATGTGCTATTATGGCTACCATGCCATTTAAATCCTGTCATTGTGCTTCTTGACCAGCTTGTCAAGGTAGGTGGGCAGGAGATAGCTCATGACTGCTCTTTACTGACTCATCTCTTATGGTTACAGATTCTCATAAACACAAAGATAAACATAAAGATCGAGAACACCGGCACAAAGAACACAAGAAGGACAAGGAGAAGGACCGAGAAAAGTCCAAGCATAGCAACAGGTAAGGGTTGAACCAGCAAGTCCCTCATCATTCAGCAGTGGGTTGGCTATGGCTTGGCTCACCTGGAACAGGCCTTAACTTGAACCACAGGTAAATACCATGGATAGCAAAGTCAGCAGAGACTTTGATTCCAGAGTTGTTAAGAGGATGGCCTTGACAATTCATGCTTCCTGGGGATGCCATTTTTCAGATCAGGATGTACAAAGCAAGTATGGTGAATTGTTAACTCATGATGGCATTTAATCAAGTGTCCAGAGAGCTTGCCTTGATAAAAGGTGACTGGATTGGAGACTTGATAGATATATATTTTTCTTCTTTCCGTACTTTAAAGGGTATAAATTTAAAAATTCTTAACTTAGGCTTCCATGGTTTATAAGCCCCTGAAATCATATACAAAAGGTTGGGTATATGAGATATTCCAGGAGAGAACATTCCTAGCTTTCGTCAGGTTACCAGAAGAGTTCAGCTCTCACAAAAGCCAATAACCACCAATGTAAATGAAACTCAGCGGTGCTGCCCTCTGGGATCCAAAGGAATCAGAAAGATGTTTTCTTGTTCATTTTGCTTCCATTTTTTTGATGTAGGAGACAAGTGGTTAAGCCCAGAGACTTAGGTTATCTTTGGATATAGGACCACTTATTGAAAATGAGGACTTAACCTTCCATTTTGAGTTAAAGGCAGTTGTTGGTGAGAAAGCCATAGGGTATTCTCATAGTGGCCAAAGTTTTGGTAGAGGGAACATAAAGTTCAGTCATTTATTGGCACAAGTGCCTGTAGCCTAGAGTCTCTTAGAACTACTTCATTAGGTTGGCTTATTGTCTGTGGACAAGATATTTTCGACATAAATAATAGTCAAAAGTTTCTTGTCCAATATATACAGAAACCTTCTACAAATGAATAAAAATGAGGCAGATAATCCAACAGAAAAATTCATGAGAGGATTGAGTAAGCTCTTCACAAAAGAAGATATCCACATGGCCAATAAAAATACTAGAAGACGCTCAACATTATTCATCAGGGAAATGCAACCTCAATATAATATCCTACACATTGTAATAATGGCTAAATATTAAAATAACACTAATACCAAGATCTTACAGTGATGTGGATCAATCCCATTTCTGATGGGACTATAAATTGTTAAATCATTTTGGAAAACTACTTAGCAGTGTCTTCTAAAGTTAACATATGTATACCCTATAACTTAAGAATTCCGTTCCTGAATGTGTTCTCAACAGAAATGTGTGTATTTGTGCACCAAAGGGCATGTACAAAGCTATTCAGAGCTGCATTGCTTTTAATAGCCCCAAAGTGAAAATCTCCTAAATGCTCATTGATAGTAAAATGGATAAAGTGTGGTATATTCACATCTTAGGATACTATATATAAATAAATATGAAATAACTACTGTTAAAGTAATAAGCATAGGTGAATTCCACAAACCTATGTTGAGTGAAATAAACCAGCCAAAAAATACATATTGTATGCTTCAATTTACTTGAAGTTCAAAGACAAAAAAATTAATCAAGACCTTTAGAATTCAGAGTCATGGTTATCTTTGGGAAGGAAGGAAGGGTAGCAATTGTAAAATGGTATGAGGGGAACTTCTGGTGGGGTATCAATGGTATTTTTCTTAACTTTGGTGGTAATCACATATTTATCGTTATTTTGTGATAACTCTGAACTCTGCACATACGATCAGAATATAATTATGTGTATATGCTACTTTTATTTTTAAAAGTTATAAAAAAATAAGGCTTATCAAGAAAAAAGATAAAGTGAGAATTCTAAGTCTGTTCTTTTTATGAGTAATGAAAAATTTTTAACTATTTTAAATGAAAATTTTAAATTAATAAGTCTTTATGAATCATTAACCAGATTAATTTCTCTAGTGAGGATGTTTCTTCACAAAATCATCTATCACTCCTGTGGTCGGTCTTTTTCTTTTTTTTTTAATTTTTAAATTTTATTTCTTTTTTTCTAACTTTCTGGCTGCATTGGGTCTTCATTGCTGCACACAGGCTTTCGCTAGTCACGGCGAGCAGGGGCTACTCTTCGTTGCGGTGTGTGGGCTTCTCATTGCGGTAGCTTCTCTTGTTTCAGAGCATGGGCCCTAGGGTGCGTGGGCTCAGTAGTTGTGGTGCGTGGGCTCTAGGGCACGTGAGCTTCAGTAGTTGTGACACATGGGCTCAGTAGTTGTGGCTCGCAGGCTCAGTAGTTGTGGCTCGCAGGCTCTAGAGCACAGGCACGGTAGTTGTGGTGCGTGGGCTTAGTTGCTCCACGGCATGTGGGATCTTCCTGGACCAAGGATCAAACCCATGTCCCCTGCATTGGCAGGTGGATTCTTAACCACTGCGCCACCAGGGAAGTCCAGTCCTGTGGTCTTTCCCCACCACTCACTCATTTCTTACCACTTGATTATCTAGTTTCCATTTTCATTAGTCTAGTGATATTAATTTTAGTAGTGGAATCCAGTCTCAGTTCACATGCATCTTTTCTTCAGTTTGTAGGTGTCCAGCCTATATTAATATCTACCAAAGTAGATTTGAGAGCAAAGAATATTGCCAGTAATGAAGAAGTTCATTTCATAATGATAAAAAGGGGCCAATTAATCAGGAGGACATAGCAGTTATAAATGTTTATACACTGATATCAGAGCCTCAAAATACATGAAGTAAAAACTGATAGAATTGCAAAGAAAAATAATTCATATTTATAGTTAGATTTTACTACCTCTTTCTCAATTGATAAGCAGAGAGAAAAGCATTAAGGATATAGAAGACTTTGAACATCATCAACCAACCTGATTTAATTGACATTTATAGAATATTACGCTCAACAGTAAAATACACATGGAACATTTGCCAAGATATACCATATTCTGGGCCCAGGCCTTCTCCTTGAAACCAGCTTCCCTTGGCTTTCCACTTTTCTGGCCACCTTTTTCATCTTCTCATTCCAGTTCACAGAGTGATTCTCTTAAGTTTTTGGCTCTCTTCCTCTGCCACCTCTCTTGCCATTTACCCTTCTCTCACATTCCATTTCCAGTCTCCCTGAACTTCTTTTCAGTTCCCCAAACACAGCATGTCTTCTGAATACTCTAGGTTTTAAAATATGCTGTTACTGATTCTGGAATACTCTGTTGCCCTCTTAAGAACATTCTTTTAGTTGCAGCATAGAGTTTACTTCTTTCAGGTATCCTTTATGCCCTCCACCCTCATATTAAATTTTTATGAGTTCCCTCGCACCTTGAATATATCCCTATCACAGTAATTACCAGTTGTGGTGGTGTTGTAATTGTCTCTTTACTTTTCTGTGTGCCCTATTAGACTCTTGAGGTCCCTGGGAACAATGTTGGGGTCTGTTGTATTCATTTTACATCCTCAAGGCTTAGTATAGTACCTGGCAGATAGGTGGTACTTAGTAGTGTATGTTTATTGAATCAATGAGTGGTTGACCTATGGTTACACCAGTTACCATCTTCTCTCTCCTTTTCATATATTCTCAATGCTATAGGATGGTTCCCTTTGGCCATCCCACATTTCAAATACCTTTGTGTGTGTGTGTGTGTGTATGTGGTGAAATATGCATAACATAAAGTTTGCCATTTTGAAGTGGCATTAAGTACATTCACCATATTGTGCAACCATCCCCAGTATCCATCTTCAGAACTTTATCGTCATCCCAAATAATCTCTGAATAAATAATACCTCCTCATCCCCCTTCCCCCCATCCATTAGCAACTTCTACTTTCTATCTCTGTGAATTTTTCCACATAATCATAAAATATTTGTCATTTTTGTGTCTGGCTTATTTTTCTTAGCATAATGTTTTCAAGGTTCATCCATTTTGTCAAATATCAGAATTCCATTCCTTTTTATAGTTGACTAATATTTCGTTGTATGTCTACCACATTTTTAAAAATTCATCTGTTGATGGATACTTGGGGTTGTTTCTATCTGTTGGCTGTTGTGAATAATGCTGCTAAGAACATGGGTGTACAAGTGTCTGTTTGAGTCCCTGCTTTCAATTCTTTTGGGTGTATACTTAGGAGTAGAATTGCTGATCATGTCAAACAAGAATTATCTTGCTTGCCATGTTTATGATGTGCTAGTTGATGTGAAGTGCCAAAAAATGTGAGATAGTCTTGACCATGAAGAACTTCATCATCTGAGGAAAATGCTTACAGATCAGATGAAGAAAAACTAATTTTCATGTTACCTGAAATCTGTCCAAAAAGACTTTAAAAAGATAGAAGTTACTATTTAAACCATAAGCTTTTTTTTTTTTTTTTTTTTTTTTTTAAGTTGAGAATTACGTTTTATTTGACGGACTTGCTGAGGACTTAAGCCTGGAAGACAGCCTCTCAGATGACTCTGAGGGACTGCTCTGAAGAGGTAAGGGAGGAGCCAGGATACATAGGAGTTTTTGCAAGAAACCAGGTAGTAGGAAGGTCAAAAGATTATTGTTAATTAAAGAAAAACAGGGACTTCCCTGGTGGTCCAGTGGTTAAGACTCCAGGCTTCCACTGCAGGGGGTGTGGGTTTCATCCGTGTAAACCATAAGCTTTTAAAAATGGATCTCTTACTCTCTGATACATCTTACTTCACCAACCATAATTTGCAATTGTGATGGGAGAAAAGATTAGGTAGAAGTGGCATAAAAGACTTTGGGATATAAATTTGGCCCTCTCCTGTTTTGCCAGAATCTCCTTTTTAAAAATAAAGGATGTAATTTTGGCATCATTTTTCTTGAAAAGTCCACAGTGGTTTCTTGCCTGTATCTAGGAGAAGACCTCTGGTCTGGTCTATCCACTTAGGTCTCGTGAGATCTTGACTAGGTTATCTAACCTTCCTCAACTGAGCTTTCTCGTCTTCCTTAGTTTCCCCGCATTAATACATGCTTCAGAAGGGACCCTGGGAGTCAATAAGTATGAAAGCTCTTTAACTGTGATCTGCTCTACAGATGTGAGGAGATAATATTTTGTACATCTATTAAAAGCATGCTTTTCCAAGATTATAGCATGGGCAATCAGGAATTTGTTCTACGCAATTTTGTGCCTTTTAATATTTTCTTCATTTCTAATCAGAATACTTGAGAAAACAGTAGCCTGTTTGCCAAAAGGCATTGGAAGAACCTGCTCTGAGTTTCTGTTTATATATGACTAAATCTAGCCCTGGATCTCTAATTCACATGTGAGTAAGTTTAAGACAGTTTAACCAGATGATGTGTTGTAAGCAGACTTTTAAATGCTTCCTGTTTCGACCTCTCCTGACACACTACCTCTTTGCAACAAAGCAAGTGTGTTGGTTATTGTCCAGTAAAATCCTGTACACTGTGTTCCTTTTTAAGTGACTTCTGATCTTAACGGTAGTTTTGGGTTTCTTCATTTTTCTTCTTAGCACATTAAGGAAACCTTGAGGATTGTTTAATCACCTCTGAAGCCCAGAATAATTAAGATGTAGTATGTTCTGTTCCAAAATGCTTCACTTTAATACCTTGATCATCAACCCTGCCTAATTTTGTGGCTATCTATATGAGGAAACAAGTTCTACAGTAATGTGTTTCTATATTCCCTCCTTCTCTGCTAGATATTAGCATCAGTCATTTTTCATTAGGCTACACTTAGGACCCAAATCCAGGAGGCCTCTTTGTCCTGCATAGTAATATGTACTGCATATTTGGAGTGTCAGAGGATGGGAAACAAGCCTTTGAGAGCTAGAATGGGATTTAGACCTACCTCTTAGGAGATCCCATCTTATTCATATGCTTTCTCCTTTTATTATTCTAATTCAAGGTGCAAAATAGGGGAAGGGGTGTTAAAGATCATTCCACCTCATCTCTTTTTTGTGTGGACATGAGTCTGAGGTGACATGCCCAAAGTCACATGGCAGGGTGGTAGCAGAGCGAGGATAAGAGACCAGGGCTTCTGAGTCCTAGTATGATTTTTCTCCCACTACATTATTCCTTCCAGTAAAAAACAAAACATAACAAAACAATCTCCCTCCCTGAGAAAGGTTAGTTGTGTTGCTAAACTGTGTTTAAATACAAGCATCTCTTTCTCATATGCATATTGTCGGCAGCTTAGGTTTTAAAATGCCAGATCATTTCAGGCGCTGCCTCTTTCTTTGGGCCCCAAATCCCTAAAGTTTTTGGCATTAGAAGTATTAATCTCATTAAATTCTGACCCTGTGAAAACCCCATCTCTGACTCTCTGGCCTATAACATCACAGGAAGTTTCTACCAAAGTCAAATAAAAATAATTTCTTCTGTTATTTGTCTCTGATACTGCTTCTTTCCATTAGCATTGATATTTAGTACTTGAGGTCCTTTAAAGCAATATATAAATCCTCTCTAAAGAAATAAAAGGAGTACTCTTACCAGATGCTAAAGAATCACTGGACTTGTAGGATCTCACCAGATACTTCTCTTGAAAGGTTGCATTCTTAGCGTAAGTTATCTTTAATACTAGACCTCTTATATATACAACATAATTAAAAGCAATTGCGGGGGAGGGAGGCTTGATTTTAGAAAACAAAGGACTGTCACATGTGAAACATAAGATTTCTCCTGCTAGCTTTTGACTGTGTGCATCTCTTGTCATTTTTAAACCTGACACTCAGGGTGGAGTGACAATTTTGTGGAAGGCCAGGGAAGATAGAACTACTGTGAAATAGTAAGGGAAGTGCTTTTCCAGCCACATTGGCAGTGCTAATTTATACAGTCAGTGTGAGAATAAGGATGCTTTTGGTTTCTGCTTTCCCTTCAGTTCCAAATCCTACCTGAATTAGAGTTGAGAGAACATAGGCTCATAGGGAAATGCACTGGAATTAAGCAACTGGTTCTCAGATTAGGGGCAGTTTTTCTGAAAGTAATCACATTTAAAAGATTGTTTACTGCTTTTTTTGTGAGCTGTTGCTGAAGCCCTCCATTTATCTACATGTCCCTATATCACCCTCCCTGGGGGAAATGGATAGTTAACATAGGTAAATAGAGAAGATTGGGTAGTTTAGAAATGAGAAAACTGAGTACCACCACCATTCACATGGGAGTCAATGTGATGTAGTGGAAAGCACACTAAAATAGAAGTGGAGAAGCTAGGTTTTATCATTTACTAGCTGTGGGTCCTCATCCAAGCCGCTTAACTTCTGGGTCTTTTCCCATTTTGGTTGAGTGTTGATAGCAATACTAGCCTGGTCAAGCTTTCAAGTGTGTTGCGGGAGAATTCAATGTAATTATGCAGATAAAAGCTCTTTGGAAACTGTAACATAGTAATTGAGATTATTATGATTACCACAAAGCCTGGTAGAATATCATTCAGATAAATTGAAGCTGTTGATTTTGGTAGTTGAATCTAATTTAGTAGTTACTTATTGATAACTTCTATTTTGGTGCCCTGGTTTTCATTGATATCTAGCCCTATTATAATGACCTACAGTCTTTTTTTTTTTTTTTTTTTAAAGATTTCATGGTGGAAAGGGTATTTGAGCTAGCCATGGAAAGATGGTTAAGATCTTGTCAAGGGAAGGTGATGGCTAGAAAGAGTGACATTCCAGACAGCGAGAAAGCATAAACAAAATATGGAAGCATTGTAATGTACTTTGCTCTGAGAAGAATCCAGTTAGGTGGATGCCTGGGTTAACAGGATGGGTTAGAAAATGAGGGCTCCAAAAAGTTGCTTGAGGCAGAACTATTAAATGCTATTTTGAGAAGCTGGGACTTGATTCTAAAGGAGCAAGAAGCCTTTGAAAATAGTTGAGAAAGGGAAATATAGGACGTAGCCACAAGTGGCATGAGGGGGTCTAAGAAAAAGGATTCCTAGCTTGGATAACTGTGTGACTGTTTACCCTATTGGTAGAGATAAAGAACTTAGGGGAGGAATGGGAGTTCAGAATGTGTATCAGCTTTGGCATCTTTGGGCACATCCCTTTATCTGCTCTGGCCTGCAAACAAAGGATTAAATAATTTCTAAGATTCCACTCAACTCCCAAGTTTTAATAATTCTTGGGATTTTGTTTAGTAACCTATTCATGGCGGATGAGCATTGAGAAATCTTCATTTCTCAGAGCCTTTCAGAAACTAGCTGCTGCATTTTTTCAAGAGGCAACTTTTGAATTTACCTCCTAGAATGTTTAATTGAACAAACACTATTTAAGCTCTAATTGTCTGCTTTCCTTTGAAGGGTTTCCTCCTTTCACAGCTTGGAATCTTTCTAGGCTCTCCCATAGGAATCCCCTGTGACTCCATTGGCTGCAACCTGCAGGGGTCTGCTGCCTTGAGGAAGTGGGCAGATTGCTGGAATGAGTTTGTTCTCTTAGCCATTAGTGGCTAGGTCCTATTCGCAGAAGATAAAGAGGCTTCTTCTCCCCTTAGCAGTGTTTCGTTTTTGCTTTGTTTGGGGAGTAAGGCACCAGAGTGGTCAAATGCATGACTGCCTGAGTTTAAGTCCTAGTTATTGTTCGTTAGATGTATTTCCTTGGGCAAGTTACTGAATCTTCCCGTGTCTCAGTCTTAGTTGCGGTGAGCGGGGGCTGCTCTTCATTGCGGTGCGTGGGCTTCTCACTGCGGTGGCTTCTCTTGTTGCAGAGCCACGGGTTCGAGGCATGCAGGCTTCAGTAGTTGTGGCACATGGGCTCAGTAGTTGTGGCTTGCGGGCTCTAGAGCTCAGGCTCAGTAGTTGTGGCGCACAGGGTTAGTTGCTCCGAGGCATGTGGGATCTTCCCAGGCCAGGGCTCGAACCCGTGTCCCTTGCATTGGCAGGCAGATTCTTAACCACTGCGCCACCAGGGAAGCCCTGGGTAATGTCTCTTAAAACAGGTAGTCAGCATATGAACTCCTCTTCTGCACTGGACAGAATTTCCATCATCTCACTATTATAAGTGGAAAGGTGCTGCCCTTTAAGCCAGTGTGAAAGTCAAGCCAATTTTAAGTCTTGGAAAAAGAGGTACATGTTAGGAAATCCTGAATGGTGATGAGTCAGCCTAACTGATCCAGATTGGCTGCATTTTCTACCACTGGCCAAATTCTGCTTCTGACTTCCATGGCACAGCCTTAGACATGTTTCTGTATGATAGGACTTTGACCCCCAAGTGCATCTGCTACTTACTTCAGGTAGATTCCTAGGAAAGACTACCACTGAGGCTCGCTCTTTGGCAGCACTTCTGTCGGTGTGGGGTTATGGATGAGGGGTAGGACCCCCGGTGCTCTGCTGTCTATTTCTGGAGGCAGGGACAGGAACAGCACCTGACACGTAGATACGATGTTAGCATTGTGTCCAGGAGACTTAATAGGGCTTCATGAACCCGTATTTCTAATAGTCCCCAATGGAATGCATTGTACCACAAGATGTTCCTTAACCCTGAATCACTGGAACTCACTTAGTCTAAAAATCTAAACTTGTTCTCTTATATCTAAACAGTTGGGAATAGAGGAGAGTGAGTTGCCTTTGGAAAGTCAAGTTGATAGTTTCATCTCATTTTGGTCTTTGTGATTAATTATTACCTACAAAGGGGTTACTACTCTAGCAGGAACTTTGAATTTCCTGAATAGATTTCCCTCTGGTTAGCAGGCAGAGGAAGTACTGACTTTTTTCACTTTCCTGGGGTGGCCTGGGTACTATCTCATCGCCATGTCATTTGTTGACTTCTTTTCCCTGATCTCTGTTTGGTGTGGTAATGAATAGCAAAGCAGAAAACTGGAGGCCTATGTGTATACTTACGGTGCCCATGCTGTGATTGCCAGAAGGCCAGAGAGCCAGTTTTCTAGTGAAACAGACTAATGTTCTAAGAATTGCTTTCATTGAGAAAGAGAACAAGGGGGGTGGGGGTGGGGGAGGCGTGGAGGTGGAGCATAAAGGAATAAGGAATATAGAGCATTCCTAAACTTAGATTCCTAAGTCAGCCATTTAGAGTTTCATGGGAAGACAAAATGAGAAGTAGCTGTCCCAAGGGTTTTATCATTTCAGATATCCTAGATCTCTATTCTAGAAAGTTTCCACTGATGGTAGAATAAAGTTTTGATCTTATACATCAAATCTCAGACTGGACATGCATTTGTCTCTAACAACACCAGGCTACTCTTATGTGGTACTTATAGACTTCATGGAATTGTAATGATATTGATTTAGTGGAAAGTGCTCTGAACTTGGAGATGGAAATACTCAGTTTAAATCCCAACTGCCCTTCTTTCTAACATTGTAACTTTGAATAGACTTTGAACCACTGGCTCCTGTGTTTCTAAATCAGTCTAAGGGGATAATAAAGCCTACTTCACACGGGTGTTGTGAGGACTGAATGAAATAATGTATGTGAAAGCACTGAGCAGCACAATGCTTGCTTAGATTTTTCTTTTTTCTTAGTCTAGGGAGGGATGTATATATCCACCCATTAATATTATGGATGTAATTTTCCACCTTTTTCGCTTTTAGGCAGAAACTTCTGTAGATGACCATTAATTCCTCTTACAGTTAATGTTCAAAACAAAACAAAAACTGAAACTTCAGTGCTTGTATATAGAATAGTAAGCTCAGACATTTTGCTGGTAGTATCAAAACCATGGGCCTATGATTTCACATATGTAAACTCCTAAAGAATCAATTGCAATCTTGGCAACTTTGCTTTTTCACCATTCTAAAGCTGGAAGAATTAATGAGAACTGGAAGTAAGAGTGTTATTGTAATCGGGAGCCATTTTGTACAAAATAAAGGATAAATTTGTTTATAAAACATTGCGTTTTGGTAAAAACAGATTATGAGAGAGAGCACATTGAGTAGAGAGTGACATCATAATAATGCTGAGAATAAAAAGCGTGGTGGGAAAAATTGATCATCATGTGCTTCCAGGCATACTAGAGTTAAAAGAAAAGTGTGCTCGTATAGAAATTTGTTACTTTTCAGTGTGTGGCACATCTAAATAACAACGTAATGAGAACAACATAGAGGGAGGAGTACATCAACCAAGGAAAGTGGACACTGCTTTATTTTCCATCTGTGGTAGTTCTGGGTCTTCCCTAAATCTGTAGTCCTGTTTATACTAGTCCCCCTGCCCTCCTGGCTGGATTCATAGTTTCTGCTGATTTATTATCCAAACTCCTGTCTTTAGTTGGGGCTCCTTTTGTGCCCAGAGATGTGAGTGATAGCGATGCTCTCCTGATCCACATTCTGGGGCTCTCACCTAACTGGTCGCCATCATTTGTTTCTCCCTTTTTGGCCTTTGATGTGGCTGAGTACGCTAGCCAAATCTCTTTAGAACAAACTTCGTGGGATGGTTGTAACCTAATGAGCTCATTGCTGGTAAAATCTGTTTTTTTTCTCCTGGGCTGAAGGTGGTGAATGTGAGATAGGAAATACAGTCTATGGTGGGAAAGGCAAGAGCCGATGCTGCCTATAGGTTTGACTGTCCCTGTCAGCTGGGGTTGCTGTCAGCTGTCCTGTGTCTGGGGTGACCCCCAACTCATAGCACTTGAATTCATGCTCTCTTTTGTTAACTTGTGGAATATATTGGCTGCTGAGGTGAGCAAGGTTCCTAAACCTCCTGCCCAGTGTACTGAAGAAAATAGTCATCCAGTGTTCACCTTAAAATACAGCTTGTGATTTTTGCTCTTTAGTTTTTGTCTACATGCATGTTTTTATATAACTGCAGTCATTTTATATATTCCTTTTTTCCATTTGTGTCATAAACATTTTCCATGTATATTTGTAGGACTCACAAATTATAGCATAACAGCTACATAATGATAATGATAACTGTGATGTATACCTTTGATATATCACAGTTTCTCCCTCTTGGTATTTACCAAGGCTGTATCTGGTTTCTTGGTGCTTTTTTGTTTGTTTATTTGTTCTTGTTAGTTTTTTGTTATGGGAGGCATCAAAATGAACATCTCTCTGTAATGTTTTACCCAGAGAGAAATCTCCAGGAGCTACACCCAGGATATGAACACTTTAATGGCTCTTGTTTTGTAATGTCATATTTTGTTTTCCAGAGAAGCGGCACCTTTTTACAGTGCTACCGCTGTGCCCACAAACCCCTTTAAAAGTAAGGCTTTAAATATTTAGCACAGGGAATGCCCTTGCTTTTAGATGGATCTTTTCTTATTCTGAGGAAAGAACCAAGCAGGATTTATAAGCCCTAGCTAGAAAAGCTAGAAGTGACTAGCTTTTCCTAAGCTGGCAGGAAACACTGACTGTGTTGGGCTGCTACTGCACAAAGCCCTGGCGTGGCTACATTTGTGATATGTCTCACATCTGGCACTGAGCCACCAAATGATTTTTGGTGAACTGTTTTTACCTCCTCACATCAGATGTGAGAGCTCAAGTTGGAGCTTTCATTATAGTTTTCTGCTGGTAGAATGTTGTAGAAATACAGTGGGTTTGCTGTATAGTCTTAGTAACTTAAAAAAATGTCCTGTTACGTTTAGAATGACTATGTTTTTTCCATTTGATTCCTTTGCTCCTTCGAAAAAATTAAAACATTAAGCAAGATAAAGAAAGTCTGATGTAGCCAAGAGCCTCTACTTGAACCTTCTGTCAGGACTATTTATTTAAAGCATTGTAAGTTTCCATGGTTCATGTTATCTCAGGGTATCTTGTGAGTTAATCTTGTGATATGAACCCTGTGGTCCCTACTCTGTTTGTCCCTACTCTGCTAACTGTTTGTGTCTTATTTTTCACAGTGAACATAAAGATTCTGAAAAGAAACACAAAGAGAAGGAGAAAACCAAACACAAAGATGGAAGTTCAGAGAAGCATAAAGACAAACACAAAGACAGAGACAAGGAAAAACGAAAGGAGGAAAAGGTACAGAACTTTCCAGTGGGGAATGAAGAGGTGTGGGATGTACTTTTCATTTTGTTTACCTGTAAAAGCAGGTATTGAAAGTACCTTCATTGACTAGTAAGATTCCCTGGCCTTTGAATGAAAAAGGTCTGTGTCAGGAGACGTCAGAGCCAACCAGAGTCTTAAACTATAAAAACCAAAGCCCTTTACCACTGTATTTCATGCACCAAACCTATCCATATCATTACCTTACTTTATATGGCAAATGGATAAATTGAGGGATGTAGGGTTTCTGGGAAAGTCAGTTTTCTTTCATGGGGAGAATTAATTCTGCTAGCCAAATCTCTGTAGAACAAACTTTGTGGGATGCTTGTAAACTAATGAGCTCATTGCTGGTAAAATCTGTTTTTTTCCCACCTGGGCTGAAGAAGGTGGTACATGTGACATGCACATCTGGCTGTGAATAAGTAGTAGTACTGTGCATAGACTTTTTAAAAAAAGTTTTTATATTAGTTTCTGAAAAGGTAATGCTGGATGGACTTGCTAAATTCAGACAATATGAAATAGAGAATAGTAGTGAGAAATACATCTCCCTTTTACTCTCATTGTCGTCTATCTTTCCCTTTCTGGAGACAGCCACTGAGCTATTTTTTGTATTCTTCCATTGGTACCGGTGTGTGTGTGTGTGTGTGTGTGTGTGTGTGTGTGTGTGTGTGTGTGTTCGTTCCTCTGAGTGTATGTGTGAAGATTTTTGTAATGTCTGGAAAGTTGAAGGAGGGCAAAAGTAAATATACTTTGCCTAAATCAGAGAAGATAGGAAATAAAGTACTCTTTTTTGTTTTGGTTTGGTTTTTTATTTCCTGTCTGCACTGCCAAGGGCAAATCCTTGAGAGGTGGAGTATATTTATTGAGGGAGAGGGACCTACCATCATTTAAAGGTAAAAAGCCACCATTTTGAAGGGAAACATTTCTCAGTAAATTGGACAGTTCATCTGAAGAATTGTTAAAAAGGAGTCTTAGAAAAGTGTCAAGACCTTTGGTCCACCTGTTTAGTTTTGCTAACAAGAAGAGTCAGTCTGGGATCAAGATGCCCCAAGAGTGGAGGCCAGATCATCTCAAGTAAGGTAGAGGCTTCTTCAAGTTTAGTCCTTTTAAGGTACTAATCAGTTACTGTTGTTTTACCTTTCAGATTAGAGCCTCTGGGGATGTAAAAATAAAAAAGGAGAAGGAAAATGGCTTTTCTAGGTAAGATTCCTCTGCTGCCTTGGCTTCTCTTTCTCTGTGTGCATCCAGTAGGCCAGCTGCCCATGTTACAGTGTTGTCTGATCTTACCTAAGATGCACTGACTGGCCATCTCCAGGTTTTCGAGGAAGTTGGCAGTGAAAGGACTTGGTCTAAGCCAATGTGAGCATTTCTAGAGTGCCATTTAGTGAGACTGACCAGCACGTTTTCTAGAAGGCTGTTTTGAGTGGAGAAGGTTGGCAGGTGAGACTGACCAGCACATTTTCTAGAAGGCTGTTTTGAGTGGAGAAGGTTGACAGAAAGAAGCTTTTTTAAATTGAGATATAATTTAACATTCCATAAAATATACCCTTTTAAAGTATACAGTTTATTGGTTTTTAGTATTTCACAAGGTTATATAGCCTCCCCATTACCCCTGTCTAATTTCAGAACATCTTCATCACCCCCAAAAGAAACTCTGTACTTAGTAGTAATTTTGGAGTTTCCTGAAAAACCCCTACTCTGAACCCCTACTCTGAATTGCCCCTATGCTGAGGCTCATATTTAGAAACTAACTTGATTTGCATTTTAGGGACAGGTGTAGATTTGAGTAGAAATATTTTATATCTTTTCCAGAAGGAAAGGAAAATACGCACAATCTAGAGGTCACTTTTCCTTTACTTTTTGGGGCCATTTTGATTGTTTTCCTCATCAGCCTCAACTCCCTAAAATAAGCCCGAATGTCTCCTCTGGTTTCAAAAAACCCAGAACTTATATGATCATATATTCTCACCTGCTCCACTAAATGGCAGGATGCATTTACGAGGAGTTGTGGGGAGTATTTGCATTACTGTCCAGGGCAAAGTGTTTTGACAGTTTTGCTTCCTTGAAACTTTGAACTTTCAGTTTCGCTTGAGAACATTTTTGAAAATTGTTCCATTTACTCTGGGTCCCTTAGACCAGGGAGAAGCAAGTGCCCTCTTCAGGCATGTTCTGTAACTGTTCTAGGAATGCAGAATAGTAAAATTCAAGAAGCATTAGAGCTGTAAGCTGGGCATTCTGATTTCTTAGATAACAGTAACTGAACACAGGGCAACTATTTTCTGCCAGGAGACTGCCTTGAACTTTTATTAAACTAAGATATGATTAGACTTTCTGGACTTGGTGTGTAGTCCTGGTTCAGTTTCAGACTTTCTGGGCTAGACGGTCAGAAGCACACCCTTCGAGGCAGTGGTCTATGTGTTCACTTTGCTGGACTGCTCTCTAGCTTGCATCTGTATCGTGGTAGAGAATCCACATGCTTCACTGGATGGAACAGTTTTCTGGTAATTGTTTTAAAAATTCTTTCTTCAGGCCTAGTAACCCTTCCCAAGTGTTTTTAACTTCACTCATGACAGTACTAGGATCTAGCATTTACTTAACTAGTTGGGTAAATGGCAGCATTTCTTTCTTTCTGGTGCAAAGCCTTTGGAGATTTTGGACACTTGGGGCTGTGTCAGTGGTTTCCGTCGTGGGGAGAAACAGCTATAGAGGTCAGCATTTGGGGAGTGTGCATAAATAAGGAAAGAAAGCTAATCTGTTTAAACATTCAAATTCATTTGCAAGCAAGGGGATCCAGTATGCTTGGGGTGGGGGCGGGAGTGGGGGGACAGCATTGAAACCCTGTGAATATCCTTTCTTTGGCAGCTAAATCTGGATGCTTATCCCTTGGCCCCCCTAGAGATGAGTGGCTTTGTGTCTGGAGGCCATTCCCTGTGCCGAGTTAGTTAGTTTTGTAGATGCTTCTGGCTGTGAGCAGTGCAGTTCCAACAAGATGTGCAAGGTCAGGGAATATCCCAGGCTGTGGTGATTGCTGGTCCCATTGGTTGTTGTTGTTGTTGTTGTTTTTTAATGTATTTATTTATTCATTCATTCATTCACTCACTCACTCATTTATTTATGGTTGTGTTGGGTCTTCGTTGCTGCACGCGGGCTTTCCCTAGTTGCAGTGAGTGGGGGCTACTCTTCGTTGCAGTGCGCGGGCTTCTCATTGCGGTGGCTTCTCTTGTTGCAGAGCACGGGCTCTAGGCACGCGGGCCTCAGTAGTTGTGGCACGTGGGCTCAGTAGTTCTGGCTCCTGGGCTCTAGAGCACAGGCTCAGTAGTTGTGAGGCTACTTAGTTGCTTAGTTGCTCCGTAGCATGTGGGATCTTCCTGGACCAGGGCTCAAACCTGTGTCCCATGCATATATGGCAGGCGGATTCTTAACCACTGCGCCACCAAGGGAAGTCGGGTCCCATTGGTTTTTTAACTTGTTCCTTCCTCTTTTTGGTTCAAGATAGTCATCTAACAGAATCATCTTTTTATATTCAGAAGGCAGAATCTTAACAAAAATAGGACAAGGTACTCTTCTGTGTATAAAGTAAGTAAACCAAAGGAGGAAGTTGAACAGTGAATAGATTTGGCTTAGAATGACTTCAGTTTGTTTTGGGCCTCAAGTTTGGGGAATACATTTTTATTCCTTTTTTTGTGAAAGCTATATTTTAGCTTTTGGAGCACTAGAATAATCAGTTCACATCACTTGAGGGATCAGATACACAGACCCCTCAAATAAGGGGAGGAAACAACTTAGGTTTGTTCCTGTTGTGGTGTGGGTTCCGTTGGCGCAGGTAGCTAAGATGTAGTGGAAAGAATCCTGAGAATAAGGAGTCCGGATCCCGAACCTTGATATCGCCTCTTCATCTGTAATTGAGATCAATACTGTCTACCTCACAGGGTTGCAGTGAGAATTAAGTGAGAAAAAGTGCTCATGGAAAACCTTTTAATACGTACACATGTATGTTGTTATCCTTCCACTAGCTACCTCCCGCTACTTTGCATTACTTGATACAATGTAGATGTTCCACCGCTCATTAACTAGCAATTTTTTTCTCTTTAGTCCACCATTGATTAAAGATGAACCTGAAGATGATGGCTATTTTGCTCCTCCTAGAGAGGATATAAAGCCATTAAAGAGACCTCGAGACGAGGATGAGTGAGTATTTCTTATTACTTTAATTTTTTTAAACAAAAAGGAGTCGTTTAGACAATAATACACAGAACAACTGCATTAGTTGACTTTTACTCATTAGGAATTTGTGATTAATAGACTGGGTGACTGATTTCTCTTTGAATTATGAGAAATAGGGTTTCTTAAATAAATAAGTAGTGTGCCTGAGGCTTAAATGGAGTATATATATTTACACTTTTCTTACGTTTTTTCTTATTAAAAAGGTAATGCATATTTATTGTTGGAATTTCAAATAATCCAGAATTCACAAAGAATATTTAAATTATTTAAGTTACTTTAAGTTTATCATCACCTACCACAGATAAGTTTTCATTGCTGAAGCAGTTTTTCCTAGGATCTGTGCCTGTTCGTACCTTCTGAGTGAAGTTTCCATGTATAGAAGTAATAAAATTGCTCTTACTTAAAACAGTTATTTGAGACTTATATGTACCTCTTTCTCAGGTTCAGTCATTGCGGTTAAATCCTGTTCATTATTTTCAATCTTGCAGAGTTTATTATGTTTTGGGAATCTACAAAGGATTTATGGTAGAAGATGGATGGAAAGGGAGGAGGAAAATACTTAATGAGCTCATTTGTATATATTCAGAATTCATAGAGAATTTCTTTCCTCCCCTTTCTTTTCCAGTTACTACTTTGTGGTAGCTATTGTTGCCCTGTGTGTGTGCTTCCCAGATTTCTACCTTCTGGTGTTGTCTATGTTTGTATGTATTCCTCTACTCCACTTCCCTTCCAGGCCTGCGTGTAGTATAAAGTTGTTTGTTTTGTTCTATAGAGGACTATAACTATTGGTCCTTGGTCTGGCCTTCTTTACTTTCTCCATTCCTGTTCTTGACTGTAGAATGCCCAGCCAAGAGTAATAGCAGCCACGCCTGCCTTGGAGGCCGCCAAGAAGAGTTTGGAGGTCCTAATCCTATTGGTGAGAACTACTGAGTCACAATTGTGTTAACTGCGTATTCATGTTCCCCTTTCTAGTGCTGATTATAAACCTAAGAAAATTAAAACAGAAGATACCAAGAAAGAGAAGAAACGAAAACTAGAGGAAGAAGAGGTTAGTAAAGAGACTTAGGCCCTTTGGGGCTTGAGTTTGGAATAGGGAGTTTTCCATAAGATAACTTTTGGAGGCCAAATGGGTTTGAGGAATTTATTGCTCTGTTGTAGAGGAAACACTGGGGAAAACTCCTAAGTGTGTTACAGTGGCTGCGGCACTGTTAGTTTTAAGATCTCAGCCTTCCTGGGTGTCTACCCATAGCTATGCTGCCAACTGACATGTTCTTGGAGAAACTGTGCTCTCTTCATACATACAGGGGAAGTGTTAGCAATAAATCATATTTTGGCTTACAACCCAGAAGAGTTTTCCCTAGGAATGTTTTCTAGTGCTTTCTTATATCTAACAAAGCTTGCTTGTCACTCATTTTGGGTAACTCTCCCTATTTAAAGTCCTTTAAATGGGTGTCCCTTGGATATAGGATTAAATCCAAGCTCTTTACAGCTTCTTCCGATCTGGCCCCTGCATCTTGTGCCTCTTCTCTAATTTACCTTGTTCCAGCCTCACAGACCTCCTTTTCTTCTTTCCACACCAGATTCTTTTGTGCTTCAGGGCTTTATGTAACACATGCTGTTCCCTCTGTCTGGAACACATATATTCTTCCTCTTTTCTTTCTCTCCTAGCTTATAACCTTCCTTAAAATCTCAGTTTCAATTCAGGTACTTTCCTAAGGGTTCTATTTGATGCTTGTGGTAGATTTAACATATACTAATATGGTTCCTTCTTTTGACACTGTCTATTTCTTGGACTAAAAACTGTGGGCGAGTAATTCAAGAAAAAGATGTCAGAAATTCACAGGGGTCTTAATCTTGCAGTCTCCTAAGAGAAGGGGTTGAGTAAGTTATTAGCTTTGCTGCATTTGAGTTTAGCCATTGTCTTGGGCAAAATGGATTCACAAGTATAAAGTCTATAGCTTGAAGTATCGTCAGTAAAGATAGTGAAAATAAGGGGCAGTGAATATTAAAAGTGTAATCTATCATAGTAGTAATAATATTAATAATTCAAATTAAATGTACTAGATGTTTACAGTGTACCAGGCACTATTCTTCATGCTTTATAGGTATCATTTCATTTAATCCTTACAACAGTCCTTAGAGATAAATATTGCTACTATTATCTCCATTTTACACATGCAGAAACTGAGGTACAGAGAGGTTAAATCATTTGCCTGAAGCCACACAGATACCAAGTGGTAAAGCCGGGATTTGATCCCATGTGGTTTGATTCCAGAACCAGCACACTAGCTGCCATGTTATCCTGCTTCCTGTGGAACTTTGCTGATCCTCCAAATCCACAAGAAGGCAGAAGGAGTGTCTTTAATGAAATCATATTAAGAATATGAATGAGTAGGTGAGCCGTAGAGAGATGATCAGGGCCTGCATTTAGGGAATTGTAGCTTTCCTGACAACTAGCCTGTTCTTGGCAGAAGCTCAAGTGTATAAGAGCCAACTCAAGGAATCGAGAGTGAAATGTTGAGTAGTGAGTATGATAGCCACTCCACTTTCATGTAGATTACCAGTACAGACCAGTCAATAAAGAAATGTAAAACTTTAGCTCTCCATGCGTTCTATATTGCCTTTATGCTTATGTTGCATTTATGTAAAATAATACCTTTCTCTGGGTTTCACAGAGGTTAGTAATAACTGTTAAAACCATCTGGGAGAAAGAATGGTTGACTTCATTTATTTAATTGTCTTGGCAACCCTCTCCCTACAGGGGAGGGAAAAAAAAAGCAGGCTGAAAGACTAAATTAATACCCAGTCTTATTGTGGTAGGGACCCAAGATGGCAAGATCAGTCATTAAACCTTACTTGCTGGCTATGGTGTTTTTCATTTCTGGGAATTGTTCTGAAGTCTCCTAGTGACTGATAATCCCATTTTGAGGCTTGAAAACATACGATGTAGCCAGTAGTTTCCTGATGAAACCATCTGCATGCCTGTTCAGAAGCTGTTTAGAGAATGTCTTAACTGAAAAACATTTCCTTTTCCTGTGGTGTGTTTCAGCCTAAACAGTAAACATTATCTGAATTAATGCGATTCTCTAGTATTTTCTCTTCCCAGACATACTTACACGTTTATATTCTCCATTCCTATTTTAAACTATGTGTAGTACTGTAGTCTTTCCCCTTCTTTGTACACTGGAGGCCATTTGCTTTCCCTGAGTTTATCTGATTACCATCCTATCATGTGTAGTCCTAGAATGTTTATATATTCCAGCCATTCCCATGAGTCACATTCTGTTATTTTTCTGGTAAACTTGGGCTCTCATCATAGTCAATAGCAGCTTTTTGACCTTGAGCAAGTGACAAAACCTGTTTCAGAGTTTCCTTGACTATAACTGGAAGAGGTCAAACCAAACTATAAAGTTCTTTCAAGTTCTGCCATTCTGAAACTGACTTTAAGATGACTCAAAACCATTTTTCATAGCTATATAAAACTTGCTGAATAAAGACTTAAATTATATTTAATAGTTAGGACAAAGGAAAATATTCTTCAGAAGAGTTTAGATTCTGTTAAGCAGGACCCCCACCTGTTGAATAGCACATTTTTGTCTGAATGTGTGTGTGTGTGTGTGTGTGTGTGTGTGTGTTTTGAGATTTATCACCTGTATTGATGGATTATACTTGTTTATGTTTGTTCTTTTTCTGTGCTACTGTGACAGCTCATCTAGGGTTAGAGTTCAAAGAAATACTATCATGGGAATTGGTAATTGTTGTAGGGCTTCCCAAGTACTTGCTTGCTTACTGCTTCATGACTTTGTGTATGCAAATAGCAGTAATAAAGTATTTTCCCCCCCAGGCTCAATCAGAAATTTCCTTTCAAATTGTATATTTAATACATTAAAAGTCTCCTGTACCTGTTATTTGGTGGTATTAGAAGTGGTTTAAAGATGAGTAGATTTTAAAATAAGTGAGGATAATACACTGGGATTACTCTGTCCCAAACTCCACTGAGGCTAAAAAAATACAATTTCCCAGGCTTTTCTCCTACAGAATGAATGTTTTTAACTACTTTCTCAGGTAATCAATGTGTCTGGGAGTTTTAGGAAATACCGCTTTAGAGAAAAGTACCAATAAATTTTTATTCATCTGTCAAATTGAGAGTATTGGACTCAGGAACTTCTCCAGTTCTCATATTCCATGATTCCAGTTTTTCTGTCTAATGGCTCCCCAAAACTACTTCCAGAAGTGTAATTGGTCCTTATTTAAGTGCTTTCTCACCATGTTTCTTTGTAGGATGGTAAATTGAAAAAACCCAAGAATAAGGATAAAGATAAAGATAAAAAAGTTCCTGAGCCAGATAGTAAGAAAAAGAAGCCGAAGAAAGAAGAGGAACAGAAGTGGAAATGGTAATATTTCAGCACTGGGTTAAAATGTTAGCTCTTTTATTCTACAACCTAATGAAACAAGAATATTGAGTATTAAAATGAATAGCTTGATATTTGTGGGAGGAGGGAAGTACTTAAAAGAATCTCTCTGGAATAACATTCTGAAATAAGTTTTGCAGGACCTAGTGAGAACATTAACTACCTCTTACCCTATTGGATCTCAATACTATGTCCCACCCTGTTGAACTATAGAAGTCCTATAGATATATGGAAATTTAGCATATGAATAAAGTTGCATTTAAAATGAGAGGGGAAAAGATGGATTGTTCTATAAATCATGTTGGGGAAATTGCCTATTTGTTTAAAAAAAAAAAAACCTCCACAAGAAAACCTGGGTGAATATTTTTATAATTGTAGAATAACGAAGACCTTTTGAAGCAAGACATATAAGCAGAGCCATAAGGAAAATATTTATAAATTTGATAAAATTAAAATCTTCTATATGGCAAATCAACAAACTCATGCCATTAAAAAAAAAATCCTAAAGGAAAATATTTGTACTACAGTGGGCTAAGATTCGTAATATGAAAAAAAAAGGTCTTTTAAAACAATTAATGAAAGGAATAGTCTGATAGAAAAATGAGGAAAAGGCAACTCATTAAAGAAGATAAATGATTAACAAACATCTTAAAGTATGGTGAACCTCACAAGTAGCAAAGAAAGGTGCAAAGAAAAATAATAAATGAAACATCTTTTTGTTTAATGTGTCACAGATTAGGAAAGATTAGTAAGTACCAAAACATCTAGGGTTGTAAATATGAGAAAACAGGCATTCTTCTTCACTGTGGGGAGTGAAGATTCAGACAATCTTCAATGGAGGACAGTTTAGCAATAACAGGTTATTTCTAGATGTTTAGAGTTTTGAAATAAACTTGTATTTTTTATACTGGCTGTTCTTAAAACTTTGTATTATTTAGCCAGTGCATCTATACTATACATGATTTGTGTTTATGTTGAAAGAATTCCAATGATTCAGAGGTATACGAGTTAGAAAAAAATGACTGTTCCCTTTCCTTCTTTCTCCCGTTCCCATTTTTCTTTTCTAGCTTTGAGGTATCCACTATTTGTAGTTTGGTATGTAGAGTTCCAGACCCATTGGTATGCATTTACTCTATGGGTTTTGTAATAGAGAACAGTAATCTCACCAGTACTTCTGAGCAAAGGGGAAACATCAGTGTCCAGAGAGGTGGCTGAGAGGAGCAGAGCTGCAGTGGCAGAAAGGCTCAGCACAGCTGTGCAATCGGCATTGTTGGTGTGGACATATGTGGGGTTAAAAAAGGAAAGTGTAAAGGAAAAATACAGAGCAAAGGAACTCTGGGCCTTTCTGGGGTCTGTCAGAAAACTAAAGAACATGTGTTTTTATTTTCCTCATTTTTATTTCATTTTTTTCCTTTGAAATTAATCAAAGTTTTTAGTGATGGAATTTTGAAAGGTTTTTATGACCTTTAATAAAATTTTTTTTAAGATGAAATTAAGTGATTCTATAAATCAGGGGTTATTATTGGGAGTGGTGAGTTAGTAATTCGTCAGTTTGTTATGTCTCTGGGTCCTGTGGTAGGGTGCTCAGTAAGTTTGTTGAGTGAACAAGGTACTTTCTTTGTCATCACAGGCTCTCTGCTGCCTTCCCCCTTCCTTTGGAGCCCTGGCTCTTATTGGGCCTGGAAGCAGATGTACTCTTTTTCTAGTCCAGCCTTTTGTGTGTGCAATTAGGTATCCTTGAAGGGTCTAATAGCCTGATTTTGCTTCTGTGGTTGAAATTCTTGTCAGTGTTACCACACTTTAATTCTGAGAGATTTGTGACCTATGGTTTTTATTCTTGTTTTGGTTTAAGTGGGACCATTGAAGATGGTAGGTTTGGGGCTGAGTAATCTTTGCTACAGCCTCCAGTGCATGCATTTCTCAAGTCTGGTTGTTAAATCGTGTGCATTCTTAAGCAAAATGCTTGAAGGTACCACTGTAAGTTTTTATAAGTAGAGAACAGGAATGACTGGCCTCTTAACCTATCGCTTGCCCTTTCCTGCTGTCACTGTAGGCTTACCTGTTAGACTCTGAAGTCGGTGGTCAAGTCCTCAGTGACTGTCACTGAGAGCCTAGTCAGTGAACTTAAATGGCAGATACTCTCATTTTTACTACCTCTCTTGCTATCTCACTAAAAGAATTAACACCCTTTACCAGTTTGGTAAATGTGTTGATCTTTTGCTTCGCCCCCAGAGTCATAGACTTGTTCATCCTGCCAAAAAACAAGCCAACTTTGAGCCTTTTCTCCCTCTTTGGTAATTTTGGGAATGGGAAAATGGTCGGGATCCCTGTGGGTTTCTTTACTGTGTCACATTTTCTCTATAGAAACAATGTTACAAGTGGTGGCAGTAATGCTCAGGCTCATTCATAGAAACCTATTAAACCCAGCTCCCCCTATTTTTAAAAAATTTTTAAAATTTATTTTTTATTATTTTTAATTAATTGTTTGTTTGTTTTTGGCTGCGTTGGGTCTTCGTTGCTGCACACTTGCTTTCTCTAGTTGCGGCGAGCTGAGGCTACTCTTCATTGTGGTGCGCAGGCTTCTCTTGTTGCAGAGCACGGGCTCTAGGCACATGGGCTACAGTCGTTGCAGCACATGGGCTCAGTAGTTGCAGCACATGGGCCCTAGAGCATGCGGGCTTCAGTAGTTGCAGCACACAGGCTCAGTAGTTGTGGCATGTGGGCCCTAGAGTGCAGGCTCAGTAGTTGTGGCA
The DNA here is from genome assembly GCF_005190385.1 of Monodon monoceros. Taxonomy (NCBI): domain Eukaryota; kingdom Metazoa; phylum Chordata; class Mammalia; order Artiodactyla; family Monodontidae; genus Monodon; species Monodon monoceros. The sequence goes on along the minus strand of NW_021703769.1, from coordinate 18,585,495 downwards.
CACGGGCTTAGTTGCTCTGTGGCATGTGGGATCTTCCCGGACCAGGGCTCGAACCCATGTCGCCTGCATTGGCAGGAGGATTCTTAACCACTGCACCACCAGGGAAGTCCCAGCTCCCCCTATTTTTAACTGTTACTCGTTGTAGCTATATAGGGTTTCAGCGCTGCTTTGAGTTGAGTGTACTTTTGTGTCAGGGTTGGCCTGTTGGAACATAAGTCCCATGTTTATTCTAAACAGATGATTCTTCATGAGAATATCTAGAAACTGGGGAGTTTGTTGATGGTGTTAAGTGTGATTAAGTACATGTTTTTCTTAACTTTGTTGGTGAACCATTGATGGGGTCCTTAAAAGGCCAACACTACTATTTTTATTTGTATAGTAGTAGTTGCTGATCCAATGATATCAGCATGTGTCATAGGTTATGTTCTTTCTTTCTGTTTAAACTGAGGTTTAGTGTTGAGTGCATCTCTTAATTTGCTTAAATGGTTAAGAAGTTACTGTGAGCCCTCAGGATGAATGTGACGGAATAGAAAGAATTATAGAAGTTGGAATCTTAATTAAAAAGCACTGGAGTTGGGAATTCCCTGGCGGTCCAGTAGTTAGGACTCTGCATTTTCACTGCTGTAGGCCCAGGTTTGATCCTTGGTCAGGGAACTAAGGTCCCACAAACCGTGCTGCGCGGCCAAAAACATAAAACGAAAACAAAACAGTGGAGTTGATGAGAAGAATGGAACCAAGTTCTAGGATAAAGGAAAACATGGTGCTCTGGATCCCCATACAGTTACTTTGTGACTGCTATAGATAGGCTTCTTGCAGTTTCTCTCACCTCCGTACACACATCCATCCATACATACGTATTTTCTCTGATTTGGAGAGTAAAAGATTCTGGGGGAAGTGTGCAGTTAAGTGGTATTATAATACATTCACTTTGTTGTGCAGTGATCCCCACCACCTTCTGTCTCCAGAATTCCCATCACCTTGCAAAACTGAAACTCTTTTTTAAACAATAACCCTCCTTCATTCCCCCTTTTCTTGCCATCAGTAACTACCATTCTACTTTCTGTCTCTGAATTTGATTAATCTAGGTACCCTGTATCAGTGGAATCACAATATCTGGCCTTTGGTGGCTGGATTATTTTACTTAAGAAAATGTCCTCAAGGTTCATTCATGTTGTAGCATGTCAGAATTTTCTTCCTGTTTCAGGCTGAGTAATATTCCATTGTATGTATAGACTACTTCTTATTTATCCACTCATCTGTTAATGGATGCTTAGGTGGTTTCTACCTTTTGGAAGTTGTGAATAGTGCTTCTGTGAACATTTGTGTACAAATATTTGTTTGAATGCCTGCTTTCAGTCCTCTTGAGTGTACTCCCAGGAGTGAAGTTTCTAGATCATATGGTAATTCTATGTTTAACTTTTTGAAGAACCGCCATATTGTTTTCTACAGCTGCACCCGCTTCATTCCCACCAGCAGTGCACAAGAGTTCCAGTTTCTCCACATCCTCATCAACACTTGTTATTTCTGGTTTGTTTTTGTTTTTTAAGAATAGCTATCCTAGTGGCTGAGAGTGCTATCCCATGGTTTTGATTTACCTTTTCCTAATAATCAGCACCCCTGTCAAAAATTATTTGACCATATATATTGACCTTGGTTTTATAGTAATGCTATTGTTACAGCACAGTTTTTGATACATGTAATTTTTATTTGATGTTTCTGAACTTTAAAACATTGGCGTTGGAAGATGACAGGAAGTAATAGAATATGCATAACTGGCCTCCTGAATAATTCTGTAGAACTGTAGTACTTTTCATTTTAAGATAGGAATACCAAAGATTAAAATCTGTGAAGTTTTAAAGTATTCTATCTGTAAGACAACTGACTGACTCTTTAAAAAACAAAATGGTGGTGGTGGTGGTGAGAAGGTTTGTCTAATTCTAGAGAAAGAAAGACTTTGAGACATATCAACCAATTGCAGTGTGTGGTCCTTAATTGTATCCTAGTCTATAAAATACTTTTTGGATATAATAGGGATGTTTTTAATATGGTCTGAGTATTTGAAGGATACTAGGGAACTATTACGTGGGATGATAGTCATTATGTACTTTCTCAAAGGGTTGTTTTCCCTTACACCTTCACCTGGCATCTCCATTCCCAGGAGGCTTTTTCCTATGTATCAGCTGTATAAATAATACCTCTGTCATGTACACCGTTGTGGCTGTTATATCATTGTGATAAAACAGTTGTTTCCATATCCATATCCCCTACTTATTGCTGAATAATGATCTCATGTACTCAATATCTTTGGACTACACTGCTGAAATGTATTTTCCTCCATTCACCTGATTATTCCATCATATTTGTTGTGAGTATTGGCTTTTACAAAGTGAAGGATGCTGGGTTTTTTTGACCCAGGCCTTGAATGTGGGTCAGAGAGTCATTCCAGAGCACCAATCAGTTGAGCAGATAATTATTTTGGCATTTAATAGGTGATAATCTCTATATTAGGTGAAGTGATCTCTAAATGAGGTTGTACTTTGTCTTTTAAAGGTGGGAAGAAGAGCGCTATCCTGAAGGCATCAAGTGGAAATTCCTAGAACATAAAGGTCCTGTATTTGCTCCACCATATGAACCTCTTCCAGAGAATGTCAAGTTTTACTATGATGGTGAGTTGTTCCAAGGTTGTCCAATTCTTGGCCAAGGAAAGAGTCTGCTTCTATTTAGGAATAGAAAGTGAGGAAGGATCTTGTGCTGTATAATCCTTTTTGTTTGTTTCGTTTTATTGTCATCGTATGGTTTGGGGAAAGGGCTCTCAGGTGTTTACTTAACTCTTAAAAGGCCCATTTGGTGCTGAAAAAGTGCCGTGAGAAAGGGGCTGTCTTATCTCCCTTGTCTCCCTTTGAGACATGGTCCCAAAAAGGTCCATCTACATAGGTCACAGCACTTGGTCCACAAGCCTAATGTTTTTATCTGAACTTCACTTCTAAGGAGCTACTCTTTGTAAGAGTTACTGGAAAAGCCTGACTTGAATGGTGGTATTTTATTTTAGTGACATAATGCAAGCTGACAAGCTGCTCATTGCTAGAAATAGTATTTAGTACTTGATTGAGGATTAATTAGTCTGCCATCAACATCTAGGTAGGGCTAATAGGTGTCTATCACTCTACACAACGCAACACTATGCCTTTGCCCTTTATGCAGTCAAGTCTGCTGGGCTGCTCTGAAGAAATAGCCTGCCTCGTTCTCTTAGAACCCTCAGAGTGGTCTATTAACTGTCACTGGTATTTCTGTCCTTGGGTTGAACATTTTGAGAGTAGTCTTTGACGCTCCCTTATTGGCATATAGCAGTATGCAGATGGTAATACTCAGCTGATTTCCCTCATTCCAAGAGTTTTCTCCAGAAATGGCTAGAGCATTATTCCTCAAACTCTCATGTGCTTTAGATTCACCAAGAGGATCTGGGCCCATTTAATTGGTGTTGAGTGATATTGGGTGCTTCTGAACCAAGTGGTCTGCTGACCAAACTTTGAGAAACACTGGGCCAGGAGGACTGCTGAAAAGCATCAATGGTGAACACTCAGAGTTCTGGTATATCTCTGTGTCCACGAGCAGTGGCCTCAGGCCATGGATGCTTATAGGTCAAGGGTGGTAGTTTATACTAAAAGGCCGGGTCTTGCAAGTGAGGAACATGTCAGACTTGGCAAGCTGGAATTCGTTTTTTTAAACTGTATTTATTCAGCGTGCCTGTATTCAGACACCAAGACCCAGCAGCGACAATACTGACGAATCCCTGATCTCATGGACTGTGCCATCTAGCAGGACCTTATAGCCTCAGTGACAAATGCTTACATCAGATAAACATTCTGACCTATGTTGACTGGACAACACAGGACAAGAGTACAGAGTTCTGCTGTCAGCCCTCACAGTGGGTCATTCCTGGAGACTCTTCAGTGTGACTCAAAGCTAAAACTCCAATGAACAGAAAGAGCCTTAGATAATCATAAAAGTTCAGGTATTCTGTAACCCTAGTATGGGTTTACCAAGAGCTTTAGAATGCTCAACTGGTAAAGCCTAACTCTGAGGTCCAAAGTGATTTGAAGGAAAGCTAGATTCCTTTCTTCAGCCTTTGGGTTTCTCTTACTTTCCAAGATGGGAATTCTTGCCTGGTCGTCCTTTATAGGAGCTCCAGCTCCAGGGCTCTCACATTTTCTCATTTGCTCTTTCTCAGATCTCTTCCCTTTGATTAGGTAAAGTCCCACACTGCAGTAAGTCAAGAAGTTGTATTTGACTTACTAGTCTAGAGTGATACTGTCAGTCCTGCCTGCTCTCTAGGGAAGAGAATTCTCAGACTCCTTTAGCGCTTGCCAGGGAGGTGGGGAACGGACTGGCTGAAGCAGTGAATGGCCTCTAAGAAACTCCAGTTTTCAGCTCTGACTCAGCAGTTTCTTATTCCTGGAGCTCAGCCTTTTCTACAAAGCACTACCATTGTCAGGAACCTTTAAGTCATCCTCCTACCCTTCTACTGCTGGGAGCTGTCATTTCATCGTTTGACAGCTCATCTAAAACAGGAGGCGTCAAAATTGTTCTCTATTGGGACAGAATTCAGTAAAATTTCCCAAAGAGTATACCAGACATACCCGAGAACAGTTTACATTCTTTCTTGCCTTTTATTTTATTCTTAGTGACTTAATGGTTTCCTTTATATTGGAAGCACGTTACATCTTAACTGGCAACACTGGTTCCGACTTGAGTGGGGGAATTCTAAAGAAGTGCAGGAAACTCTTGAAAGCCAGCCTATCCTCCTCAAAGTGTCGTCTTTGGAAGGAGCCGGAATGTTGAGAGGGGAAGCCGCGCCACCTGCTGGCCTTTTAAAATTATGAATTTCAAGCAGGTTCTTTCTGTCTACCCAGAAAGTTTCAGTTTGGAGCTGCAATTCCCTGTATCAACCCTACAATCAGGGATAATAACTTTCTAACCATCATGAGATGACATGTCTTCTAAGTTTTGAAATGAATGGATTTCTGGTTAAGTTTTAGTTTTCTGTAATAAATGGGAAAATCCTTGGTGAATTATTAGTACCTATGTAATAGTAAGGCAGTGGAGAAACGTGTATGCCAAGAACCCCAGTCATCCCTGTGTTCTGGACGAGCCCTGTTTCCCTGAAAGAGGCAACCTCATAATGCCTGTGTTCCAGGGCATCTCAAACTCTAGTGTATACACAAGCCACTTGGGGGTCTCATTGAAATGTACTTTCTGGTCAGTAGGTCTGGGGTGGGGCCTGAGATGCTGCACTTCTAACAAACTCCCACGTGATGTCAATACTGCTGGTCCATGAACTATACTTTGAGTAGCAAGGTTCTAGAGGAATGTCTTACTTAGATTTTTCATATGGGATATCTGGGCTTGCCTGCTGTGAATATATATTTTTAATTCATATTCCACCCACCTAACTTTGAAGAAGAAAGATGCCTATTTCTTTTCCCCACAATTCCTTTCTTCCACTCCCTGCCCTATCCCTTCCTCCCCTTCTTGAACAGAAGCTGTTTAGCTTAGCAGTGGCAGGAGTCCCTCTGAGGATTTGATTTTTAAAAACCATTGAAGAGGTGTAAAGGACCCTGCTTGCTGAAAGGAAAAGGAAGAGTGACTGGGCCTCCCCCAGGTCATCCCTGTCCTGAGCAGGCTCCTGGGAACAATTTACTGGCATAGTCTCCAGAGAATGACCCAGGTAAATATCTGATACAGAGAAGGCGAATTCGTACAAGTAGATACAAATCAATATACTACTGTCTTTGTTGTTATTGTTGTTACCACGTGTCACCAGACCTTTATATACATACCGTTGGAAGGTAAACCATTATTAAAGAAGACGTCTCCAGAGCCTCAGTGTTTATACTCAGAACGTGAATACTACACCTCATTTTTTGGATCCACTTTTTTCTCTAGGTAAAGTCATGAAGCTGAGCCCCAAAGCAGAAGAAGTAGCTACGTTCTTTGCAAAAATGCTCGACCATGAATATACTACTAAGGAAATATTTAGGAAAAATTTCTTTAAAGACTGGAGAAAGGTATTGTAGCCTATATATTGATATCCTAGCAACTTACAAAAATATTGATCAACTACTAAGTAATAAATTGTAATTTTACAAAAAATTCCCTGATGTACAATTTGAGTTTTATGAATTTTATTGTATTAAAAAATTGGGGGAGGGGGTTCTGTTCATTTACTGTATTATATAGGTTTTCTGTCCAACAAGAATACCTATATTTCTTTCCTGTCAGCTGTCATAGGACTGTAGGGGGTAGTTTATCAGATTAGGCCAAACAGAAAACCTCAGCTCCAGCTGAGCAAAGCAAAGTTTGCCTCTGCAGGACTGCCCTCTGTCTGCTATTGCAAAGAGACATGCATTAATGTTGTGCTGTTCCCTCTTGATTCATGCTCGTTAGCTTTAGGTACTTTCTGCTCTTGAAACCACATATCTATCCTGTATCTGCCTACGTGATTTTAAACAATTTCCTTATTCTCAATATGGATAATATGACAGAGGCTGAGCTGAAGTTTACCTTCTGAATAGCTCTAGAAGTAAGATTTAATAAGTGAATAGAGCAAGGATGTGTTTCTAGGAGAGAATGAATGTGGGAATATTTCTCCCATTACTAAAATGAACAATGTGTATTCATGTTTCCCCAGCTGTAGTACTCATTCATATGCTTAGGGGGTTGTGGCAGTGTGCCAAGGAGTACAAGAAACTACATAAGAGTGTTACCCTTTTCAGTGTTAAGTTATTTTGAATGTTCTTCTATTGAATACATATTTATAATAGAATGAAGTAAGAAACGTGTTCCTTTTTTTTCAAAACTCACAAGTTTAGATTGACTACCTTGCCAGATACCCTTTGACTGAAAACATGATGCTTTGCTGTAACTGCAGAAAAACCAGAGGGCTTTTTAGTTTATTTACCTTCTTCTTCTTCTGTCTCCCCCTTTTCTTTTAACTAGGAAATGACCAATGAAGAGAAGAATGTTATCACCAACCTCAGCAAATGTGATTTTACCCAGATGAGCCAGTATTTCAAAGCCCAGACAGAAGCTCGGAAGCAGATGAGCAAGGAAGAGAAACTGGTACTGCAGAATTTCTTAAACCTCAGGAGAATTTTAGAATAGTGATCAGTTTATCTAATTTTCTTCTTGTTTCTTACAAAACAGTTTTGACTTTAATGATTTCACATGGCTCTGTACTAAAGATGTAGGATTCTCAGCCTAGTGAAGTCTAGAATTTCTTAAGGGTTTTATGTAGACTGAAAATTGTGAATAAGCACTATATTTAATGGCTCAATATGAGAACCCTGGTGTTCTGTTGATCTAAAAACCAGCCAGTAGCTCCAATAATACAGTATTTAAGGATGGGCAGACCTGACTCACAGTGGCTCCTGGATGTTAGGGATTTAAGACAGATAAAATCATATTGGCCATGTGTACACACACACACACACACACACACACTCCTTTGACATATTTTACTCTGGAATCTAGGCATGCTCATCCATCTTTGTCTTCTAGCCGTGGCCAACCTCATTCCTGAAGGATCTTTCTAGCATCCAGCTGGGATGTCACTTTCTTCTAGAATACTGGTAGGCAAGCTATAGATAGGCTGCTTGTTATTGTAGAAAAGTTTTATTGGAACATGCCACATCTGCTTGTTTACCTATTATCTATGGTTGCTTTCATGCAACAGTGGCAGAGTTGAGTAATTACAGCAGAGACTGTATGGCCCTCAAGCCTAAAACATTTTCTATCTAGAATCAGAGGGCTAGGAGTTAAGGATTTTAAGGAATTCTTTGCACTTCAAGGCCTTGTAGTTTCAGTATATTAAACTTGCATGTTTATATAATTTAGGCCATTGTCTTTATGTAACTCATTGTTTGAGGGTGCCTATTTGACCTTCAGTTTAAAAAATTAGGAGTTACTATAGGGATCATAAGAATGGTCCCTGCACTGGGCTTTTTAGTCTCAGCTTAGTCTTTTCTCCAGTATTCCCAATTAGTGAAATTTGATTTATTTTTCACTTCAGGGGTGTTTTTCAAATTAAAAGTCACTTAGGGAGGGTTCGTTTTGGGTTTTTTTTTTAATATTTATGTATTTGTTTTATTTATTTATTTGGCTGAGCCGAGTCTTAGTTGTGGCACGCGGGATCTTTGTTGCCACGTGCAGGATCTTCATTGCGGCATGCAGGATCTTTTAGTTGCGGCATGCAGGATCTGGTTCCCTGACCCAGGTATCGAACCTGGGCCCCTTGCATTGGGAGCACAAGTCTTAACCACTGGACTGCCAGGGACGTCCCTAGGGAGGTTTTTTAAGTAACACCATGTCAGAGCCTTGTCAAGGACACCTGTTGCCAGCAAGTTGTGGATTTTTATCTACATACAAGGCAGCAGGACTTACTTAAATTGAATTGCTGAGTATAATATGAAGGAAGAGTCAGCAGAGGGTAAGGAGGCTCCAAATCATTCCATCTTTGGAGCAAGGATCACAGTATAAAATATATGTACCCATGTACTAGGAAAGAATCCATAACAGGTTTCTTTGCACTTGAAAACCCATGTGAAATACTGTTCACATGGGAATTTTATTGTATTTAAGCTTGAAAAATCTCTTTGGTCTTCTGGGAATTCCCTGGCAGTCCAGTGGTTAGGACTCTGCACTTCCACTATAGGGGGCCCGTGCGGCCAAAAAAAAATCTCTTAGGTTTTCCTTTATCTGAATTTGTTTCTTAGTGATTTTTAGACTTTTCTCTACCTTGACCTGTCCTCCCACAAGAGCTAAGAATGTATGAGTTGAGCACAGTAATTTGAATCCCTTTTGAGTACTTCCTTACCATCTTCCAGAAAATCAAAGAGGAGAATGAAAAATTACTGAAAGAATATGGCTTCTGTATTATGGATAACCACAGAGAGAGGATTGCCAACTTCAAGATAGAACCTCCTGGGCTTTTCCGTGGCCGTGGCAACCACCCCAAGATGGGCATGCTGAAGAGACGGATCATGCCTGAGGATATAATCATCAACTGTAGCAAGTGAGCACAGTTCATCCTTTGGCCAGAAATGAAGTGGAGGGCTTCCTTTGTTCTTGGTAGTTGGTAGTTTTTCCTACATTACAGAGGACTGTTTGGGAGCAGCATGGTATTTCTATGTATAGATCTCTAAGTGTTTATCACGTATTGACTGGTGAGGAGGAAACCTGGAAATATATGCTCAGCAGATTTGTCCACTTCACGTTATGAAAGGTGAAATTGCTCATTACTTCTCACCTCACTGCTCTCGCTTTATTTCCACAGAGATGCCAAGGTTCCTTCTCCTCCTCCAGGTCATAAGTGGAAAGAGGTCCGACATGATAACAAGGTTACTTGGCTAGTCTCCTGGACAGAGAACATCCAAGGTTCTATTAAATACATCATGCTGAACCCTAGCTCACGAATCAAGGTAAGGGGTAGCTAAGAGCTGCACCAGTTAGTGGGGCTGATAATCTCTGTCTTTTTGTTGAAATCTAATGTTCTCAGCCTCTAGAATCACTTTGACAAATTGAAAAACATCTCCACAAATAGAAGGTAATTTCATAATTAGCATTATCTGGTGATGTCCCTAAGATGTATCCATTTTTTACATCACATTGTATTCTTATTTATTAATTCACAAATATTAACTGAAATCCCAGTATGAGCCTGGCACAGTGTATGCACGGTGCTAGGAATCGTGTTGGTAAACAAGGTGGACACAGTCCTTGCCTTCACATTGTTTACTGTCCAGAGGTCAGAGTGCAATGAAGAACGTGGTAAATGTGTACTGGCTTCTACAGCTAGTTCTCTTCCTCACCTTCCTTGGCTCTGAAGAAGGGAATGTAATTACTCTGAATCCAGAAAGAGGTTGTAAAATCTAGAGTCTTACATACTCTGTCTTCCTAAGGTTTCATCTGGGTAGATTCCACTAGGACCAAGTGGGATAATGTATGTGAAAGCATATCATAAACTGTTGAGTACCCCTGTGCTGCTGCTTATTGATACTGCTACTGACAGGAGGAAACTGTCTTGGAAGGGCAGTCAGTTCTTGTTAGCCTGCTAGGCATACCCTGCTTGGGCAAGTCCCTCAGACATACTATGGAAATGTGAACGGCAACTTAAAAGAGAGATGGGCTCCACAGAAAAACAGTCAAGGAATTAGTTCTGTATAGACTGACTGTTTACATGCAGGGGACTGAGGCTAAAGACCCTCTTAATCTTGGTTTATAGTTTATTAAACACTTGTTAAGATTTGAAAGCCACAGCTCAAAAGGCTGTGTGTCTTTTCAAGACTAAACGCACATTTTCTAGCTTATAGTCCTGTGTCCTAATGAAAAATACCCATGTATATATTTTCTTCAGTGTAATTGGAAAATGTCACTGTTTTTAGTTTAGAGTAAGTATAAAATCAGAAAGAGAACCCCCGTGGCAAGTAAAAGTCAGGTCATTTAAAGAAACGTGTTGTATTCCTCTTCTGAAATACCACCAAGCTGTAGGGCTACCAAGGTGGATAAACAATGGTTTTAGCCCTCAAGGAACTTACGGGCTGCTGGGCAAATCGGATAAGAAGTCAATTGTATTGGAAAGGTAAATGTTGAATGCTTCAGATAAATGGAGTAGTTATTCCCAGCAGTTAGAGATTAGAAACAACTTTATGAAGGAAATTTTGTTACAGTTAGGTCTTAAAAGAGAGGCATTTAAAACAGAGAAATGCGTCATTATGGACAGAGACGAGGAGTATGAAAAGGAGTAACAGAGAATTGTCAAGTGATGGTTGCACAGCATTGTGAATGTGCCAGCTGTCACTAATGGTAAATTTTATATTATGTGTGTTCTACCACATAAAAAAAATTTATCAAAATAAAAGATTTTGGATTACTGTTAAAGTATTTTCACATAAGTTGACATTTGATTCTGTTAATAACCAGACATGAACTAATGCCATCGTTTTACAGATAAATTTAATCTCTGAGAGGCCAAACTGTTGCCAGCCTTAAATGCCATGCTAAAGCGACTAGACCATGTTCTGCATTTGATGAACCACGGCTTGGAACAGAGGAGTGTCTTGTGCATAACCCGACTTGAGCAAGATTTACAGGCATTACACATAATCAAATCAATAAATACAAACTGTTGTACATGCTGCAAAGGATACAGGGTACCTATTTGAGAGTATGCCAGGGCACCTGATCTGGCTTCTGGGGTTTAGGAAAGGCCTTTCTGAGAAAGTAACATTTAAGATGAGACTTACAGAATGAATAGGATTTATCCATGGAAAGGATAGGGGAATGGGCATTCCAAAGAAAATAGCCTTTTGAAATCCCTGAGGTAAGAAGGAGCTGCGTGTTCTTGAGGACTGAAAGGCGAACACCGTAATTGGAGTATAATGAGCAAGAAAGAGGCATGATGAGAGGAGACTGGAGAGAGGAATGCAGGCCAGATCTTCAGACTCTTCCTTAAAAAAATTTTTAAGTTTTTTTTTTTTAACGTGGACCATTTTTAAAGTCCGTATTGAATTTTGTTACAGTATTGCTTCTGTTTTTTGTTTCTGTTTTTTAATTAATTAATTATTTTTGGCTGCGTTGGGTCTTCGTTGCTTCACGCTGGCTTTCTCTCATTGCAGGGAGCGGGGGCTACTCTTCGTTGCGGTGTGCGGGCTTCTCATTGCGGTGGCTTCTCTTGTTGCGGAGCATAGGCCCTAGGTGCGCGGGCTTCAGTAGTTGTGGCACGCGGGCTTCAGTAGTTGTGGCTCGCGGGCTCTAGAGCACAGGCTCAGTAGTTGTGGCACATGGGCTTAGCTGCTCCGTGGAATGTGGGATCTTCCGGGACCAGGGATTGAACCCCTGTCCCCTGCATTGGCAGGCGGATTCTTAACCACTGCGCCACCAGGGAAGCCCTTGCTTCTGGTTTTATGTTTTGGTTTTTTGGCCACGAGGCATGTGGGATCTTAACTCCCCGACCAGGGATAGAACCTGCAACCCCCTGCATTGAAAGGCAAAGTCTTAACCAGTGGATCGCCAGGGAAGTCCCTAAAATTTTGTCTATTATCCAAGTCCAGTAGGAAGCCACTGGGTTTTAAAGAGGGGAATAATGCAATTTGTGTTTTAGTAACCTGTGATATAACTGATCATTCTGACTGCTGCTCTGTGGAGACTGGATTGGACACAGACAGGAAGTAGGGAGACCAGTAGGAGGCTGTTGCAGTACTCCAGGCAAGAAATGGCAATGACCTAGACAAGATGATGGCAGTGGGGGTCGAGAGAGGGGAACAGATGCCAAATACATGTGTGCTCTTAAAGGCAGGATTAGAGTCCATAGTAGGAGAGTCTCTGAGGGTTGAGAGACTCGTTAGACAAGCTGGTGGAGCTCCTCAAGGGCAGAGAGCCAGCCAATTTTTATTCAGACAATATCCAGATAACTCCTGTGCACTGTAAGGATTTGTGCAGGTTTCTGAGTGATGGTTATGGTAGTAAACCTAGAAAGTCACCTAGATGTAGGCCCTGCCTAGAACCTTATACCCAGGACAGAGTGGCTCACTCTAGCAACTGGGTTGGGATCCTGAGTCATGAAAAATGGTTAAAGCTTTGGCAAGTGGTACTGTTGAGGGGAAAATAAATGTGATTTCTTAAGCTTTCTGTCAGTCCTCCTCGGTTATGTCCCACTCAGCAGAACAGATCTTCAGAGGTTGAGGTTTTGACAGCATGTTAAATGGTTTTTTAACTGCACTGCCAGCAGGAGAAGCATTCTCTTTTTAGATAAAAAATAGAAAGATACAAGTAACAGGGATTTTATTTTCAATGAAATATTTCAAATATACAAGAATAGATATAATGAACACTTATATACCTACCATCTGGCTGTGTCAAACCTTAACGCCATGTCCTATTTCAGTTGCTTCATTTCATAAAAAGTATTCTGAAAACCATAGCTTGAAGCCCACTAGGTACCATTCATCTCTTTCCCTAGAGAATACTATATTGAATTTAATGTTTTCATTCTTGTGTGTATTTTTGTATTTTTACAGTGTATTATGTGTGCATGAACAATATGTAGTATTGTTTTACAAGGTTTGATTTTAAATTAGATATGTTATTGAGATCGTTCTGCAACTTATTTCACCCAGCTTTGGTGTTGAGATTTTATTATCTTGATATACATTTCTAATTTATCCATTTTATTTGCTACATGGTATTCTATTATATAAAAAATTATCTGGGCCTTCCCTGGTGGCGCAGTGGTTGGGAGTCCGCCTGCCGATGCAGGGGACATGGGTTCTTGCCCCGGTCCCGGAAGATCCCACATGCCGCGGAGTGGCTGGGCCTGTGAGCCATGGCCGTGGAGCCTGCGCGTCCGGAGCCTGTGCTCCGCAAAGGGAGAGGCCACAACAGTGAGAGGCCAGGGTACTGCAAAAAAAAAAAAATTATCTGTTCTCTTGTCAAGAGACACTTCGGGTTTACAGTCATTAGCTAATATAAACAGTGCTGGCATAAACACATTTTCCTTGTGTATACAGACGAAAATGTCCCTTAAAAATTCTTTATTAGATATTTCCAGATTGTTCTCTAAAGTACTTGAACGAGTTTACATCACCACCATCCTCCCAACATTGAGCACAAGTTTCTCTTTTTTCCGTATGTTTCTAAGATTTTGCTTTTTATATTTGGATCTTTGATCAACTAGAATGTATTTTTGTGTATGGTGTGAGGTTGAGATCTAATGTATTTTTCCCAAATGCATAACCAGTTGTTCCAGAACAATTTAGTTGTGTTACCCCTCTGTCATATATCACATTTGTACACATATGTCATATTGTTTCTGGGCTCTCTGTCCTGTTTCATTTGTCTGTTTCTTCATCAGTAGCATACTGTCTGAACTACTGTAGCTTTATAAAGTCTTACTATTGAGTCGGACAAGTTTCCTTCGTCTCATTCTTCAAAATTGTCTTGGCTCTCTGCTGTTCCACATTAATTCTGAGATAAATTTGTCAAGTTCTAATGAAGACGATTGAGACTTTTCTTATAAGATTGCATTGAAATTATAGATTAATAGGGAGAAAATATTGAGATTATTTTATTGAATCTTCCAATCCATGAACATGTTATACCTCTCCATTAATTCATATCTTTGAATATACCCTTCAATATTGTTTTGTAATTTTCTCCATAGAGGTATTACACATTTTTTTAAACTTTTCTTAGAGACCTTATAGTTTTTTGTGCTATTGAATAAGTATTTTTCGTTGTTACATTTTTGTTATTACTGGAGTGGTAATGCTGTTGATTTTTTTAATATTGATCTTCTATCTGGCAACATTGCTGAACTCTTATTCTAAAAGTGTCTGTGTCTTTTTGGAGTTTCTGTATAGTGACACTATTTTTATATTTTTTAAAAAACAATCATCCATGAAACCTTAACTTCTCACTAGTCAGCTATTGTCACAGTCAAATACTTGATTAATTTCTGTACTCAGTACCTTCTCTCTGGGTTTACTTGTTGAAATACATCCTTTATCATTTATTTAGTGAGATTCCATAGGTGGCAAATTTTTCTTTTATCTGAAAGTTTCTTTATTTTTGTTCTTATGATCTGTCTTTTCTCCAGTAAAGAATGCATCTTTATTATTGGCGATCTATGGTGTATCTAAATATACATATATTTTTAAAGATACTCAGACTAGACTTTCAATTTGAGGACAAAAGCATTTTTATTCTAGAAAACTCTCGGCCATTATTTCTTCCATAGCTTCTAGGCCATTCCTCTCATTTATTTGTCTCTTTAGGTCTGGTCTTCATTTTCAGGGGAGTTCTAGAGACTTCTGTTCACTAATTCTCTTTTTGATTATATCCAATCTAAAGTTTATCCCACCTACAATTTGTTTCAATTATTATTTTTGTTTTCAGGATTTCTAATTATTTTTATTTCATATTTACCTGATTTCATTTCATTTCATTTAAGACATGTGCTTATTTTATCATTCTTTTGTCCTTTTTAGTAGATGTTATATATATTTTTTTCTCTTGAAAGTCTTTGTTCTTTAAAATGTTACCTGAAGTGAATTCATGTACTGATTATTTTGTTGGCAGTTCTTCTAACCCATTTTCCTCATATATTTTGGAATTTGTTTGTAAACCCTTTTGAACGGGAAGTACTTTTTGTCTGTGTATCATTCCCTTTTCCTCCTCTTTGCTCTCCACTTCTCTGCTCATTCCTCCTGTCTTGGAGCGAGTCTTCTAACCCAGCTCAGCCCATGCTAACACAGCCCCTGGTTTCAGGTTGCCCCTTCTTGCATGGAGCACTTTCATTGCTACATGTTTGGAGTACAGTGATGATTAAAGCATGAATTCATTGACCTGATCTGACCCAAAGGTCTGTGAAGAGTAAGTTTTTGTCATAGAGGGTGAAGGGTGGTAACTGGTGGTTTTACTTCATGGAGGACTTTAGGTCCAGTTTATGGGAGGCTGCCGCCATCATGGGGCTCTGCTGTACACCTTTCTGCTCAGCCTCCAGGGATTTCTCCTGAGATTCTTTGCTTGCTCTTGTATCTATATTTTGCTCATTCACTTCTTGCATGTAATACTGTTACACCTTTCTACTCCATCTCTGCTCCTTCAAAAAATTTAACTCAAGCATGATATGACTTACAGATTTTTGACAATTTAAAAAATTTGGTTAGTCAAGGGTAAAAAAGAGCACAGCTGAAATGTGTCCCTTTGATGTACCCTGTCCTTGCCCCCTTTCTAGAAACTTGGATTGGTCTGCTTGTGGTCATAGCCAGCATTACACTACTTCTGGTCTCCTAGGTCACTGAAAGGATCAGGACTTCTGAGAGCCACAGTAACACATGCTCCAGCTACTGAAAAGATTGTCCTGAGCTCATTCACATCTTTATATACTCATCTTGGTTTGTTCCGCTTTTCCACCCAGGATTCCCGTTATAAAGGATTCCCGTTATCTTCTTGCAAGTGTTTCCATTCCCTTCCTTTTCCACTCTGTACCTGGTGCCCGTATAATCTGAAATAGCAGGGAAATGACGGTCAGCTTTCTGGAACCTGTGTT
Source organism: Monodon monoceros (assembly GCF_005190385.1). NCBI lineage: Eukaryota > Metazoa > Chordata > Mammalia > Artiodactyla > Monodontidae > Monodon > Monodon monoceros. Next base: position 18,569,390 of record NW_021703769.1, on the reverse strand, counting down.
TTCAACAAAACTCTCTGATCCCAGATAAACCATGGATCGAGAGGTTGCAAAAGGACTGCTTATAGTAAGTTCTGAACTGCTAAGTCCAACCCCTGCCAAGCATTATCTGGTCTTGTAACCTGGGGAAGTAGGCCTTAGTAAAAGTAAGACTCTTCAAACCAGTCTTAGCTTTATGAACAAAATTTATCATTTTTCTTTTAAATGAAGTACAGCAACCTTCAGTATCACTGTTGCTATCACATTGCATTCAATCATACTAAGATATTCTCAGTGCCAAATACCCACTTCTATTTTTTCTCTCTTTAGGACCTAGGGGTTTCAAAGATGTATGTGTCTACAACCTTTTAAATGTAACCATCTGGGATTACAGGGCTGGATTGAAGGAAAATGTCTTTGTAAAACTTGATAGTTTTGGGAAGCTGTGATTTTGGTGAGTTTTATTAGAAGGAGAAAATAAGATGTGCTTATTTTTTTAAAAGTTACATTCTGAACCTGACTTCTTAGTATACAGTTCTAAATTTTTAAGTGTAAGAGCTAGAACATTAAAGCTTCTAGATGATAATCATGGTAGAACATCTTCATTACCTTAGATTTCTTAGGACACAAAATAAACACAATAAGCAGTTGATACAGTGGACTTTATTAAAAATAAAAACTTATGTTCAACACAGGACACTGCTAAGATAATAAATATACAAGTAACAGACTGGGAGAAAACATTTGCAACATGTATATCTGACAAAAGACTTGTATCTCAAATATACAAAGAATTCCTATCCCTCAATAATAAAAAGACAAAACATCCCCATAAAAAAGAGCAAAAGACAAATAGATGCTTTAGAAGGTAGAGGATTGGCCAGTAAAAAAGCACATGAAAGAGTACTCAGCATCACCAGTTATCAGTGGAATGCAGATTTAAACCACAATAAGATACTAATTCCAGTTCTAGGTAATTTTGCTGCAAATAAAATGAAAACATATGTCCACAAAAAGACCTATACAGCAATGTTCATAATGCTATATTTATGCTAGTCCAAAACTGGAAACATCCCAGGGGTCCATCATCAGAATAAACACAGTGTAGTATAGTCAAACACATTAGAGATAGTCATGGAATATACCAGCAAGGTAAAAGGAGTGAACTGCTGATAAATACAACATGGATGAATCTTTAGAACACATTGAGCAGCCAGACATGAGAATCTAAACTTTATGATTCCACTTAAATAATATTCTAGATTAGTCAAAGCTAATCTATGATAATAGAAATCAGATTAAAAGATCAATGGTTGCTTGGTTGGTGATCAACTGGGAAGGGTCATAAGGGAACTTTCTGGAATGACAGAAATATTCTCTAACTTGATGGGGTGTAGGTTACACGGGTTACGGATGGTCAGAACTGATCTAACTGTATACTTAAATCTGCATAACGTAAAATCTTTTTAGAACATTTACTCAGAGTGAAAGGTTGAATAGGAAGTATTGGAAGGAAAAATACTACTTTTATCTGAAAAGAATTTGAATCTATAAAGAACTCTACAAATCAATAATAAGAAGACAAACATATTTAAGAATGGGCATGTATGGAAAGCTGGTTGGATTTTATTTTTAAACATAGTATAAACACGTAGGGCCAGTTTATTGTCTTTTGTTTAAATTATGTATGTGTGGGGTTCAGATTGCTGTTCACTCTCTGGATTCTGTTTAGGGAAACTGAAGGGCACAGGGATATGCATACTTCTTAGAGGCCAGCCCTCTCCTTTTAGACCTAGACAAGGTGGCTCTTCCCACCACCCCCATCTCTGTGTCCTTATTTGAGAGAATCCTGGATCCTTGTGCCAGGAGCCTAGCCAACCTGTGAAGAAAATCTGGTCTTGTGGTTATCCCGTGAATGACTTACTTGTTAGGTTTTCTAAACTTTGTTTCACTGGTATGACTAAGGAATGAGCAAGTGTAACCCTACTGGACTTCGAAGACTCAGACTCAGGTTTTGGTAGGCCTGTGTGTATCAGAATGATGGGAGAGAGCCCACTTCTGAGCTGGAGACTGTACTGTTGAAGATGAGCCTTTCGTGTCCCGTCTTCTGTGTGTGTGTATATAAGAATGACTGTCAGGGAGATTTATTACTTACATGAGGAAAGTTTCTACCGCACCTTTTTCTTATTTGCCCTCTTTTTTTTTCCTTTTTTAAGATGTGTAATTGCTTTTTTTTTTGGCTGCGTTGGGTCTTTGTTGCTGCCCACGGGCTTTTCTCTAGTTGCGGTGAGCAGGGGCTACTCTTCGTTGTGGTGCACGGGCTTCTCATTTCAGTGGCTTCTCTTCTTGTGGAGCCGCGGGCTCTAGGGCATGCAGGCTTCAGTAGTTATGGCACACGGACTCAGCAGTTGTGGCACACGGACTCAGCAGTTGTGGCACACGGACTTAGTTGCTCCGCAGCATGTGGGATATTCCCAGACCAGAGATCAAACCCGTGTCCCCTGCATCGGCAGGCAGATTCTTAACTACTGCACCACCAGGGAAGTCCTTTTTGCCCTCTTAAATGTCAGAATGTGCTTAGAAAAACCAGAGAGAAGTTTTCAGCTTCCCATTGACAGTATATAGAACTTGGATATTTCTCCTGTATCACTCAACTACTAAACCACCCACCCACAACAACAGGTAGTTACTGGGCCTCTTGTTTTGTAGCCAAACAAGCATATACAACTAGTCCACACACAGTTGTGGGAGAGTGCTGATGACTCGTTAGCGTAGCTTTCATTTCTGAATGTTAGGAGCTAGAAGCAGAAGACGTTTCTTTCTTTCTTCTTCCCTTCCCTTTCTCCCTTTCTTTCTCTCCCCCTCTCTCTCTTCCTTGAGTCTTCTTTGCTGTGCATGGGCTTTCTCTAGTTGCGGCGAGTAGGGGCTACTCTTCGTTGTGGTGCACGGGCTTCTCATCACGGTGGCTTCTCTTGTTGCGGAGCACGGGCTCTAGGCGTGCAGGCTCAGTAGTTGTGGCTCGTGGGCTCTAGAGTACAGGCTCAGTAGTTGTGGCACACCGGCTTAGTTGCTCCGGGGCATGTGGGATCTTCCTGGACCAGGGCTCGAACCCGTGTCCCCTGCATTGACAGGCGGGTTCTTAACCACTGTGCCACCAGGGAAGCCCCAGAAGACATTTCTTGCTCCATGTGCCCCACACACCTGCATGCTCAGAAGGCCAGGTACCTTGACCGCAGTTCTTTTGCCTCAAAGACCACATGTCTATGTCATAGGTAGAAGTCACTGCAACTCTCTTTGGTTGTTGGCTGGGGGAACTAAGAGCCGAGATTCTTGAGTTCTCAAATTCTTGCCCTGTGTTCATGTCATATAGTCTGTTTCAGGCCTTGTGATATTCCCTGGCCCTTTTGGATTTCTTGGATTTTCTTTATTTTCCTTCCTTTCCTTTCTCACTTGACATTATCAGTCCTTGCTTGTGAACCTTTTTTCATTCAACAAGGTAACAGAAATCTTTTTCCATCACTGTTGATTAGATTGTCTTTTCACACCCTTTTTAAAACCTTTCATTGGCTTTAGAATCAATTTTTAAACCTGCCACTAAAAGCTCTGTTAAAAAAATGTCTTCCCAGTAACACTGTTTCCCTCAATCTCATCAAGAATACTTTTAAATGCAGAAGTTAGAAAATGGTGAATTATAGCTGTTCCTGGAAGTCACTGTGTTCCTTAGTAATTACATGTTGTTATCTTTGGTTCTGCTTCCTTGACAGTTCCATCAAATTGTGAATGATTGTCTTGAATTTAATGAAATTCAGTCCTAGCAGAAAACTGTTGTTGGGTCACAGATTCAGCAGCAAAGCTGTGATGCTGATGTGGGAATAGGGATGTTTATACCCGTTGTGTTGACAGAAGTTAATTTTGGGGACATGTCATGTGGGCTTTTCTTAAGAACATAAACATTTCACAAAATGAAAGCCAGAGGCTTTCTTAGCAATCAGACAAGAGCCAGTTCTGCTTGTCAGGGAAATGGGACAGCATGAGTTCTCATCAGGTATATGCCTTGCTTAACTGAAGCTCAAGTTCCTTCTCTTTGGTTCAGAGCTCTGAACTTGGATATTCAGTGTCTGTTTTTACTCCACCGTCCCTAAGCAATCCACCTTTGGCGCTGGGTCTTTTGCAGGGTGAGAAAGACTGGCAGAAATATGAGACTGCTCGGCGGCTGAAGAAGTGTGTAGACAAGATCCGGAACCAATACCGGGAAGACTGGAAGTCCAAAGAGATGAAAGTCCGGCAAAGAGCTGTAGCTTTGTACTTCATCGACAAGGTGAGAGCATCTTCCCGTTACGTCGTCTACCATGTTCATCTTAACGAAGATGTGGGAAGCATTTACTCCTCCAGGCCCTGTGCTATAAGTACTGCTGGAGAGGCAGTGATAGCCCAGACATCTGTGGTTCTGCTCACCTGATCTCTGGTCCAGTAAGGAAGGTAGAAGTGGAGAGAGAGGTGTTCAGTGTCTGATGCTGTCTAGATACAGTCTGCCTAATAGGAGGATCTTCATGAATCTGAATGTGCCAGAAATACACTTTCAAACTCTTTCTGACAATGCACCACCCCCCCAAATTTTATTTTATATCACAACCCAACACATAAATATGTTTGTGTGTAATTGAAACAAATGTTGCACAAAATAATGCTTAGCCTTTCTGTGAGCAGTGAATTCTGATGTCTTTTACTCTTTCTTGTTTTTAAAAAGGATGGTTATAATCCTTAAAATTGGTTAAATAATCTGCCAATGTATCACAACTACAGTTTAGAAGTCAGTGCTTTGAAGATCAGTTTCTCAGCACTCTTTTGGAAGAAAAAGATTTCTTGTTTTCCCCGGTTTTGCACTGAGTATATTTTAACACAAGTTCTTATTGTCTTAAAAATTAAGCAAAATTACGAGACTAGCTTTTTGAGTCTGATTGCTGAGAGTTTAAAATATGTTCTTTCCTCTATCCCCATTTGAAAGGACAAGAGTAAACAGAAGCTTAGATTTCTGAGAAAGTTTAATATCCCTTGACGATCCACACTTCATTTTATAAGGGAAGAAGCAACAATGCAGATCCGGAATTCCCAGGCCTTGCAAACTGATGCTCTGTCCCTGAAGAGAATTGGGAGGCTTCTGGTTTTGGTTTCCTACAGAGCCTGTGATGTTGACGTTTCTTCATTCATGCTTATCTTTGTTTGTTTTTTTTTTCCCTTCTCTCATCCCTGGGCAGCTTGCTCTGCGAGCAGGCAATGAGAAGGAGGAAGGAGAAACAGCGGACACTGTGGGTTGCTGCTCACTTCGTGTGGAGCACATCAATCTGCACCCAGAGTTGGATGGTCAGGAATACGTGGTAGAGTTTGACTTCCTGGGAAAGGACTCAATCAGATACTATAACAAAGTCCCCGTTGAGAAACGAGTAAGTTAATGTGGCCTGAGCTCCCTGGCCTGTTTTTTCATTCATTCATTCAACAAGCATTTGTTGAGTGCTTTTTCTGTGCTCTGTGCTTTGCCGAACACTAGAAGAAATGGCTTGAAAGAGAGTGGAGAGGTATTGTTTGGTGTCCTGTGTACCTCCTTTTAGTCCCTGCCCCTCACCCCTCACCCCTCGCTACTTTACTGGAATGAGGGGCCATCTCCTGTGGCAGCATTCAACAGAGAATGCTATAGAGAGTTGGCCCTCACAACGAACTGCACATTAGGTTTATCCCATCACACTGTTTTAATGATCTAACCACACTTCAGTATTCCCTGGTCATGTTGCAAATTTGTCATTTTCGTAGCATTGCTCAACTTTCCCCCAACTCCTCATTCAGCAAAAAGGTAGCCCTTGAGTCCCCGGATCTCTGAGCCCATAGCTGAAGAGGGTGCTGCAGCACCACGGTCCGCCAGAAGTACTGGGCTTGAACTGGAGACCTTACAGAGTGCAGTACCCCAGTAGTCCAGCCCTTCAGCAGTCTGATGTTTCATCAGTAATTAGGTTTTGCTGGCTGTGGAAATGTTTCAGATTAAACAAAGCTAAAGAGATCTGACAGTTAAATGTAATATTTGAGTTTAGGTTGGATTCCATACTGGGGAGGTAAAGAACATCATTGGGTCAGCTGACAAAATTGGAATATGGACAATAGATTGGATAAAAATGTGTCAGTATAAATTTATAAAGCTGAGAAGTACTGTGTGTATATAAGGGAATATCTCTATTCTTAGGAAACACACTGAAGTATTCAAGGGTAAAGGGCCATAATTATGTAAGTACCCAGAAATGGTTCTGAACGAATAATTGTGTATATACACACATAAATGTGGAAAGGAAATGAGTGTACGTGTGCACTGCACAAATAGGAAATGAGGTAAAATATTAATGGTAGGTGGATCTGGGTTAAGGATATGGGTGTTTCTTTGTGCTCTGTGGGGTTGGTTGGTTTGTTTGCAAGTTTTAAGTTGCAGTTATTTCCAAAGTAGAGGTTTCAAAAATAATAATAATTAGGCTCTGCTTATTTCTTTTAGGTTTTTAAGAACTTACAACTATTTATGGAGAACAAACAGCCTGAGGATGATCTTTTTGATAGACTCAATGTGAGTGGGTAAACTGCACTGGGTTGAAGAGGGGTCCAGCCAGAGCCTCCCAAGCTCCTAAAGGAGAGGTCTGCCTGGGAGTGACTGGGGCTCTCCCCTCGGCCTGTCCTGGGGCACCCTGTATACTCTCCCTTCCTCAGGCACACAGCAAATCCATGGCCGAAGCCCTGGGATGGGGTGGACGAACCCTGCCTGTTATCCTCTGGCTCCTGCAGAGCCTTCCCTTGGCTGGATGCTTAGCCACCTGTGCTAGAGACCCAAGACCTGTCCCTGAAGTCTTATTGGGGATGATCTTAATAGGGAAGGATACAGTTGCTTTATTGGCCTGCTTAAGATTGAAGTGTGCTTCTTTGGGAGGTACATGCAACTCTGTATTCTGGAATTCTTCTCCCATTTCCTAACTTCCCACTGGCAGGACAGTAAACTTGGCAAGGTGTAACTGCACTGGCATAAATTTCCTGGAGCTTGCCAGAAGGGCCAGGGTGGTATGTATGGCTTTTACCTAAATCCCAACATGCTCTTCGTTGCTTTGTCTCCTCCAGACTGGTATTCTAAATAAACATCTTCAGGATCTCATGGAGGGCTTGACAGCGAAGGTGTTCCGTACATACAACGCCTCCATCACGCTACAGCAGCAGCTAAAGGAACTCACAGCTCGTAAGTACTGCCTGACCAGATAGGGCCCATGGCCTTAGCGATGGTGACCACTATCCTTACTCAGCTAAGTCCTAGATCTGTTCTACTTATCCTCCTTGACATTGTGACTGGAAACTTTTTCCCTCCATACCTCTAATAGAGGGCTAAGGCTTAGATGTATAAGCAGATCAGTGCTGTTTCCCCTATTCCTACTCTAGCTTCTAGAATAGTTTTATGAAATGCTGACAGGGGCTTTCTGTCTGCTCTGAAAATGCCTGCATTTTGTGTTTTATATCTATGTTGTTTAAAAGCTCATAGAATGAAGATAAAGTGCTATGATGTTCTGTTAAATTGGAGAGAGTAAGGCTGTCATGGTTACTAAAACAGCATAGGAGCAAATCCTTACCCTGAGGTTTCTTTTTTTCCCTCTTAAGAGTAGGTAGTATTCGGGACTTCGCTGGTGGTCCAGTGGTTAAGAATCCACCTTCCAATGCAGGGGATGTGGGTTCGATCCCTGGTTGGGGAACTAAGATCCCACATACTGCAGGGCAACTAAGCTCACGTGCTCTAGAGCCCACACGCCACAACTAGAGAGCCCGCATGCTGCAACTACTAAGCCCACGTGCTGCCACAAAAGATCCTGCATGTCACAATGAAGATCCTGCATGCCGCAACTAAGACCCGACACAGCCAAATAAATAGATAACTAAATAAGTATAAAAGAAAAAAAAGAGTAGGTAGTGTCCTCCTAAAAACTAGCTGCAGAAAGTATCACCAAGATCCACAAGCTTTTTTTCCTCTGGAGCCTAGTCACTGCTGAATTTCCACTGTCCTCTAGAAATATGTCAAATGGTATTAGAAAATGGTATTCAAAAAGCCAAAGATGGGTATGTTGAGGGTCAGTATTTTAGGGTGGGGCAAAGAATGATGCTATATGACACAAGTAAAAACATTTCTTAGATGACACTTTGTATTTTTCTTTCTGAAAGATATAGTGCCTTGTGGTTTTAAAATGTAAAATTTCTGGTCCCTTCGTTTTACCCTCCTCTACAGGCTCTTTCTGTCCCAATTCCCATATTTTCTTCAGGCTATTTTGGGTGGTTAGATGGGGGAGGTGGGCACTGAGGCAAGCAGATGATTCTCATAACGCTCAGAGTTTGACCTTGTGCCTTGGGGGACCGGAATTGATCATCTGAGTGAGACGAGGACCAGTAAAACCTTTACGTGAGGATAAAGCGCTGGGGAAGGGACATTGTGTGTTCTCTCTTCTTATACAGGTGGACTCTTATTACCATGTTTCTTTCTTTACAGCTGATGAGAACATCCCAGCAAAGATACTATCTTATAACCGTGCCAACCGAGCCGTTGCAATTCTTTGTAACCATCAGAGGGCACCACCAAAAACTTTTGAGAAGTCCATGATGAACTTGCAATCTAAGGTATTTTGGATGTGGATGGTGGGGTAGCAAAATGAAGAGAAGCATGTCTGCTGTGGGCATTTATACTCCACCCTTCTGGGTTGGGATATCAGAAAGGTTCATGCTAAATAAACGGAAATTTGGTAGTAACTATTGCTGATCAAGATACTGAATATCAGGTACTCATTGTTCAGCAAGTCTTTATTCTTTGTTGAGAAGGTAAATTTGATGTACCCTCTTTGAAATACTGCTAATTATTGTCCTTATACATGAGGATAATGGATATAAAGATAGTCTTCACAATTCCTTTCCACAGCCCAGAAATACAACTATTTCCAAATTATATTGTTTTAAATTGAAGATGATGAAACAATATTTAATTTCCCCCTAATCCTAGCACAACTATTTTTATTTCTGCACATTCCACATGAATCATATTTTTATATAGCTCATCATCAAACATCTGTTGAATACAGGCTGTGTGCCAGAGCTGCTGCCCTAGAGGGAGAGGGTGATGTGCAAACAACTAGACGCTGTTCCTCTTCCAGGTGCCTCTCTCCTTCCTCCAGCTCTGCCTGGTACTGAGCTTTTAAGCGGCAAGGCACTTAACATTTGATGATATGCATTTCTGTGTTACCAATGGCTACATAACTAATCCATTCTAATGTATTAATCCACAATGAGAATTTGTAGATATTTCACTACAAAGCAGACACATGGGTTACAAAGTAAACCAATTATCTTGAAATACGTTTACCAAAAAGTCTGATACAGTAATAGATGTCCTTCCTTATTAATTTATTAAGTTAGATCTTAGGTGGGTCTGACAATTACTATAAATGTCAAGGTAGTCATGAATATAAATGATACTTTGATTTCTGCAGCAATATGAAAATATATGAACTAGCTATGGGTGATAAAGTCATAGATACTACTGATATTACTGTGTTCAACTGCCCACACTCATAACTGAAGAAGAAATGATGAGTTTCAACTAGAGGTTAATTAAACTACAGATTGATTCTTTTCCATCTGCGTTCACAGCATACTGTACTTGGACAACTGGAGTTTAAAAACTAATGCTGTAGAGTGAGGCTGCATACATATTCTGAGGCCCAGGGTGTTTTCCTTCTGTTTAAATTTCTTCCAGATAGATACCCAGCTGTAGTACATATGGGTCAGAAGACACACATGACCTGCAGTTCATGCTACAGATGCCATCTGGCTTTCCTGAAGGGATGCACACATCCACAGTAAATAAATGTGTGTCCACAGACAACTCAAATCCTTGGATCATGTGACTGGCAGGCAAAGAACCTGTACAGACCGCCCATCCTAGCAGCTCTGTTAATGGCAGTCATCTGGTGCCGTTTACTCTCCTCATGCTATCATTTCAAGCCAGAAGTAAAAGCATGACTCTTCAGGTGGTATTTACCTAATTCAGGAGACCCCTCCCTGGAGCATGAGGAGGCCTTTTGTTGGTCTCACTCTGGAACCACTGTTTGGGCACCCAGGCTGCCTGCCAGACGAGCCCGCTAAGCACAGGAACCATCTCCTGTGTGCCCACAAAGCAAACACATGCCCCTGTTTGCCAAGTGAATCAATGGAGTCTTTGATGCTTTGAGAGAATTCGACATAGCCTGCCAATTTACCATTCACAGAAATGGTTAAAAGATTGTGGTTTGTTGCATTTCTGGCCTAAGAATCTGGCTAGTGGTGTCTGTGATGCTTTTGTGTCAGTTCCTTCAGCTTGACTTTGGACAACATAGATGTTGGAAGTAAGCCATTCATAGTAAACACATTTAATGATTCTCTCACAATGGTGACCTCTGTTTCCAGTCTTAGGCTGTGCGTGTAAATCTAACAGACAATTCCAGGCTGAGAGCAACAGCTCAGTGTGTATGAGTCAGGCATGTATTTACTCGGCAGAGGTTCCCTTGACCTTACAGGTTAGCAAGGTAGTAACAGGTCAGGGGCTCTCCTGCTCCCAGCACTGTGAGCTCACTGCTTTGGGGCTCTAACTCCACAGTGTTGCTTAAGTAAGAAGAACTTAGGGCTTCCCTGGTGGCGCAGTGGTTGAGAGTCCGCCTGCCGATGTAGGGGACACGGGTTCATGCCCCAGTCCGGGATGATCCCACATGCCGCGGAGGGGCTGGGCCCGTGAGCCATGGCCGCTGAGCCTGCGCGTCCGGAGCCTGTGCTCTGCAACGGGAGAGGCCACAACAGTGAGAGGCCCGCATACCACAAAAAAAAAAAAAAAAAAGAACTTAGAACTGGTTCTTTCAAGCAAGAAAGACTGGAACTGCCTTTGTCTCTTCCTTTAAAGACTGGGTCCCCATGAGATTTCATTTGAAAAAAGAGCTCCACAGCTAAAAAGTTTTCAAATCTGCTTTGGGTGATGACCATTTTAATTTCCTTCCCATCTCAGTTTTCTCCCCTTTTAAAAACAGAATGCCAAAGCCAGGCCATGCCATGTAGTGGCTTGGAACAGACTAAGCTGAGCTGTTTGGCTTCCTGGGTACCTTTTAATTGCCATTTTCTAGTCCCTCGGATATTCTCTTCAGTGCATCCTTCTTTCTTGAGAAGTTGGCAGCTCCTTCCCAGAGTGCTGGTAGAATCTGAGGAGTGAGCTGCGCTCAGTAGATGCAAGGACCCTATCTCAGCTTCATAAAGAGTATCTCCTGCAGTAGTATTCTTAGAATGGAAGCGACAACCTGGCACAAGAGCCATTTGATAAACAGCTCTCACCTGTAGCCCTCCTCTCCCAGTATCTAAAACCAAAGTGTTCTCTGACTGTAAGATTAGCACCCACATTCCCAGTCCCAGTGGGTCCTTTTCCCTGAGCTTCTGGATTAATGGGGGCCCTGGGTCACTGCCTATAAAACCCTCATTTCTTCAAGGGTGACTGAAGAACATAAATGGCCAAGTAGCATTTGAATTCAGCACCCGGTGCACATCTACTCTGTGCCTTCATGAAGCCACCCCTAGTTGTTTTGACCTGGCAAACCACCAAGACAGCCTGCCTGGTGTAGACAACTTCTAGGTTTCATCCTCTCATGAGGAGCCCTTCTTTGTATTCTCTGGGCTTACTTTATTCCTAAATCTTACTGTTCTTCCCCACCCAGATTGATGCCAAGAAGGAACAGCTAGCAGATGCCCGGAGAGACCTGAAAAGTGCTAAGGCTGATGCCAAGGTCCTTAAGGATGCAAAAACCAAGAAGTATGTGCCTGGTGTGATACAAAGCTGGGGGTTGTTGTGAGAGAAAAAAGGGCGGAGCATCAGCCAGAGGCCCTAGTCTTTCTAGGGTTTCTGAGTGATGTCTTTTAGAAATCTCTGTACCTGGGGCTTTTCTGCTTTTACTGTCCCTGGATGGCACCATGGGGTTGCAGTGCTCTTGTCCAGAGGCCAGGCCTGGCTCTTGATTGACTTCCTTTCTTCCAGGGTGGTAGAGTCAAAGAAGAAGGCTGTGCAGAGACTGGAGGAGCAGTTGATGAAGCTTGAAGTACAAGCCACAGACCGAGAGGAGAATAAACAAATTGCTTTGGGAACCTCCAAACTCAATTATCTGGACCCAAGGATCAGCGTGGCTTGGTAAGCACCACACCCTTCTTGAACTCCACCTGCTGGCTTGAGAAGGGTGATGGGGGTTCCAAGAGCGTTGTCAGCTTTCACATGCAGTTCCTACACTGCACACTTAGAGTCCTCTGGGAAACCTCTGTCTTCTGCTGTGCCCACTACAAATGCATTGGAACATCCTGGACGGTCCTAAATGGTCAACACTGTTACGCCATCTTGGAGTGTGTTTATGTTTGTTAATGCAGGTATGGTCCCTACCCCTAATGGAACTTTAGGACAAGAATGGAGACTCTTAGTCCTTATTGAAGGAAAAATACAAAAGAGCCCACCCATCTACCTACACTTTAACTTTTCAATAACATTTTTTTTTCTTTACAAGTGAAGGAAGTAAGGTATGGACAAGGAGAAAAAAAAAATGAGAATACATATCTGAGAAACCTATGCAAAGAGTTTGTGCTACTGTTTGCTTGTTTCCCTGTACCACTGCCCCGCCCCGGCCTCAACATCCAAAATAAATGGCATTTTTGGAAGATGCTTATTAGTTAACTTGAGTTATTATTAGCTTCTGGGCCTAGGAGGAGCAGTCATCTCCTGTGGCCCTGTTTCTCTGGGCCAGGGGTTCCAGCAAGCTCTTGTATCCTTTCGACTCTTTTTGCCCTGTTTAGTGCTAGAGGTTTGGTTAGCTTGACAGGCAATAGACTGCAGTGGTTAAGAGCATGGACTCTGGAGCCAGATGGCTTGGGTTCACTTTTCAGCTCCATTTTAACTAGCTGCATGAGAATGAAAGCAAATTATCCAACTTCTCTGCCTTAGTTTTTCATCTGTACCTTTTTCATTTGTACATCTATAATAGCATCTACTTTAGAAGTCTTTTCAAGATTAAATGAGTTAAGCACATGAAGCTCTAAGAAACATGTCTGGTACCTTATTAACTCTCATTCTCACCAGACGGATGTGAAGGAGAAGGTGGCACATCCAAGCCTCAGCCTTGGGTCTGGCCCGTTGTTCCCTGAGACACACTAATCCCCGTTCTTTCTCCCTTGTCTGCAGGTGCAAGAAGTGGGGGGTCCCAATTGAGAAAATTTACAACAAAACCCAGCGGGAGAAGTTTGCCTGGGCCATCGACATGGCTGACGAGGACTACGAGTTCTAGCCTGTCTTGAGGGGCAGGGTTCTGTGAAAAGGAACAGTGTGGTTTGGGGCAGATGGATAAACTGTGAGCCTCGATTGCCCTCGCACCTGAGGGAAAGGGGCAGCAAGTCTTAACAAAGCAACATCTTTGAGAAAAGATAAACCTGGAAATATTATAAGGGAGAGCTGAGCCAGTTGTCCTATGGACAACTTATTTAAAAATATTTCAGATATCAAAATTCTAGCTGTATGATTTGTTTTGAATTTTGTTTTTATTTTCAAGGGGTCAAGTGGATGGGAATTTGTCAGAGTTCTGCCAGACAAATTCACTGTTTCACTGAAATATTTGGATTCTCTTAGCTACTGTATATGAAGTCCGATTATATTGGTGCGTTTTTACAGTTAGGGTTTTGCAATAACTTCTATATTTTAATAGAAATGAGTTCCTAAACTCCCCTCTCCCCCATTTCAGGAATTTAAAATTAAGTAGAACAAAAACCCAGCGCACCTGTTAGAGTTGTCACTATCTATTGTCATGGGAATCAGTTTTCATTAAACTTGAAGCAGTCGTGACATCGGCAGTGTTTTGGTTCAGACACCTGTTCACAGAAAAGCATGATGGGAAAATATTTCCTGACTTGAGTGTTCCTTTTTAAATGTGAATTTTTATTTCTTTTTAATTATTTTAAAATATTTAAACCTTTTTCTTGATCTTAAAGATCGTGTAGATTGGGGCTGGGGAGGGATGAGAGGGGGTGAGCGAGTCTAAGGATAATGAAATAATCAGTGACTGAAACCATTTTCCCATCATCCTTTGTTCTGAACATTCTCTGTGCCCTTTCAGATACCCATCTTTTTCATTTTAAACCCCAGTCTTTCACTTGAAAGATTTTATTGTATAAAAAGTTCCACAGGTCAAAAATTTAGAGGAAAATGAGTATTTGGTCCAAAAAAGGAAAAATAATCAAGATTTTAGGGCTTTTATTTTTTCTTTTGTAATTGTGTAAAAAATGGAAAAAAAAACACATAAAAAGCAGAATTTTAATGTGAAGACATTTTTTGCTATAATCATTAGTTTTAGAGGCATTGTTAGTTTAGCGTGTGTGCAGAGTCCATTTCCCACATCTTTCCTCAAGTATCTTCTATTTTTATCATGAATTCCCTTTTAATCAACTGTAGGTTATTTAAAATAAATTCCTACAACTTAACGGAAACTTGGTGTCTGCCTCTTTGTTACCCAGGGCCCCAGGCCAGAGTGGAGCTCTGGGGCTGGGACTTGGAGTGGGATGTGGTCTGCCTGCTCCAGTGATGCCTTCCTCCCCAGGAGCTGGGGGCTGGGCCAGGCCTGGAAGGGGCTGCATCTGTCCTGCTGCCGTGGGTGTGGGTCACAGAGGAGGGAGCCAGAGTCCACATCCTTAGAAAAAGGCAGGCCCAGGAAGTGAGGGTGAGTACAGAAAGTCTACAAGAACAGGTGGGGTGCAAGAACTATATTTGGAGCATAGGGTAGGTTTATTGAGCAAGACGGAGCAAGTGTATTCAGGAGGCAGATTTTGGAACACTTTCCATGTGTGCTGGCAAGAAGCAGTAGGAGCTTCTTTGGGTTTGCTTATGTGGCTAAGGTTACTGTTAGGATGGCAGGAATGAAGGGTACTAAGCCAATCAGAACACTGGATCCCAGAAGCGCTCTCCCAGGTGGAATGCAGACTTCTTTTGTTGATTGAGAGAGGGAGTGGTCTGTGACCACTTCTCTGTGCTCTAGTACCTGAGCTGGCCAGGGTCCCTACAAAAATTGTTTTTCCATTCATCCTAGGTTACAGCTAAGTCTGGAATTAGGTTGAAAGGTGAGGTCTCCTGGTCAAATGGAGCCAGGGGGGCAGGAAGGCCAAAGTGGTCAGAACTGGTCCCTTAGCTAGCCAGCAGGCACAGGTGTACTCTGGGAGGAGAGCCATCTCCCTGATGGTCTCTGAACTTCCTGGGGCTGGGCCCACTGCAGAGAATCCTGAGGGGTCCTTGTCAGCCTGTATGTCACTGGCCAGTGAGGGAGGCAGCATTCACCCCAGGAAATAAAGGAGGTTATGTAGCCACCATTGCTTTGGAGCAAGAGATTGCAGCCAGGCATTTTTGAATTCTATGGTTCTGGGGTAGCTAGACCACTGAATGTAAGGAATAGTAACAAGAGAGGCTCGTCCAGTGCCTTATCAATACACTTCAGCGGGACCTGCCACAACCAGAGGACAAACCTTGGACCACAACTAGAAACCGGGGACAGGCGGCCTTACAGGCAGATTTTACTGATGAGCACAAACTTGTGCCCACCTTTCCTGGCAAGGACCTTCCTTCTGCTGAGGGCAGGTGCAGGGCAACTAGATACTGGTCAAGAATGGTTGTGAAGGACATCCTGGGTGGTGGCAACAAGGCTGGGAGAGCAAGCCAGAGAATGGGAAGCTGACCTGGCCACTGCAATGAGGGAAGAGTCTAGACAGGTAGGTGAGGGCCAGGTATGAAGGGCCCCGAAGGATGCTTGAACACGGAGTCAGGAGACCACCCCTTCCTATTCATCTGGCAGGTAGGTTCCCTCCTCCCACTTCCAGCCTCATCTGGGAGCAGAGGCCAAATGTGCAGGGTCTGACCCACTCCCTCCTGTCAGGCTCCTCCATGATGCTAGAGTCCAGCTGTGGGCAAAAGGAGACTGCTTCCACACGCTACCACAGCCAGACATCCGGGTGCTTGCTTGCCTCCGCCCTCACCCGCCACGTCTGGTCAGCCCGTCCGTTCTCCCTGTCAAGTCTACCTCAGGCCTCTCCCACATTAAAAAAAAAAAAACAAACGAGAAAAGAAACCACAACTCCCAACCCTTTCCAGCCACCACCCCCTCCCTCTCTCTGTTTCACAAGCACCTGGAATGAGTCATCTCTACCACCCGGTCACTCCCCCACCCACTGCAACTAGCTTCTGCTCCATCTTGCCTCCAGTTCCCCCTCCACTCGGACCACAATCACCCATGAATGAGTGACCAAACCACTAAATGGGCTCTGCTTCTGCATCTTATTTAAACTCACTGTGGCACTGGACACTTGACCACTTTTTTTTAATCACTATTGATACATATCATAAATCCACCCATTCCAACTGTACAATGATTTTTAGTAACTTGAGTGAGTGGTGTAGCCATCACCATAAATCAGTTTTAGAACTTCTTCCCCCCAGTAAGATCCCTCATGCCCACATACAGTTAATCCCCATTCCCACCTCCAGCCTCCACTAATCTACTTTCTCTATAGATCTGTCTTTCCTGGACATCGCACATAAATGGAATCATACAACGTGTGACCACTCCCTTAAAGCACTTCTCTTGGGTTTCCATGGTGCCACCCTCTCCTGATTTTACCCCTCCCTCTCAGGCTGTTGCTTCTGTTTCCTCCTATATCAGGTCCTTAACTGCTGTGGTTCTCTTCTCAGCCTAGCTGATTTCATTCACACTTGAACACGATGACCTCCACATCATTACCTCCAGCCTAGACCCCCTTCCTGAGCTCCAGACACATACTGCACTGCCAACTACGTCTCAGTGGGGATGTCCGTGTTCAATCTCAAGTCTGTAGAACCGAGCTCAGTACCTACCACTCCAAGCCCACGGTGCTTGGTTTCACATCTCAGGGAAAGGCACCACCATCCACTCTGTCCCCCAACTGGAACCTAGGGCAGCCATCATCCTTCACATCTTTCTCTCACTTCCACAACCAGTAAATCACCAACTCTGATATCACCTCCTAAATACCACATACACCAAATATAGGTATTTCCTCCACAGAAAACTTAAAAAAAAAAAATTTTTTTTTTCTTCTGAGAAAAGAGTTTACTTATATTTCAGTCCTTACAAAATCCCTCATATATTGCGTTATTCTCTCAACTGTTTCGAACCGAAAAGCACTTTTTGGAGAAAACACATTATCCTGAAATGACCTCAGTCAAGCTAGTTTTGGATGATTATAAGTAGTCCCTTGAAAAAACCAGTAAACAAGGAGGCAAAGAAATTTACCACAGACTCGGTAATTATTTCTCACAATCCCAAGTATTACATGTAAACAGGCCTCTTCAAGATCACTTTAAATAGCAAAACGGTGTTGATTTTTTCAGGTTTGAAAATGATACTGCAGTTATGTATTTATGTTTTTAAAGAGTCTTTTAGAAAAACACTGAAATATTTATAGATAACATTATAGAGCTAAGATTTGTGTCAAAATTATATGGAAGGGGTTAATGGGTAGAGTCTGGCACAAAACAAGAGTGGCCACCAGTTC
This sequence comes from Monodon monoceros, assembly GCF_005190385.1. Taxonomy (NCBI): domain Eukaryota; kingdom Metazoa; phylum Chordata; class Mammalia; order Artiodactyla; family Monodontidae; genus Monodon; species Monodon monoceros. The sequence continues at coordinate 18,551,753 of NW_021703769.1, read as the reverse complement.
ATAATTAAAGCTGGCTGATGCTATCCTGTCTCCATTTATATACATTTGAAATTTTCTGTAACATTTTTAAAGCAATACAATTTAAGTGGTGATTATGTAGATCATTAATATATATCTATGGGAGAAATGAAAAGAAACCTGTTTTAATGTTATACAAAAAGGTAATTATGCTTAGGTTAAAATTTCTAGTGATAGTATCACATACTGATTCAAAACGTATTTTCTCTGCAACAACACAGATGAATCTCAAAAACATTATGCTGAACACAGACCCAAGGGTACATACTCTATGATTCCATTCACATGAAATTTTAGAACTCACATAACTAATCTGTAGTGACAGAAAGTAGACAGTGATTGCCGGCTGGGGGCAGGGGAGATTGACTGTAAAAGGACACCCAAACACTTTTTGGGGTGATGGAAATGTTCTATGACAACTGGGTGGAGGGCACGTGAGGGTATACATTTGTCAAAGCTCACCAAACTTTACACTTAAAATGGGTGCATTCTGGGCTTCCCTGGTGGCGCAGTGGTTGAGAGTCCGCCTGCCGATGCAGGGGACACGGGTTCGTGCCCCGGTCCGGGAAGATCCCACATGCCACAGAGCGGCTGGGCCTGTGAGCCATGGCCGCTGGGCCTGTGCGTCCGGAGCCTGTGCTCCGCAACGGGAGAGGCCACAACAGTGAGAGGCCCGCGTACCGCAAAAAAAAAAAAGTGTGCATTTTAGTTTATGTAAGTTATTCCTTATTAAAGCTGATTTTTCAAAAGTGCTCTTTCTCGACTGAGAAGGAAGATGACATGCTTTCAGAAATTATACTAGATGACTCAAAAAGTGGCTTTAATGGCGACAACTATATAGAAGTCAAAGATTCATGTAAAGAGGGACTTCCCTGGTGGCTCAGTGGTTAAGAATCTGCCTGCCGATGCAGGGGACACAGGTTCGAGCCCTGGTCCGGGAGGATCCCACATGCTGCGGAGTGGCTAAGCCCATGCGCCACAACTACTGAAGCCCGCGCGCCTAGAGCCCGTGCTCCACAAGAGAAGCCACCGCAATGAGAAGCCCGCGCACCGCAATGAAGAGTAGCCCCCACTCACCACAGCTAGAGAAAGCCCACGCGCAGCAATGAAGACCCAACACAGCCAAAAATGAAATAAATAAAATAAATTTAAAAGATAAATAACTAAAATATGTAACTAAATAAACTTATATGTGGACATCTGAATCATGCATCTCTAAAAATATTTATCAATACATTTTAGTTGCAAAAATAGCCACAAAACACCTGGAGTGTGACCTTATTGTCAAAACAGGTGATTGACTGTCTTATATTTAGAGCTGCCATATCTTAAGGCATACCCCTCACTTTGCTCTGTCCCCACAGCCACCAACAGGTCTAGTAAGGTCAGCTGTCCCTTCCCAGTGCTCCAGGGGCCCTTATCACACTAAATTGTCATCTGTTGACAAACGTCTGTTGGCATTTCTCTCTCCACTACTGGAGTGGGAACTCAGTCTGATTCATTCTGCTGTCTCAATGCTATAGAGGAGGCATCAGGAGTGTTTGTTGGAAGAAGGGAAGAAAAGGTGGAAAAACAGCAGGTCCGGCCTGGCCTGTGCCAGCGGCTAGCGAGGGCACTCCCCTTCTCTGCCTGCAGCGAAGCAGTTACAGTATCCCTGCCACCTCCCTGAAGAAGGGACATCTGGAGTCCAGCTCTCCTGCCTCAACATCTGGGTCCCATTAGAGGAGCCCATCAGCAAAGGGGAAGCAGGGTCTGCAGAGAGAGCAGAGTCCCGGCCTGGTTTCCCCATGAGGGACAGAAAACACGAGGCTCTGGAGCAGCTGAGAGTACCTCCCAGGTGAGCAGGAGAATAAGACAGAAAAAGTGTGAGGCCCAATGACTAAGGTGGAGCCAATGGATGGATACTGGGGATGAGAGCTCAAAAGACAAGACCGCAGGTTATGGGATGGAGTTCAAAGTGCACTAAGGTGAATGCTTATTAAGTAAGAGCTGTATGCTTAGGGGCAGGCTGGCTGACTCAGATGCTGGAGAAGGGCTGGTCAGACATCTAACATAAGAAACTACTGAGTAACAATTTTAAAAAGTTTAAAGAAAATGTATAAAGTTTCATGCATGGATCAGATTTGATGCTGCAAGTCTATAAATCTGCCTACCTTCAACTGTGGAAGGGGCTTCACTAAGCTATATTTTTATACCTTCTATATTCACTCGAGGTCATTACAAGGAACAATGAAAACTGTGTCGGCATTTGCTGTTAATCTGCTGAGAACATTCTCCACTATTTCAATCAAATAAGTGTCCACTTGAGAAACTTCTTTTATAACTTAAACCCAGGAAAATTTTTCTCCCCCAAGGAATCAATTATCAGAATAGAAGGAGTTTTTGATTTGGCTACCAGGAAGCTCAGCCAACATTCAATTCTCAATCACAGCCACCATGTTAACCCATATTAACCAAATTACATTCCTCCTTCGGATAACAGCATATCCCATTTCTACAGTACAATATTTTTGCCTTTTAAGAAATGTTTCGAGTACTTAAAAGACTAGAAAGAAGACATCTGTGATGGGCACAGTGATGTGCCACTCAGATTCCCCTTCAAGGAAGCACTTGTTTCCGGGAAACCTGTCAGCTCCCTAAGACCACCATGGCTGCAGACAGCTGTCTGGCCGAGGCTGTGCTCTTCCCAAGACAGCCCACATTCAATGGCTTATTGAGGTGCTGCAGCAGAGCTCCCTGGGGGGCTGGCTGAGGCTGTCACCAGGCCTGAATCACAGCTTAACTTCTCCCTGCGTCCCCTCCTGTTTCCTTCCCTCCCTTCCAGTGTTGATCCCAAGGGCACTCCCTAAAAAATGTTCTGCACACTAACCTCTGTCACAAAGCCTGCTTCCCAAAGAACCCAGCCTGTAACAGTATTTAACCAAATAACTGAAAATAGAAAACACATCAGGTATGGGTATTAAGGAAGGGGTAAGAAAACAAAATAAAATGTTCATACCTACATGGAAGGCAACACAGCATGGACTCTGGATGGGTCTGAATCCCATCTCTGCCACCTCTTAGCTATGTGTCCACGAGTATGCCTCTCAACCTCTCCATGCCTCAATTTTTTTTCTGTGAAATGGGGATAATGAGAGAACTTACCTCAGTGCTGTAATGAAGAGTAAATGAGCCAATGGGGGTAAAGCAGTTATACTACATGCCAAGTGCTGTTCTAAGTGTTTGCTAAATAAACACCTGTGGGGTCAGGCCCACAAGGCCAAAGGGGCAACTCGGCTGGGACTCCCCCTCCAAACTCCAGGCACAGGTACTGGCATAGCCGGAGCATGCTGAAGCATGAGTGTTGACAGAAATAGGCCCAAGCCGGGCTAGCTTTGGTGATGTCATCTGTGTGGGCCTTGCGTGGGTGCTGGGCTGCTCCCTCCCAGCCAGCACAGCTGCAGGCACTGGCAGTAACACCCACGTACCCATATATATGCTGAGCTGGGGGAAGCCCATACTAGTCACACCCTCTGCACACCCTGCTTTTCCTGAACCTACTTTGGTGGAGGGAGGCACCTGAGACCTGGGATGCTGGCTCAGAAGTCCCAGGAGAAAATGGGGCCCTGTTTCCTGATTAAGAGCCTGGCAGCAGACTGAAAACCTGAGATCCTGTTGGCAGGGATTTCTGGAGCCCCCGGAGGCCCGGACCCAGAGGCAAAAGTAAAAGCAAAAGCAAGGAAGCATGGGCTACATGTCGGGAAGCTCTCAGAAAATGGAAAAATGGAGATTTTTAAAAAGCATCACCACCCACAGGCTGCCCAAGTTGGCCCAAGAAGTAAATGAGGGCTGCAGCACTTAGGAGGCCTCCTGGAAAAACGGATTAGATCAGATAAGCAGGGAGGGGCCCAGTCAGCCCCAACCTGTCTTCCTGGCCTCATCACCTCCCGTGTTCCCTCTCACTTAGTAAACTCTAGCCCTCTTTCTATTCCTAAACTTACTAAGCTCTTTCTGGTCTCAGGGCCTTTGTACATGCTGTTACCTCTGCCTGGAAAGTACTTTCCTCCAACCCACCTCTAATAATTCACCCAGCCATCTCCTCACATCCTTTAGGCCTCTGCTGATGTCTTCTTGTCTACTAGATCTCAAGTAAGTCTCCCTAATGTTTTAGCTCATAGTCCTCTGTTCTTTTTCTCCATAGCCTCCATGATAATTGTCCCTACATAACAAAGTGTTTGTCTAATGTCTGTGAATTCCCGGGGCGCTGGTGCTGAGTTTCTCTTGTTCTCCTGACTCATGGTTCCGACACCCAGCACAGAGAAGCTCAAGGCCGCAGACGGGGGCAAGCACCACTTCAAGCCCCAGCAAGCCCAAACCACACGCTGTGAGCACTCAAGTTCTGCACTCAGGTTTCCTGTGCCCAGGGCCTCCCCTCACCCTTGCTGATCGGCCAGCTAGCCTCCGTGTCCACTGTCCACTGACCACCAGCACCTACTGAAGCCAGTGGCTTTCCTGTGAGGCAGAAAATGCATGGCATCAGACAGATTTGGGTTCAAATCCCCACTTGTTAGTTATGTGGCCTTGGGGCAAGCTGTAGAACTTCTCTGAATCTCAGTTTCTCATCAGTAAATTGGGAACAATCATCCCTGATTAGAGTAATTATGAAGATCAGGTGTGACAACATATTGTAAACCTTGTAATGCTGGGCCGGGCATTGGGTCAACTTTCATTCCCTCCCTCCTACTTTAAAGGCCTGTCACTAGGTGGCAGTCCATCTCAGCCACTCCACCTCCCCTTGGGTAGCTGAAGCCTACTAGCACAAACACCTCAACTGCAGGCTGAATTCTCAGCTCCTTGGGGGTTGCACTTGAGGGGATCAAAACACACACACACACATGCTACCACTACAGCAAGACAAAGTCAGAGGTAGCCCCAGACACTAGTCACCACCCAGATGGGGGGAAAGCCTGAACACACACGTATATGTACTCACACATTCCTGGAAGCCTGGATCTATCTCTAGCATCAGCTGGGTGCTCTGCTGAGCCTCTTACCTCTGACGTGCAGTACGTTGTCCTGCTCTGTCTGGCTCTGCCTGGCTCACCATCCGTCAGACAGGCTCCACTGTGACCGCAGGTGTCTTTAGTTTGGGCGGTGTTCTGTGACAGGGGCAGCTAGATTGCAGGGGTGAGTCTAGGGAGTGGCTGCTGGAAGACAAAGAGTGGGAATTATTCAAATAACCAACAAAAGGCCTTGTGGCTGGAGAATGGATTGAAGGGGAGGTGGTGAGAGATGAAATGGGTGAGAAAGGGGCCAGACCACATAAGACCTGCTGGGCCAGGTAGGGAGAGTGTGCCGTGGGAAGTTATGAATGGTTTGAGGCTGGAGGTAGGGAATCATGATTTAATTTCATTTTAAAGACTAGAGCATAGAGAATAGATGCAGGCAAGACCAAGGAGGCTAAAGAGTCTGTCTGAGAGAAGTTGGGCCTTGAGCTCGTGGGTGGAGCGGAGATATCCCAAGGTAGAGTGAACTGGACTTGATGGATTGCTGTGGGGTTTAGGCAGAGAGAGGAATCAAGGGTATCTCCAATGGTTTTGGCCCAAGCATCTTAGAGGAGTTTAATGCCACGTTCTGACAATGTGAAGGCTATGGGAGAAGCAATTTGAAGAGGGAGGTGAGATGTCTGTGTTACGTGGGGACGTGGAGCAGGTAGTTGGATGTGGGGGAGATCCAGCTTTGGCACTAGGGTGCCTGGGTTTGGCGGGGGAGGGGGGACGGGGGGGTGACGCCATGGGAAGGGTCAGGTCGCCTTGGGAACTGACTCAGGACCCACCGCAGAGGACGAGAAGCTTCTGGAGGTCGAAAGGCAGCGGCCAGAGAGGGAGGAGGAAAACAGTGGGAGTCGGGCCGGGAAAACCAAAGCTCCGGAGAGCATCTGCAGGAGGGGCGCAGTGAGGTAGGGCCTGAGCCCGCGTCCTGCCGCGTGGAGACGCAGCGTGCGGTGCGGAAAACACTGGTCCAGGCAAGGGACAGAGGCGAAGACCACTGGAGGACTTGCAGTGGATGCTCAGGCCTGGGGTACTACTCCGAAAAACGGGACCCCCCAAGGCCACACTGGCCACTGGGCCGGGACAAACGTGGGTCCAACAATCTTAGGAGCTGCCCGCGGGCCGGCCCTGGGCGGCCAGAGGGGAAAGACGGGACAGGCCGGCTGTCCGTCAGAGCCTGACGACCAATCCGCAGGAGGCCCCGCCCCCTCCCCTCCCCAGAGATGGAGCGCGGAGGACCCGCCTCCGCCGCCGCCGCCGCCGCCGCCGCCGCGGGTGTGAGGCGAGGCGGCCTGGCCTGGTTCCCTCCGCTGGGCAGCCCGCCCAGGTACTGGGTTTGGCTGGCGGGCCCGGGGGGCGCTCCGCACCCTCACCTCTCCTCCCGGTCGCTGCGCGGGCGGCGCTCCGGAGGCGGGCTTGAGGGAACTGCTGCGGCCGGGCCTGTGCGGGACAGTGGGCTGGGCAGCCGGTGTGTGCGACTGACGGCCGGGCCGGCGCGAGGCTGCCGCGCGTGACGGGGCCGGCCGTGGCCGCCAGGCTGTGTCCGGGGCCGCGTGAGGTAGCTCTGCGGGACGGAGGGACTGGCAGGTCGACCACGGGCGGCGCGCGCGCCCCCAGCTGGGGCCTGTCCGGGGGTCGCGGGGCGCAGGCGCAGGCGCGGGCGCGGCGGCGGGCGACGGGCGGGGGTCCTCCCCATGGGCGCGCGGGCGCCTTTGTTCCAGGCGCGCGGGCCGAGGCGGGGCCTGCAAGGCCGCCCCGCCCCCCGCTCAGGCCCCGCCCCGTCTCCGCCCGCAGGAGCCGCCGCCGGGGTCTGCTCGCCCGCCGCCTCCGCCGCCGCCAGCTCGCTCCCGGCGGGCCTGCGCCGCGGCAGCCTGTGCCACCCCCAGCGTCGGAGCCATGGCGGGCGCCGCGTCCCCCTGCGCCAACGGCTGCGGGCCCGGCGCGCCCTCGGACGCCGAGGTGCTGCACCTCTGCCGCAGCCTCGAGGTGGGCACCGTTATGACTTTGTTCTACTCCAAGAAGTCGCAGCGGCCCGAGCGGAAGACCTTCCAGGTCAAGCTGGAGACGCGGCAGATCACGTGGAGCCGTGGCGCCGACAAGATCGAGGGGGCCAGTAAGTGCGCCCCCCTCCCTGGGGCCCGCCGCGCGCGCGGGGGCGGCGGTGGTCTGCGCCCGGCTCCCGCGCTCCTCGGGCCGCCGCTGAAGAGAGACTTGGGCAAACTTTCGGGCTTTCCCCCCCACACCCTGTGGGCCCCGCCCCCGCCTCGGCCCGGGTGGTCACCGGGGGCGGGGGGCATCCGGGTCCTCAGTCACCTGACAGGACACCCCCTCCCCCAGCCGGGGGGCGTGTTCCAGGCTCTTTGCCCAGAGGCCTAAAAATCCTAGCGGGTTGGAGACCAGCGAGGCCGGCGTCTAGTCCCCCACAGCCCGGGAGCGGTGTCGGCCGAGGCGACGGGAGCCGAGGCAGCGTGCCCCCTGCCAGCCCCAGAACCGGGGCCAGACCAGATGCGCGCCCTTTCTCCAAAAAGAGCAGCCTCCGCGAAACTCTGGGCCTCCTGGCTGGGCTCATACTTGGAACGGAACCTTTGGGTTCCCTGGGTAGAACTTAGGCAGTTGCTACGGGAGGGCTGGTTTTGGAGCGGAACCGGGCCTATGCATCTCCGTCACGGGGAGAGGGAGGAAGGTGGTCCTGTTCGGTTTGGAAAAGCCTGAGGGGAGGCAGTGGCTGCTTTTTCCCGCCGCTTTTGTCCCGAAGCTGAATTTTGGAGGTCTGTGTGCGTGGGCAGATACCCAAAGCCGGGGCATGGAGAGGGGCCAGACTCCCCTTGTCCTTGGATGCACGTTCTCAAGAGCTTGGCTCCCAGGAGGCCAGCCTCACTGCTTTGTGTCAGGTACTGTTCAAGAGCACGCAGCCAAATTGGGGTCTAGCCCTTTGTGTCCTGTGGCCTGTGTCCCGTAGCTGGAGGGAACCAGGAGTGGCTACTCTTGATTTCCTGCCTCTTTGCCTTCCCAGGCCTGACCTTGGCTGCTTTTGCGAAGGAGGGAGGTGGGGGATTTTGAAAAACCCCAAATCCTTCAGAGTGTTATTCCACTGAGCGCGTGCTTGTGCTGTGGCCGGATGGGCCCCCAGCTCTGCTCTCCGTTCCCCCACCTCCAAGTGTGAGGGGTGATTTGTCTGCAACCCCAGGCTGTGGGGTTGCTTCCTGCAAAGACCCCCAGAGACTGAGTTAGAGCCAGGTTCAGAATTAGGTCCATGTGTAGGAAGTGGGTTCAGGAAGTGACACCCCCAAGGAAGGTCCCACAGACCTCCTTGGCTGTGGTGTACCTGCCTGAAGATGGCTGAGAAGATTGGGAGGAAGGAAGGTCTTACGGTGAGGCAGCCGTCCTCAACTACAAACTCCAGATCTGACACAGCTGCCAAACTTCCACACGGCAGCCACCTTCCTCGGTGCCCCCGTCGGCCCTGTCAGCCATTGGGAGAAAATTTTAGTTATTTGAGAGACTGGATTCCAAAGTGGAGGAAGGACAGACACTGCAGAGAGCTGGGATGGCCCTGGAAACATCACCCAGGCATCAGACTCCAGGCGCAGCCCCTTCCATGTTTCTGTGGTGCTCTGTGTGCTCGCTCTCCTGAATTGGTAGCACGGGCTGGAGGTTCCCAGATAGACTTCTCCTAGGTAACAAGCTGCATTTCAAACCGTGCTCGTGACCAGCAGGCAGTAAGTGCAGCACAGTGGTTGAAGGCAGGGTTGGATTTGAAGCCCATGTATATTTGTTGTGTATCCCCTGCAGCTAGCTACTTCTCAGAGCTTTAGTTTCCTCAGCTGCGAAGTGGGAGTAATAATACATCCACTATATTTTGTTGCTCTGGGGGTTAAATGAGAAGATTAAAACAGCTAGCACAGTGCCCGACACATTGTAAATGTTTAATAAGTGTAAGCCGTTATTAATGGTAACAATAATGGAGTATGACTGCTCTCCTGGACTGGGACTGTGTGGCTGCAGAAGAGCGTGAGGGTGAGGGTGTCGGAAGGGAGGAGGATGGGGCCCCAGTTCCCACTTCACTGAGATCACTACCCGGAGATGGGAGGATATGGTTTTGTTTTGCCCTGACCCAACTACTCAGCTGCCCACCTACCACGTAGAACAGTGGATAGAGTTAAGTATCAGGAGATATGCACATCTGGCTCATGAGTGGGTAGCTTTCTTGTTTGTACGTTGGGGCATGTACAGAAGGAATGGGTGTGGAGAGGCAAGAGGCTAGTCCACTATGTCTCCGGTGTTTGGGGATGGAGGCAGGAATGCAGAGGACCTGATGACCCCAGCCCCCAATGGTGGGTCAGCCAGAGAGGTACAAATTCAGTGATCTCATCAGTTAGCTGGGATTTGAGAGGCCTGGAACGTGGGCAAAGGATGTGGAAGGGGCCCTGGCCCTTTGATTTTGGAGGCCCGGGTTGAAGGATTCCGGGTGAGAAGGCTAATGGACACTCATGTGGAGTTCAGACCTTGCAAACAGAGCCTCATGCTGAAGCTGCCCCATTGCTGCCTATTCATGGGTGCACCTCATTGTGGGGTTCCGATCCCTGCAGCCCCCCTCTGTAGGTTCTGAGGAAGTTTAGACTCCCAGCAGGGCCCCTTGCCGTCTGGCCTTTTCCTGCTGACCCTGTAACCTGGCCAAAGAGAGAGAGACACTTCTGGGACCCTCAGGGTGTCCGTGGCCCTGAGGAGAGACTGGGGTTCAATGAAAGTGCCCGGCACTCATGTAGAGCAGGGGTCCCCAACCCCCGGGCCATGGACTGGTACCAGTCCTCGGCCTGTCAGGAACCGGGCCGCACAGCAGGAGGTGAGCGTGGGCGAGTGAGCAAAGCTTCATCTGCTGCCCCCCCCCATCGCTCGCATTCCCGCCTGAAACGCCCCCGCCCCCCGTCAGTGGAAAAATTGTCTTCCTCGAAACCAGTCCCTGGTGCCAAAAAGTTTGGGGACCGCTTATGTACAGGACCTCAACAGGACCTCATTCTGGCCTAACTCTGTGCCCTCTCACTTTATCCTGCACTTGTGAGACGGGGCTGGCAGGTGCTCACTTCTCCAGTGGGAGTTTGGCTTAAAAGAGGGGTGGGGAAGTGCCTTGGTGCTGGTTGTCACGGTGGTGTGACAGGAACCAGGTCAACGTTGGGCTTTTTATGTTACAGATACTGACTTAAATGAGCACAAAGTAATTACAGACCTCCTGCTGAGTGCTACAGAGACTTTTCATCATGTTTTCTTGGTTTATCCTCTTAAGGGCCTAGAGTACCACCCCACTTTACAGATGAGGAAATAGAAATGTAGGGAGTGAATTGTGCTGCCATGTGACAGCCTCAGTTGGACCCGGCTCTCCAGTCAGTGGCTGGTCGGCCAGTCCCAAAAGGACTCAGAGCCCCGGGATTGTGCTGTGAGTGGTCTCAGGCCCCCGTTCTGTGGTCTGCGTTGCTCCTCTGAGGAGAAACCTTTGTGTTCAGACTGTTCCTTACAGACAGCCTCAGCCTCTCTAGGCTCTGGCTCTACACTTTTCCCTCTGGTGCCTTCTGGGATGAGAGGTTCAGTCAAGGGTCATTGTGGGTACAGTGGCTCGGGTGGAGGCTCCATGGTGGGCTCTGAGTGCCATCCAAGCGTATCTGTGGGAACTTTTGCAGCCCCAGCCTTTCGTCTTTGATTCTTACATTGACACCCTTCTAGACGCCAGGCTTTCTCAGGTGGTGAATGAAAACAGGCCCTTGCCCTTAGGGAAACTAAAGGGGACAATGGAATGGTACCTTTGATGCCAGGGGTGGGGGGTGGCAGAAGAACGCAAACCGCCTGGACAAGGCAGTCAGGCTCACAGGGTAGGTGACATTGGTACCAGCTGTCTGAGGCCTGACCCCTGTGGCTGTCAGACTGCTGAGGAGATAGACCACAGGGCCAGCCCTGAAGGCTGGGCCCAAGGTGCCTGAGGAGGGCAGGCCTGTATCATTGGGGATTTTCTTTGTGCTGGCTGGTTGCTCCCGGGGGGAGAGCGGTGAGAGCACATGTCCGGATCTCCAGAGCTAGCCATCCTCGCCTGTGCGTTTCCTGTCTGACTAGTTTTTCCAGGGGAAGTCAGACCTCTTAGTGTTTCCTCAGCCCCCCAGGCTTGCCCTGATGTGTGGGTTTCCAGACCAGCCCGGCCAAGCTCTCTGTCCAGCTGGGGCTTTTTCTTCCCTGTGAACCTAGGAAAGGGGCCTGCTTCACAGATGCCTGGAAGAGCTGAGCACAGCAGCCCTGGGGCCCCCAACACCTCCACCTTCTCTGTGTGTGTGCACGTGCCCACACAGACGTACGCAGATGCACAGGCTTGAGTTACCAGTTAGAGAGCTTGGTCACTAGCTTGTTTTGGGTAGCCCCTTAGAATGGGGGGCATTTATTTGCTCAGTAAATATTGTGTGAACACCTTATTTGCCCAGTGCTAGGCACTAAGGGTTCAAAAGATGGATAAGACTTGGTCAGTGGCATTGAGGGACTCCCAGACTCCTGGAAGAGACAGATTTGGGAACGTGTAATTATAACCCTGTGTGTTATGTACCTAGAGGTCCATACTGAGAGCTTTCTGAGTGCAGAGTAACGAGCTCTGCTCAGCAAGCAGAGGGTCGAGGGGAGAGAGCCGGGAAGGCTTCACACGGAAGGTGGCCGGGGAGCTGGGCCTTTCTGAGTGGTTGAGGAACTTGCCTGTGCCCTGGCTGAGGCCCTGGGGATCGCTGTGCAGGGGTTGGGCTGGGGGCAGCGTAGGGAGGGCCATGGCATGCTGTAACTCGTGGGTTGTGCTCTGTTCTGTAGGCCAGCTGTCACCAGAGGCTGAAGCAGGACTGTCCTGTGTTTGTCTGGGAGAGGTTGAGGAGGGAGACCCGTGAGCCACTGCAGTTTGCAGGAGAGACCTGATGAGCACAGCACAGCCTCCATGCGAGGCAGGCGGGAGGCAGCAGCGATGGAGGGGAGGGGAGGGGCTGGGGCTGGAGGGAGGAGACAGTAGAGCCAGGGTAGCTTAGCATTCGGGCTCTGAACTCTGACTGCCTAGGTTAAAATCCTGTTGTGCCGCTTACTTGCTCTGTGACCTGAGCGGGTGACTTTATCTCTCTGGACTCCTTGTTTATAAAAGAGGGATAGATTACATTTTTCTCATAAGGGAGTTATGAGGATTCGGAGAGAATCTGCAAGATGCTTCGCATGGAGTGTAGCACCGTGTAAGTGCTTCACGCATGGGAGCCCTGACGAGGAGGAAGGTGAAGATTAAGTTGCCCAGGAGGACCTGTTAGTGGAAGGGAGCAAATGTACCTGTGGTATTGAGGGGGCTGGCCACCAGGCGCTTTGATTCGGAGACAAGGAGCCACCTAGCCTCTTTCTTGAAGCTCTCAGGAGCCCCTCTATCATCAGGGCTCTTTCCTGCCACTGACTTTTGCAGGGTGCCAGGGCAGTTGGCTGTGAGCAGCGGTTTTGGTATCATATGAAGGTATCAGATTGGCCTATTTCTGAGAACGTCGCCCTGAGAAATGCTACCTGAGCGCCTTGTGGGAGACCCCTGTCTTCCAGGAAGTGCTTTAATGCTGGCACGTCAGTGTGCTAGGGCCTGCCTTTGCCTCTCCCGTCACCATCCCTGTCGGTCTCCGTTAATTCAAGGCATCTCTTCCCACTCTGTGCCCTTTTCTCTGGGATGTGGCTTCAAGGAAGTCAGCGGTGGCTAAGTTGGAGGGAGGAAGGGAGGCCTAATGTAGCAAAGGCCTGATATTAGGGGATAGGAGACATTTTCCCCCTCTCTGCTCCCTCTCTTAGAACTGCAGAAGTCAGTGGGGACTTTGAGGGGAGTCCCAGGAGAAGTGGAGGTGGGGCAGGAGGAGGGGAGTGTTCTGGAGCTCCTAGTAGAGTGCTTTGTTTAGAGAAGCATGGCGCCCGGGCTTCTCTGGGGGGAAATCTTTGAGAGCAGCATGGTATCAGGTAATAAGACTCTAGGCAGAGCCCAGGGTGAGGAGTGGCCTCCAGCAGCTGTAGCCAGAATCAGTCACATTTGGGTCTGAGTCTCAGCTCTTCCTGTGACCTTGGGTACACGTCACTTTAACCTATCTTAAACTGATCTTCAGCTATAAAAATAATTTCTCCCTCACGGAGCAGTATATTAACAACGGTCAAATAGATTTTATGTGAGAGTGCTCAGCACAGCATGTTGCACTCGTGGGTGCTTAACAACTATTTGTTTCCTTTGCTTTCACCATAACTAACTACAGAGCTCCAGTTCTGTCCACCACGAAGCTGGATGCCGTGGCTGCTCTGACAGCCTGGGCTAGAAGCCTGTTTCCTACTTCTTTTCTTTGTTCCCTCCCTGAGTCTGTACACAGAGGTCGGGGGCAGGAGAAAAATTGGGTACTTGAATAGTGCATTAGTTCATGGAGCATTTTCTCATCCATTGTGTTGTTTGAGCTCCACCACAGCTCCAACTGAGAGGTGGGAATGATAGGCTCTCCCTTGTAGATGAGGAAACCAAGGCCCCAAGGCTAAGGTGCCCCAGCAGGTTCATGGTAGTGCTGGGACCAGAGCCTGGAACTTCTGATTCCCACTGCAGTGTTCAGTTTATTCCTCCACTCTGGGGAAATGACAGTAAGGTGGGTGTTCTGCAGGACCAGAGTTGTTTTACTTTATGTGGACAGAGCTCCCTGATCTCTCCTCTGCCCTCTGGGCAGATGTGCTGGTCGATGCGCCCAGGCCCCCTTCCTGGCACGCTGGACTCAGAGCCTCCATCGGGACCCTCTGCTGCCCTCGGCTTGCCACAGCCCCCATCGAGATGCTACTCTCCCTGATGCGGGGGCCAAGGTAGCAGAAGAGCCTCGCCCTGACTTGCTCTTACTGGGCTGTGGTGACAACCGCACTGAGCCTCTGCCAGGGCAGTGGGAGTCTGGGCTCTGGGCTCTAGGTGCCCTGAGAAGGGCCTCTCCAGGACCCCGACAAGCTGAAGCACATGCCTTCGTCCACACGTTCCTTCGTTCATCCCACATTTAGTGTGGTCTTAGCTCCTGTGTGTTAGGTACGCTGAACCAGACATGCATGATGACTCCAGCCTCTGACTTGTTCACTGTGGCAGTAGATCTCTAGCATAGTGAGCTTTCCATATCACCATAGCTACTCTTTCCTTGAAGGAAAAAAAAAAAAAAAAAAAGCCCTGAAAACAGCTTTCTTGGGCCCTGTGGCACACTGGACAAGTGAGGTGCCACTTGTGCCTCCCTGGCTTTGGACTCTGGCATTTGCTGACGTGCCAAGCACTGTGGAGTCTAGTGGTAAACATAAAGGTTAAGGCACATACAGCCAGAAAGAAAAAATAATGGCGGGGTCTGGGCACGCTGAGAAGGAAACAAGCCAAGCTTGCTCTGTCGGTCTGGAGAGATGAGGGTGTGCTGTGTTCATCTCCATGGCTGACGGCAGCCGAGGCTTGGCTCTCCGTAGGCCATATGTGTGCGCTGTGGCGAGCCACCCCACTGTTTCCGGAGGGGGGCCTTGGCGGCTCTGGGTCTGCCCCCAGGTGCAGAGCCTCAGCACTCAGGGCAGATTAGGCTGGAGGAGGATTTGGGGAAAGGAGGCCAGGGAGGAATTAGTTCCTGTGACTTGAGCACGGGGTACAGTGAGGGTGGCCCCGCTGTTGTGGCAGGCAGGCTGCAGCCCTTGTGGGTCAAGAGGCTGCCTTGGCTGGGGTCTCGGAAACAGAGAACGTTGTGTTCTCACTCCGAGGTATTATAGCTGTGCCCTTGCCTAATTGTATCTCTCCGCCTTCACCCCAACACACATACCCCTGCTTGAGCTGCCCCCGAGCCACAGCTTCCTGCCATCACCCCATCACCCCAGAGTTAGAGCTGCTCATCACAGCTGGGTGTGCTGGGGCCTCCAGAGGGAGCGGAGGCTGAGGCTGCCTCGAGAGAGTGCCCTCAGCCCTAGAGGAGAGGGAAGAAGTGTGAGAAGGGGGAGGTCCTTGGATATGCTGGGGCTGGGGAAGAGGTGGTGGGGACAGTGCAGGTGGTCGCTTTGGTGGAGGCTGAGGTCCCAGGAGATGCGGCTCGGAGAGTCTCCGCTTACATTCCTGCCGCCGTTCTTGATGGTCTCCCTCTCCTCCTTGTAAGACTAGTTCCTTTTGAGGAGGTGCTTGGCTTGCCTTTGAGAGGCTGCAGTGGCTGAGTGCCCAAGCACAAGTACTAGGTCTCTCCCCGACTTGTCACCTCTAGGAACCAAGCCTGTCCTCGGGGAAGCAGGGAGGGCTCCTTTTTATAGCCCACATGTAGGCTTTGTGTACAGGCTCTGCTGCTTCCTTCTGGGCCCTTCCCGGTGTTGGCCGGTGGCCCTGGCTTCAGCAAGACTACGGATGCAGAGTACATGGGGCAGGGCCTTCTCCTGCAGGAGACTGGCATCTCCCTTGCTGAGCCAGGCCTGGCACAAAGCAGCCTGGAGTTAGGAAGCAAGAAAAGAAGGTGACCCAGTCCTTGATCCTGGGAAGCTTGTGATCTGGAACGTGCAGAAAACCGTGAAAGCCCAGGGCCGGCAGGAAACAGCTGTGCCTAAAGTGCTGTTGGCTGAGCGCGGGGCTCCAGAGAGAATCAGCCTGCCACTGTGGGTCGCTCCCCCTGCTGGCTAGCAGGCTGGCGTTGGCTAGAGGATCGAGGCGTGGGCTCGGTGAGGAGTGGACGGTCTGACCAAAGCTCCAAGCCCTGGTGGCAGACATCTGACCAGACTGGTAAGGCGTTGGGCCACGGAGAGTTGGACCGCTTGTTTGTGTGAGACCTAATTCTAACTCATCGGGGGTGGGCCATTCACATTGGGGTTGGCTTCCTGTTTTCTTGGATACCTGGGGACGTGGCTGAGCTGAAATGTCCTGAAGGAAGTGGTTGTTTAAGGGGCGCCCCCCAGGTCCCAGTGTCCTTGGCCTGGCCTTGCCCTTGCAGGGGTAGGACACTGACCATACTGGGACTCTGGCTGTGTAGCTGTGGGTGTGTGGTGGGTGAATGCAAACCCCATGGGATTGTGTGACTTCAGCCTCAGGCCCAGAGAGTGTGGGCCCGAGTTCATGGAGTGACTGACCCTAGGAAGGAGGGGAGGAGTTGCCCACAGGTCCCAAAGGCTTCTGCGCCTACTTGAGGGTAGGAGGTCAGCTGGGAAGTTGGGTAGCGACAGGAGCAGGGGGCGACGAGTCCCTCTCTGAGGCTCTGAAGACCACTTCCCCCTGTTTGTCCTCCGGTAGCTCTCCTATTCTGACCCTAACACAGTAATTGAGTATAATGTGCCTGTGTTCGCCTGTCAGTTCCTAACTGGGGCTGGCCTTTCTTGGGAGCTCTTAGCATATCCAGCAAGGAGGTTAGAAAACGTAGTATATATAGGTTTGTCAGGGGTTACTCAGAGCCTCTTGAGGCCAGCAGTAAAATAACAGAGAGAGTCCCCTCCAGTGAGAACACCTGATGCCTAGACTGTTCCTTGAGGGTGTCCTGGTCCCTGGCCTGAGAACTGGCCCACACTGGAAGGGTGAGGCTCTGCAGGCAGGGGTGGGAGGCTAGCAGGCAGCTGTCTTAAGAGGGTGGAACCAGGGAATTAAAATCAGGAAGGGCAAGTCCCAAGGTAGCCACTCCTCTCAATAGGGGAGGTGATTTTGAAGAATCTGAGCTGGGCTTCCTGGGGAGGCAGGGAGTGGGTGTTCCCTTTCACCTCGGAGTGAGGTCAGAGAGTAGATCACATACTGGGGCCTTGGCTCCCCGGGAAGCAAAAGGAGGACAGGAGAGTGGCTTGGCTTGGGCTGGTGTTGCCCAAAGGGAGTGGCCCACTGAGGAGAGGCTGGACCAAGCAGCTCTAAACCGGGAGAGCAGGTGGGTGTACAGGAGAGGGCGTCTGAATGAGCAGGCCTGTGACTTACTGACCCTTGTCATGGTTTAGAACGTCTCCAACCTAATCAGGGTTGACTCTGTTGGGGGTTTGAGGGCTGGCCCCACATGTCCCCCAAAGAGGGAAGGGCCCATGGTGACAGTAACAGAAACCAAAGAGGCGGGGAGGCAGGGCCAGGGTCGTGAGACAGCATGGGGGTCAGCAAGCTCCACAGGGGAAGGCCTCTGCCATCCCCCTCCCACCTGTACCCCAACTTCAGCCCCTATCACTCAGCCCCCAGCCGGAGGCCCCTATCATTTCCTTTCAGGAGAGGGCCCCAGATTTTTTCTTTCTTCTCCTAACAGTCCATTTCCTGCTAGGCACTGGGGCATTGACGCCAACAGGCATGGAGCTTATGCTCCAGTGGAGAAGACAGTCAAATAGCCTTAAAATACACAGCGTTCCCACTCATCTAGGTACTAGGTAAATGTGGTTGTGAATGATATTAGAAAAGCCAGTAGGACTTGTTCAGGGATTAGATTGGAGGGGGTGAGAGAAAAAATGTTAAGCATGATTCTGAAGAGTCGAGTCTATGCACCTCTTTGGAGGTGATGCTGTTAGCGGACCCGAGAGGTGTGGCAAGAGGCCTCGTTTTTGTGAGGGGTTGACTTTGAGGCGAACAGGTGGAGACAGCAAGTAGGCAGTTGGTTTGAAGGGTCTGAAGCTTATAGTCAAGGAGTAGGCTAGAGCTGTGTTTGTAAATTACCTGCATTGACACTGACTGGGGAGCAGGGAGAGCATCGGGAGAGGAGAGGCCCTTGGCATGGGGCCTTGACGAAGGCCAGCGTGGGGACAGGTGGGGATAGGCCTGGAGCCCAAGAAGAAGCAGGAAATCAGGAGAGGAGAAGTCAAGGGCAGAACTTCCAGCAGGAGGGAGGGCGTGGACAACCGTGTTGATTGCCCTGAGGGTCAGGAAAGAGGAGGCTGGAAAAGCGACTTATGCTTAGTACTGTGGTTCTCCAGGTGGCCTGAATGTACCATGAGGAGCATTTCATTGGGCCTTGTGAGAGCCTGGACACTCCAATACCCAGCCCTGCTGGGCCCTCATCCTCTTCCCTGTAGCTGGGAGCCTGACAGACACAGGCCATCTAGAAAGAACTCGGGCAGCACCAGCCTGCAGAGTGGGCAGACGTCAGCATCCAAGGGACTGCCTGGGGCGTCATGTGGGCTCAGGCAGAGAAGCTGGAGCAAGCCCCCTGTTGCACCTGACCCCACTGTGGTGTTGATGGCCAGCGGAGGCCTACCTTCCCTCCCCTCTCATCCATGAAACTCTGAATGCCCTTTTCCCCAAACCCCCAGACTGCTGCATCGATGCCTTGGCTTCTGTGATCCTCCCTGGCAGACCTGGACAGGCCAGTCCTCCAGACCTGCCTTCTGTGGACAGAGTGGTCCGAGACTTCCCACATCCAGCTCCTCACTTTCTCTGGCTCTCGGTGCCACAGACACCTCCCTGTTGTTCTACTCTTTGCAGGACCTCATAGTTATCTGCTTCCCCATCTGTTTCCTCCACCGGGTAGGAGCTTTCTGGCTTTCTCAGGGGCAGGAACTCCAATGCCTTACTGATCTCTGTTTATCCAGGACCCACCCCAGGGCCTGACGTGGAGTAGACAGACATTTGAAAGTTTGATCCCGGTGATGGAATGAAAGAACAAGCCCAGTAGATAACTGCTCATCTCTCTCCCAGCTTTGAGTTCCTTGGGTGGGGCCTCCTTGCCCTTCCTTCCTTTGGAGCCAGGGCATGCTGTTCCCACCTCTGAAATGGATGGGATTAATTTTGCATCTTAGGGAAGAGGGCTGCCTGCCTGAATGGTGTGAAGGCTTGCTGGGCTGCCCAGCTTTTTCTCTGCAAACCCAAGTTCAGGGTGTGTGCTGCTGTGGGGCCGCTGCAGAGGGTCCCAGTTCTACATGAACTACCACGTGACTGTGACAAGACCCTTGGGAGCCTCCATTTCCTCATTGCTCCACAGAGGAGGTTCACCTAGAATCTAGACTCCAGATGATTCATGAACTGGCGAGGATCCTTGACAGCTGTGACCTGAAGCAGTTAGTGTGTAGGAGTGCAGGGTTCCGTGTAGGAGGATCCCACAGATCCCCATCCAACTGTCCGAATGGCCTTTTCCTGTTTATTAAGGTGGGAGAAGGGCTGGCTGCTCTTCTCAGTCAGGTGTTTGGGGAACAGTGATGGACGAAACCCCAACCGGGGACAGATGCTGAGCTCTGCCCTGGGTGTGCCCTGCACTCCGGGGTTTGGCTAGGCCTTCGCTGTTGCATCCGGGAAGGGGTTTAGTCCTCTCGCCCCTGCTGGTCTGGTTTGAAGGTGCTGCTGCACAGGAATGGGAAGGAGATAAACTCCGGCCTCACCTTCCCTTTGCTGCATGACCCTGTGACCCTGGGTCTCTGAGTCAGGATCCGTCCTCTGTAAAATGGAGGCTGAGAGCTCCCCACCCCTCCGCTCTCATCTTTCTCCCTGGGAGCCGCTCCAGACTGTTCTGTTGGGCGGGGATAGGGGGGCTCTCATTCCTACTCCTTGAGCAGTAGGTGGCCGACATGGAAGCTGCTGGCCATCCCAGGCCCTGGCTCCTGCTGCATCAGACTCCTTTCCCACCTGTGTGCAGGTTCTGTCTTGTCTTCTCTTTGGCCACCTCCATCCTTCTCCTTCCAAGCTGTGAGGCTCTGTCAAAGCTGTATAATCCTGGCCGATCCAGGCACCCTAGGGTGCAGAGGCCTCTGGCTCCCTGTGTAGGGCAGCAGAGGTGCAGAGCTGGGAATCAGCTGGTTGGCAGTGCGCTTCCCTTCGTGGATTCCTTTCTGCATCTCAGCATCCTCTGGGGGAGAAAGTTCAGCTCCATTTGTGCTCTCTCCGGCCCTGATGTGTAGTTTCTTTGGAGGGTGGTACAGGAGGTGCTGACTTGCGGGATGGGGACTGGGAGTGGCCCATCTGTTTGGCCCAGGCTGTATGTGGAGAAGATGTGATTGATGAGAGATCGTTTCTGGGAAGGTCTGTACAACTCTCCCGACCCCTGGGACCCGCTCTTTTGAATCTCCTGGTGGCCTTGGCTTAGACCCAAGCAGGGCGTGGTGCTCAAAGAGCCCTGCCTGTTCTCTTTTGTTTTCCCCAAAGCACCATTAGCTTCCCATGGTTCCCACCGGCTACAGGAACCTGTGTACAGGAACCTCCCAGTGTTTTCAGATTACTCTGGCCCCTGGGGCGGTGCCCGCGCCCTCCCCCGCCACCCCCCCGCACCCCGTGTCTGGTCCTTCTTTCTTCTCTCCACATGGTCACCCCACTGACCACTGCATTTGCATATTTGTTGGAGCTCCTCAGCCTTTGTTGCCCCATGGCACCACCTCTTCCAGGAAGTCATCCCTGATACCCTCTTTGAGCATCTGTGGCCTCTTAGATAATTAGCTTTGGAGTCTAACTCTCGTGTGTTCATTCCTGCTTCTAAGCACTCTGTAAGCATTTTGAAGCCTCCCCAGGGACCTGGGTTTGGGGAATGGAGAGGAGGCAGATGTGGTTTCTTCCTTGTGGAACTCACAGGTCAGTGGCCTTGACACCAAGGAGGCATCAGATGGTGTGACCAGAATGCGGAAGCACCAAGTATGCCACGGGACCAGGCCTGATGGAAACTTAAATTGAGAAGGTGGGCCTGGCACATGCAGAGGCTCAGAGGTAGGGGGAGCGCTGGGAGCGGATGTGGGGCTGGGGTCTCTGGATCTCGTGGCTCTGACTGGACTTGGTCCCTTTTGAGGAGTGCTGAGCTTTGCCCACCTTCCTCCAGGACACGCTGCAGGGCTGGGCGTCCACAGCCCACTGTCAGGGGCAGCGAAAACCCCAGGGGAAGGGACCTGTCCCGATAACATTCACTTACCTCTTTCAAGCTTCCTAGATGTTTTTTAAGAAACTTTGGTATTTATCATGACTTACAGCTATTTTAAGTTGTAAAAAGTATTTACATGCATTTTTATACGGTTAGTTTCTTTTTTTAAATTAATTTTTGGCTGCGTTGGGTCTTCGTTGCTGCGTGCGAGCTTCAGTAGTTGTGGCACACGGGCTCAGTAATTGTGGCTCGTGGGCTCTAGAGCGCAGGCTTAGTAGTTGTGGCACACGGGCGTAGTTGCTCCGCAGCATGTGGGATCTTCCTGGACCAGGGCTCGAACCCGTGTCCCCTGCACTGGCAGGAGGATTCTTAACCACTGCACCACCAGGGGAGTCCGGTTAGTTTTGAATTTCCTGGTGGCCTTGGGGAGAAACGGTTAGTTTCTATTGCAGTTTCCACCAATTAATTTATGCACTTAAAGGGAAGACTCTCTTAAGAGAAATATTTTGGTGAATGCATGTTTCATGTCCAGAAATTTGTGATATGTGTCATTTCGTTTTTTTGTGTGTGGTGGTGCTGGTGGTTTTCTTGACCGTATCTTCATCATTAGGGGGTTTAATTTTCAGTATGTCCTCTTGTCCCTTTCTAGCAAAATCACTTTGCTGACTCTGTGTAGTTCTCTGTCTGCATGTGAAGGGTTTATGGCAGGCCCACCCCCACTAAGGCCTTCACTTTATCCACAGGCTACCTAAGAGCTGAGAGACTTGCCCGAGGCCCAAGCTGTATCCTCAGAAACGGGATTTGAAACGTGGTGTTTGTGATTTCAGATCTGTTAGCATTCTCTCCTGGTGCCCCACCCTATGCAAGGTCGGGGTAGGTGTAGTGGCGGCACGTGTTGGCTGGTGCGTAGGTGAGATGCTGTGACTGCACAGGCCCGGTGCTGAGGCTCAGGAAGCAGCCTCTGGCTTAGAGCATGTCATGTCTGTGTGCACCGATGTGAACTCGGAGGCTCCACAAGTCCCACTCTTCCCCCATGGTGCCCCATCCCTGTGAGACCCTTTTTGGAGCTGGGGAAATGGCTACTTGGGTTCTTTTCCTTGGGCCAAGGCAGCTGTAGGCCAGCTTTACCTCGCCTAGGTTTGGGTTTGCCCCCAGCAAAGCCCTGGCAGTGGCTGCTGCTGGCTCACATAGGCCCCATGTCAATGGCACTAGGCACACAGGCAGGGGGCTTCAGACTTCACTGGGACTGGCGGCTCCTGGCAGGGCCCTTATGCAACCCAGTGAGGTAGGAGGGATCCCCAGTTTACTGATAGGGAAACTGAGGCCAGAAGAGTGGGGACTGGGCTTCCCTGGTGACGCAGTGGTTAAGAATCCGCCTGCCAATGCAGGGGACACGGGTTTGAGCCCTGGTCTGGGAAGATCCCACATGCCGCGGAGCAACTAAGCCCGTGCGCCACAACTACTGAGCCCACGTGCCACAGCTACTGAAGCCTGTGCACCTACAGCCTGTGCTCCACAAGAGAGGCCACCACAATGAGAAGCCTGCGCACCACAACGAAGAGCAGCCCCCGCTCGCTGCAACTAGAAGAAGGCCCGCATGCAGCAACGAAGACCCAACGCAGCCAAAAATAAGTAAAATAAATAAATTTTTTTTAAAAAAGAGCGGGACTGCCCAGGACCTCACAGCTAGAATTTAAGATCTGTGTGGTTCTCCTCTGCTGGGCCTGGACAGCCTTCAGGAAGGGGATGGTCAGGGCAGGCTTCCTGAAGGAGTGGGAGGAGGCAGCCTGGCCTGTGAGCAGGTCCTCAGCCCTTAGGGCTGGCATGAGAGGCCAGTCCCTGGTCCAGGTGCGGTGGTCCCTCATTAGCCCAGAGCCTCTTGAGGAGGGCTAGTCTGTTTCTTCATGAGAGTTCGTGGGCGATTAAATGCCAGGGACTGAGTCCCCCCTCACCGCCCAGGCTTGTCGCTGTCTGCCATGGCCTTGCTTGGAATGGTGATACCCACGCTGTTCCTTGGGGCCTCTGCGTGGGCCTTGGGGACCTGGTCCTTAGAGGAATGAGCCCTCCATGGCTCCTAATGGGCTGAGCTGGCTGGGTTGTGCTGATGGACCCCCCCAGGCCCTCTAGGGTTTGGGTGAGCTTGGGGGTGGGCCTTTGTCATAAACGAAAGCCCTACTCCCTTCTGCTGCACATCAGCCCAGCCTGGCTGCAGGCCCCTGGTTGTGGGATCCTGCCCTTGTCCTCAGAGAGTTCCCCCATCTTACTCCCCCATCTCCAGCCTAGCCAGGACCTCCCAGTACCACTGGCTTTTCTTTTCCCCATGTCCCTTGAATGTTATTCTCCGTGGTTCTATGTGGGAATGAGTGCTGGGTCGTGGGTTTCCTGCTCCTCTAAGCAGTTTTCCTCCCTCCCCCAAGCTCCCAAGTCCTGAGAGGGTCTCTCTTCCTGCCCTTTCTTCAGGTCTGACCCAGACCCTGCAGGGCAGAGGCCGTGCCTGTCCCAGGGGGTCTCCTCCCCTTGATGGCAGTCCCTGGGCAACCGGTCCTGGCTCTCAGGAAGAGGACCCTGCTGTATTTATTCTGGGAGGCGGGAGGGTGGGGCTGAGGTGGGAGGTCACACAGGATGCAGCTTTTAAGAACCTGGTAGCGCCTCTCACCCTGGTGTCTTGTCCTTCCAGCCTGCGGTTGGCTTGATGGACTTGGAGGGCCTGAGGGCCGGGCTGACAGCTCCAATGGGGAGAAGTACAAGGGGCCTTGTGTGGCCAGCAGGAGCCTGGGAGACTTGGGCGCCTGGCCCAGAGTTGTTGTGTGCCTACCTGGTCCCTGTTTTGGGGACCAGCCTCTTTTGCTTCCGGTATGGTCTCACTGGAAATGTACTCAGGAGCACGGGGCAGGCCACAGGGCACCTAGGACCCGCTGGCAGTGTGTGTTGTGTGTACGTGTGTGTGCATATGCAGCACATGTGTGGGGTGCTGCAGGCGGCCTGGCAGCAGGCTTCAGATTGACCCTGCAGTTGCTTGCCGGGCGGTAGCCACATCGTGGACTAACTACCTCTGATGACTGGTGGGCAGCTGCACGGAAGGGCCCAGGCTGTGGACCACACAGGCCTCGTTGGCCTGTATGCGTTGTGTGTGTGAGGTCGTGTGCCTGTGTGAGAGGTGTGGGAGCGGGGTGACAGCAGCTCTGCACCGGAAAAGCATGCTGGTTTCTGTTTCAGAGGGCAAGGTTTGTGGTTATTCTGCAGTTTCTGATCTGGGCATTTCCCCTGTTCAGCTCCTCCTTCCATCTTTGGGAACCCTGTCTTCTCAGGCTGGGTCTTTGTGACCCAGTCTCCCTCCCCACCCCCCCTCTGTTTTTACCTGAGCATAACTCTTCATTTTAAAAACCACTCCCATTGTGCTACCCCTCCCCCCAGTGGTGTGCCTGCTTTTTCCGTTGTTTGTTCAGTCATTCAGCAAGCACTGGGTGGCCTTGCCCAGCCTGGGAGAGATTGAAGAACAAACACACACGTAGTGAGTGCCCCAGGGTGTCAAGGGCATGATTACTGCAGGAAGGCTCTTCCAAATTGGGTCTTTGGTGAGAGAGAGTGGAGTCTGGGAGGTAGACAGCCCCTGGCTAGGGACCAAGGTGAAATGGGGACAGGAAACACGACAGTTCTTGCCCTCAGTCCAGCTTAGGTGGGATGGAGCAGAGAAGATGGGAAGGCAGAAGTGGCAGTAAATCACTGGAGCCGCATCACAGCGGGCCTTCAAGGCCGGAGAAGGAGTGGGTTCTCCATAGTGAGCAACCTCAGGAGGGATCAGAACAACAACAGCCTATACAGATTCGTAGGCTCAAGAAGGATGGCTGATTGGTGAGAACTGGGGGGCCCTCAGCTGGAGGACTGGGCCTGTGAGGGTTGCTGAGGGCACGGGAGCAGGGCCCAGGGAGAACCGGCAGTGTTCTGGCAGGGGAGCTGGGTCTGGGGCTGGAGGCGATGCCACTGTTTGAGGTAGGATAGGTGGAGCACAGCTGTGGCTAGAGGGACAGGAAGAAGGCCTTGGGATTGGGCCTCTTAGAACATTCCAGCCGGGGTGCTGTGCACTTCAGGCCAGGAGGGCTCTGGGGGGAGGTGGGCCAGGCAGCATGCTGGCAGCCCTCCTGGCTCCAGATCTTCCGGGCCAGTCTGGGTCGAGAGCATTTGAAGAGGCTCTAGAGCCAAGGGAGCGCTCAGAGTCATTTCTGGCGGCTAAGCCAGGCTTCTCTCTTTTGACCTCCCTAAATCTGTCTCTTTATCTGGCTGGAAAGTGTGCCCTCTGTGCAGGGTCCCAGCCGGCACCCAGGGACAGTGTGAGTGTGCAGCCAGGCGCTCTCCAGGCCTGGGGTCGCAACCTGTGTGCCTGCTCCGACTGCCTGTGCAGACCACAGACCACCGAAGGTGACAGAGCCGAGGGAGGGGGAGGGAGGCTTGAATGAGTGCCCACCATGTGCCATCTACAGGGCTGGGCGCTCTGGGCTGTTAGGACCTTTGAGCTTAGCAACACCTCCAGGTGCCGCAGTCTGTTACCTGTGTTCACCGAGGGAAGCAGTGGGGTCAGA
This sequence comes from Monodon monoceros, assembly GCF_005190385.1. NCBI lineage: Eukaryota > Metazoa > Chordata > Mammalia > Artiodactyla > Monodontidae > Monodon > Monodon monoceros. The sequence goes on along the minus strand of NW_021703769.1, from coordinate 18,526,379 downwards.
GTGGTTGTCACTCTGCTGAGGTCGCGCAGCTAAGGTGAGGTGGAGCCCGGGAGTCTAGTCCCAGCAGGCCCACCCCAGGGCCCACGCAGGTCTTTTCTGCCACCCTGCCTTCTAGAGAAATTCAGTCAAGCTCTTTGCTCTAGAGATAGTAAAACCGAGATGGAGGGAAGTTAAATGAGTCACTCAGTGTCATCTCAGAGGTAGTGGCTGAAGCAGTTCATCTGCCACTCTGACCTGGGTGCTTCCCCAGTCTGTGCCGTGAGGCTAGAATGGGAGCCATCCGTGGGCAGCCACTGCTCTTGCTGGGTCTTGCTCAGGGATATTTAGGGGGTGAGCCGTCAGGCTGCACCAGTTCTCTTGGCCCAATCCCTCCTTCTTCCTATGGACCCTGAAACCCATTTGGGCCTGCCCAGCCCCAGGCCTGCTCTTGGGACTTTATGATTCAGTTTGTGTACCTTTTTTTTTTTTTTTTTTTTTTTGCGGTACACGGGCCTCTCACTGTTGTGGCCTCTCCCATTGCGGAGCACAGGCTCTGGACACACAGGCTCAGCGGCCATGGCTCACGGGCCCAGCCGCTCCGCGGCACGTGGGATCTTCCCGGACCGAGGCACGAACCCGTGTCCCCTGCATTGGCAGGCGGACTCTCAACCACTGCGCCACCAGGGAAGCCCTAGTTTTAGTACTTTTGTGTCAGGAAAGGGTCCTCACAGAACAGCCGTGGGTCCCCACTTCTCTTTGTAGAGTCCAGCTCTTTCCCAGGTCAGAGTGAACTGCCTATATTGTCACCGAGGGAAGGTACATAGGACGGAGATTCCTGTTCCCGCAGACACTCAGCTTTTAGCAGAGCTCTGTCCTTAGACTCAGCCCAGTTCTCTTCTGTCCCCCAGTAGGACTGAGTGGTCTTGACTCTGCCCCCCTTCCCGGGGTGGGGTGGGGTCTCTCTTTGTGGTCCTCCATGAGGAGAGTGTGGGAATGAGTGGGAGACAAGGCTGCCCTCGTTTCAGTGTTAACCCTGAGAGACCTCAGCCTGACCTTGACCTCTTCCCTGCCTTCCTAGTTGACATTCGAGAAATCAAGGAGATCCGCCCGGGGAAGACCTCACGGGACTTCGATCGCTACCAAGAGGATCCTGCTTTTCGACCGGACCAGTCACACTGCTTTGTCATCCTGTATGGAATGGAATTCCGCCTGAAGACCCTGAGCTTGCAAGGTGGGAGCTGAGGAGGTGGAGGAGTTAAGGGGAGCAGCCCCTGGCCCCAGGCTCAGCTCTTTGCCCCTTGCTCATAGCTACGTCTGAGGACGAAGTGAACATGTGGATCAAGGGCCTGACTTGGCTGATGGAGGATACGTTGCAGGCAGCCACACCCTTGCAGATTGAGAGGTAAGAACCCCCAGCAGACGTGCTTAGGGTTGGGGCATCGAGCTGTAGGCAGCAGGGCAGGGACTCAGGCCTCTGTGCCCAGAGCCTGCCTGCTGGTCTCCTCCCTAAGCCTGGGCCTCACTTCGGGCTTCTCTCCCTCCAGGTGGCTGCGGAAGCAGTTCTACTCAGTGGACCGGAATCGTGAGGATCGGTGGGTCCTGCGCTGTGGCTCTAGCCCAGCAGGGTGGGTTGGGGCCGCCAGAGCAATAGCCCACCTCCAGGCAGCTGCCTGGAGAACTGGAGGACCTGCCTCAAGCAGGGTGGGCAGGTGGTTCTGGCACAAGGAGCTTCCTGCAGAAAGCTCTCTGATGGCCTTGTGCGAGCTGGCGGGAGAGGCCAGGGACGATAAGCCACGTGCCCTGCCACTGTGGGCAGAGATAGGCAGTACAGAACTGGCTCTGGGTGTCCTGTAGTTTGTGTGTGTGGGGGGGTGCTTTGAAGCTCACGGCTTTGAGGCCATGGTGTGACTACCAGAGGGGCTACAGAGAGGTGCAGGACAAAAGCTGGGTGATGGATGATGAGGACCGTTGACTGGGAGAGAGGTGGACACCACGGAGGGTGTTGAAGAGAAACGTGACGTGACCCAGGTTCAGTTGCACAGAACTGCTAGCTGCACTTGGAGGGTCCAGGGCAGGTGGAGTGGAGAACTCAGGGAGCAACTCCAACGCTCTGGGTGAAGAAGACTGGGTCAGGGTGGGGTATTAGGAAGGGGTTGGATTTTGGCTAGGCTGTATTTTGAAGATAGAGCCCAATAGCATTTCCTAACAGATTGATTTTGGGGTGAGAGAGAGAGTTGAGGTTTACGGTAAAAAGCTTTTTGGCATGAGCATCTGGAAAGGTGGAGTTGCCATTGACTGAGATGGGGAAGGCTGTGGGAGGTGCACACCTGAGTGGGTGAAGTTCTGTGATGCCCTTAGATGTTCAGGTAGAGATGTTGAGCAGGCAGGTGTGTAGAACGAGTTCAGGGGAGAAGTTGGGCTGGAGCTGGAACCTGAGGAGCACATAGGTGATTTGGAAGGCCACGAGGCTGGTGATGCCTGGGCGTAACCTTGGCAAGAAAAGGTAAGGAGGCTGGTGGCTGATCCCAGGCCCATGCTGCCTCAACACTGGGGACTGGGGAGGTGAGGAGAGGAGCCAGCCAAGGGAAGTGGCTGCTCTAGAGTTAAGAGGAAAATCGGAGGGTGTAGAGCCCTGGAAGCCCAGGGAAGAGGGGGTGGTCAGCTGTGCCAGGCCTCGTCACGTGTGGGGAAGACTGAGAGGTGCTCCTTGGACTTGACAGCACAGAGGTCGTTGGTGACCTTGAGGCAGGCAGTGGACAGTGGGGATGGGGTTCAGGAAATGAAAGGAGCCTGGGTCTCTCCTTTAAGGCACTGCTGTGAAGAGGAGCAGAGAAGGGGCAGTGGCTGGAGAGGAAGCAGGGCAGACAGGTGTTTGGGGGGGAGTGGTAACAATCTGCGTGTAATGCTGATGGCAAGGAGTCCACAGAAGGAAAGCTTGATGACGCAGCAAGTTTCCTAACCTGCCCAGTGAGGACCCTGACGGCCCCACCCCCAGTGACTGAGACCAGGCAAGCGCTTGCTGAACAGCACTGGCTGATAGATAGCAGGACTGCCCAGGGCAGGGCTGGACCCCTCAGGGAGTTTTGGTGCTGCCTGCCAGGCCCTTGGGCAAGAGAAGGAGGGGTGCCCACATTCCCTCCCTGCCACCACCTCCCAGGAAAGAAGGCCTCCCTCTCCCAATCGTGTTCATCCTGTTGCCAGGCCCAGCATTGTCCTCCGCCGCATTCTTGGGCAGGGGTGCTTCCCTGTCAGACCCCGGGAGTGTGCTCCATTGCCAGCAGTGGTATTGGGCTGAGAAGGATCTTCCCCCTCCTCCCCTCGGAGGCCCTGACTCCCAGGGGCAGTGGGCGGGAGTCCTGTGAGCTGCCTGCCCCTCTCGGGGAGTTTGAGAATGAGGTGGAAGGAGCCTGGAGGTCCCGCAGTAGTGGCTGCCTCTCTCTGTCCTTGGGAGAGCTGAGGGCCCAGACGTGTGAGCTGAGCGGTGCTGGTGGGAGGGTGGCCCGAAGATGGGCTCCCCTTGCCCCGCCCTGACCCACTTTACTGAGGCTGGTGACCCCTCCTTGCCAGAATCCTAGACTTTCCTTTGCTCAGCTGAGGAGACCGAGGCCCAGAGAAAGGAAGGGACTTCCTTTGGTTACCCCATGGTTCTGAGCCAGCCTCACTGTCAGGACTGCAAGTCCCAGAGTAGTGTTGTTTACCTGTTCAGCCCCAGGTGGACTCAGCCCACAGGTCAGAGGTCGTGAGAGGTGGGGTGAGGCCACTGGCGATGTCCTTGTTTCCTCAGTATATCAGCCAAGGACCTGAAGAACATGCTGTCCCAGGTCAACTACCGGGTCCCCAACATGCGCTTCCTCCGAGAGCGGCTGACGGTAAGGGCCGGTGGGCCGTCTGCAGGCGGGTGGGGAGGCTGGCTGCCCCAGGCCCTGCGGGAGGCCTGACCGGAAGTGCCGCTCTGCCTCGCAGGACCTGGAGCAGCGCACCAGCGACATCACCTACGGGCAGTTTGCTCAGCTGTACCGCAGCCTTATGTACAGCGCCCAGAAGACGGTGCATGAGCCACCTACTCCCACCGCCCCTACCCTGCTGTCCCACCCCAGCCCCGCTTGCCTCAGCCCTGCTGCCCTGCTTGGGGGCGATTGGGTGCCATTTCTCCAGTTCTTCTCCTCGTGAGGCCTGCCCCTTTCTGTTGCCCCAGCCTTTCTTCCTGAGAGCCCCTTCCCCACGTGGCCTCCCAGGGGCTCTCATGCTGACCTGGTTCTGTCTCCTGCAGATGGACCTCCCCTTCCTGGAAGCCAGTGCCCTGAGGTTTGGTTTGAGTTGGGGAGGTGGGGTTCTCCCTGGGCCCCTTCGTCCCTCCCCTGGTTGATTCCCGATGCAGGTGGGAGGCAGCGGGAGCAGGGGAGCCCTGCTGGCCCATTCCGGGCGGCTGTGCTGGCCGGGAGCTGGGCCCTGCCTTCCCAGGGGCCCCTCATTGTCTGTGGCCCATGCTAGCCAGCCGGCCGCCAGGCATTTCCCTTCTCTCCCACAGGGCGGGGGAGCGGCCGGAGCTCTGCCGGGTGTCCCTTCCTGAGTTCCAGCAATTCCTCCTCGAGTACCAGGGGGTAGGACTGGGCTGGGGTTGGGCCAGGGTGCTGGCTGAGAGGGGCTGGGCTCACCACTGGATGGAGGCCCCTCACATGCCCCACCCTCCCACCCATCAGGAGCTATGGGCTGTCGACCGGCTCCAGGTGCAGGAGTTCATGCTCAGCTTCCTTCGAGACCCCTTGCGAGAGATCGAGGAGCCTTACTTCTTCCTGGATGAGGTGAGCCCTGCCCCTCACCCTCCATCGGGGAATCAGGGAGCAGACGGGCCCACGGGAGCCCAGCCAGGTCCCTCCCGCAGTCCGTCGTGCTCCCGACCTGGATTGAGCACTCTCTCCCGTGTCACCCTGTGCTGTGGCCCAGGGCAGGGGCTCATCCTCTCTTCTCTCCGCATTTGCTCCTGGGCAGTTCGTCACCTTCCTGTTCTCCAAGGAGAACAGCATATGGAATTCGCAGCTGGACGCCGTGTGCCCCGACACCATGAACAACCCCCTGTCCCACTACTGGATCTCCTCCTCGCACAACACGTGAGTGGCTCCCTTGGCCCACACCCGACCCCGGGAGGTGGATCTCGCCTGACCACCCCACCCTGCTTCCCTGTCCAGGTACCTGACCGGGGACCAGTTTTCCAGCGAGTCCTCCCTGGAAGCCTACGCCCGCTGCCTGCGGATGGGCTGCCGCTGCATCGAGTGTGCGTGGGGGCTAGGTTGGGGGGGGGCGGGGGGAGGCCTGCCCGCTTGACTCTGGTCACCTTGCTTGCTCTCCAGTGGACTGCTGGGATGGTCCAGACGGGATGCCAGTCATTTACCACGGACACACCCTGACCACCAAGATCAAGTTCTCAGACGTCCTGCACACCATCAAGGAGCACGCCTTTGTGGCCTCAGAGTGAGTGGCGTGGCTCGGCTCCAGCTCTCTCCTGGGTCCCCTTGAATGTGCTACCCCCCTCCCTGCCTTCCACCTCCTGCCACCTGCTGGAGCCCACCCTTCCCGAGCCATTCACTTCCTGCACGCTTGGCCCACCTGCTCACTCCATGGGTCCTTCTCCTCAGCCTGTGGAACACAGTCAAGCTCTTCTCATCCTCAAAAATTAATTCCTTAACCCTGGGCTCACAAGGCCATTGTCCTGCCAGCTCCTTTCCCGTCACAATCCGGAGAATTGTCTGTGCTCCTTGTGTCTCACTCTGCAGTTCCTATTGTTCCCCACAACACGTGGTCACTAGTCTCTCCCACCTCACTGAGGGGGTCACTGGGGTCCCCCAATAGCTAACTTTGGAGGCTGCTTGTCACCTCTCCTGACCTTGGGGGTAGGATGTCTCTCCTTGCTGATGGGGCAGCCTCCATGATGAGATCAACTCTGGGGACACCTGTCTGCAACAGTCCCAGCCCTTGGTTTCTGCTGCACCCAAAAGAGCCTCTCTAGACCCCTCTCCTACCCCCCACAGTGGCCAGGGCCTGCCTCTTCTCTGGGGTGACTACCCTCTAGAAAGGACCTTGGGCCCTCACTCTGTGAGGGTCTGAGCCGTGACTCCTCGGAATTGCAGGATCTGTGTTACGCACTGGTCCCCCACCCTGCAGGTACCCGGTCATCTTGTCCATCGAGGACCATTGCAGCATCGCCCAGCAGAGGAACATGGCCCAGTACTTCAAGAAGGTGCTCGGGGACACACTCCTCACCAAGCCCGTGGACATTGCTGCTGACGGGCTCCCCTCACCCAGCCAGCTCAAGAGGAAGATCCTCATCAAGGTAGGGCTTTGGGGGCCCCACTCTTCCGCTCCAGCTGTGGGTCCAGGCCTGGGTGAGGAGGTGGGGCTCTGGGCCTGGGCCTGGGCAGCCACGTCGTGGCCTGTCCCCCACAGCACAAGAAGCTGGCTGAGGGCAGTGCCTATGAAGAGGTGCCTACGTCCGTGATGTACTCTGAGAACGACATCAGCAACTCCATCAAGAATGGCATCCTCTACCTGGAGGACCCCGTGAATCACGTGAGAGCTGGGCCTGGCTGGGCCTGAGGGGCAGGGTGGTGAGAGGGCTTTGTTCACAGGCCTCGCTCCCGCCTCTTCTAGGAGTGGTATCCCCACTACTTCGTTCTGACCAGTAGCAAGATCTACTACTCCGAGGAGACCAGCAGTGACCAGGGCAACGAGGACGAGGAGGAGCCCAAGGAGGTGAGGGGCTGGCCCAGGGCCGGGGGCCGGGCTGGGGTCAGAGTCACCGAGTGTCTCTGCCGTCGCCCTCTGCCTTGCAGGCCAGTGGCAGCACAGAGCTGCACTCCAATGAGAAGTGGTTTCACGGGAAGCTCGGGGCAGGACGGGATGGGCGGCACATTGCCGAGCGCCTGCTCACAGAGTACTGCATCGAGACCGGGGCCCCCGACGGCTCCTTCCTCGTGCGCGAGAGCGAGACCTTCGTGGGCGACTACACCCTCTCCTTCTGGTAACCCTCCCAGCGCGTGCACACGTGGATCCAACGCCGGCAGGGGAGGCCAGGTCCCACAGTGCGTCACGCGCACACACGCTTGCAGTTAGCGCGGAGCCCCTAGAGGGCCGCCCCCACCTGAGCCGTCCTCAGGGTGTCTCCTGCTTGAGGCCTGGTGCCTCGCCGCAGGTGGAGCGTGGCGTGTGGCCCGGCCTGCTGCTCACTGCCTCCCCGTGTCCCCTCAGGCGGAACGGCAAAGTCCAGCACTGCCGGATCCACTCCCGGCAGGACGCAGGGACCCCCAAGTTCTTCCTGACTGACAACCTCGTCTTCGACTCACTCTATGACCTCATCACACACTACCAGCAGGTGCCCCTGCGCTGCAACGAATTTGAGATGCGCCTCTCAGAGCCCGTCCCGCAGACCAACGCCCACGAGAGCAAAGAGTGAGGGAGGGGATGGGGACGGGGCAGGAACCCGGGGGTGGTGGCCGGGTCTGACTCGGGCCAGTCCACAGGTGGTACCACGCGAGCCTGACCAGAGCGCAGGCCGAGCACATGCTGATGCGCGTCCCCCGGGACGGGGCCTTCCTGGTGCGGAAACGGAATGAGCCCAACTCCTACGCCATCTCCTTCCGGTGAGGGGGTCCCCCTGGGGGGCTGGGGCGGTGCGGGCACGCCTGGTCTGGGCTGCCTTGACCCTGTGTGGCTGTTCGGTCCCTGTCAGGGCTGAGGGCAAGATCAAGCACTGCCGCGTCCAGCAGGAGGGCCAGACCGTGATGCTGGGCAACTCAGAGTTTGACAGCCTCGTGGACCTCGTCAGCTACTACGAGAAGCATCCCCTGTACCGCAAGATGAAGCTACGCTATCCCATCAACGAGGAGGCACTGGAGAAGATCGGCACAGCGGTGAGAGCCTGGGAGGCAGGGCGGGGCAGGCTGCACCTGACGGTCCCGGGGTGCTGTGGATGTGGGGAGCAGAGAGGCCCGGGGGCTGCGGTGCTGCTGGGAGGGCCAGCTAGCCCAGCTGGAGCCAGGAAGGCATCCTGGAGGGAGTGGCCTCTGACTGGCGTCTACAAGGACAGGCACAAGCTGGCCGGGTGAAGAGGTGGGGGCAGGCGTCCAGCAGAGAGATCCCCGTGGGCCAGGATGTGGGGTGCGGAGGTCCTAGGGCTCACACGGGGAGAGGGTCTGCCCAGGGCTGGGCGCAGACCAGACTCTGTCCCCAGGGCAGGGGCGCATAGGCTACAGAGGCGCGGCTGTGGAGGGAGACCAGTGAGGGAGGAAGGCAGGGCTGTGGGGCGGGGCCCCAAGGGCTCTGGGCCAGGGGTGTGGCCCTGGGGAAGAGGAAGGGGTCCAGCGCAGGAGGTCCACTTGAGACTCTTGTCCTTGGACCTGGGTGGCCTAGGCGCGGGCTGCCGCCTGCTGAGGCTGGGGTGTGAGAGAAGTGTGCTGGGGGCCTGGGGCAGGCGCAGGGGGGCTTCAGGAACCGAGACTTTGGAGCCGTGGGCGCGAGGGCAGAGAGAGGAGGGGTGAGGCCAGGCCCCTGAGGTTGGGGGACCCTGGTGGACCAGGTGCGTGAAGGCAGCAGACTTGGTCCAGTGAGGAGGGGTGGGGACACGGAAGCCAGCAGCCTCTTTCCCCTCTGGGCGTTAACAAAGCCCCTTCTGTCCCGTTTCCAGGAGCCCGACTATGGGGCCCTGTATGAGGGCCGCAACCCCGGCTTCTACGTGGAGGCGAACCCCATGCCAACTTTCAAGGTGCAGCCTCGGGCTCTGGGCACAGGCAGCTGGGGAGCATCTCCAGCTGCCTGGGGCTTGCATTCTCTGCTCAGGGCCACCTGCGGTCTTTGGGGAGAAGTGGTTTGTGGTCTTCCGAGGCCAGAGGGGGGGTGAGAGGTGTGCGGTTGGTGTACGACCGCGTCTCTCCCGGCGCCGACCCCTCCTCAGCCCTGTTCCTGGGGGTCAGCACCGACCCTTCCAGACTACTCCCCGGGTGACCCCCGTTTTCCCCCTGGGGGCAGTGGGGTGGGGGTGGGGCACGCTGGCCGGAAGACGGTGTTCTCTGCCCCTCCCTTCCCCCTGCCTCACCTTATGGAGCTCTGTCAGGGCTTTTTTCTAAGGGGTGAGGAGCTATGCCCTCTCCTCGCCCGCTTTCCTCAGCGGCCATGGGGCCTGGGAGGAGACCCCTTCTCCTGCTTTGCACATGAGCGGTGACGGGGTCCCAGGCCCCCTGCAAGCCTTCCGGTCCCCGAGGAGGCACTCAGCACCCTCAGACACTCCCTTCCTAGCCTCCTGGCCTGGCTCCTGGGGCCCCGGGCAGGGGCTTGCAAGGTTCTCCCTGGACCCTGAGGAGCTTCCCTGGCAGAGGCCCTGCTCTCCTGTTCCATCTGCCCTGGAGCCTCCCACAGGCCCGGGCTGAGGACGGTAGTGAGGCTGGGTCACTGGCGGTGGCGCCTGAGCCCCAGCTGGTCAGCCCCAGCGCATGTGCGTGCGGCCGCAGGTCAGGAGAGGAGGCGGAGGGCCTGTCTGCTTTGACCGGTGATTCTTTTCCCTGCAGTGCGCCGTCAAAGCTCTCTTCGACTACAAGGCCCAGAGAGAGGACGAGCTGACTTTCACCAAGAGCGCCATCATCCAGAACGTGGAGAAGCAGGAAGGAGGCTGGTGAGCCAGCTGAGAGCCCGTGGTGCGGGGCCAGGCATCCTGGGCGCCGGCGGCGTGGACAGTGAGAGGGGCTTGGGCGGCACGGGCCTGCACGGGCCCCGAGGTGTACCTGCAGGGCTGCCTTCCTCTGGGGGGGTTGGGGTGGATGCTAGGGGTCAGCATGCTGTGGCTTCCCCAGGTGGCGTGGTGACTATGGTGGGAAGAAGCAGCTGTGGTTCCCGTCGAACTACGTGGAAGAGATGGTCAGCCCTGCGGCCCTGGAACCTGAGAGGGAGGTGAGACCAGAGCCCCGTTGGTGGGACGGGGCTCCCGTCCCCAGACTCCCTTCCTGTGCACACGCCACCACGGGCAGGGTCAGCGTGCCTGTGCGTGCACAGTCCCTCAACGTGCGGTCCCGTCTGCCCCGCCGAGGCCGCGGTCTCTGATAAACGTGGGCCGCTCTCGTGCGTTCACACGCTCGCTTGTCAGATGTATTCCCCGTGTGGGCACAGTGGGCTTGCTGACTGTCCGTGGGCTTTGCCTTCCGCAGCACTTGGACGAGAACAGCCCCCTGGGGGACTTGCTGCGGGGGGTCTTGGATGTGCCGGCTTGTCAGATAGGTGAGCCCCCAGCCCCTTCTCTGCCCCTTAGGGTCACGCAGTCCCTGGTGGCCCTCTTCAGGCCCCAAGGGAGAAAGCCAGTGGCCGGACCCCTAAAGGCTGCCCTCACCCTGAGCTCTCCCCATTCCTGGATACACTTGACGCCCAGGCTCCCTTCTTCACCCCTGGCCTTGACCCCTGCGTGCTCGCCCTGCGCAGGCGCTGTGGAGGGTGCCGCTGGCGAGCTGAAGCCCACGGTCCTGATGGGCTGGTCCCTGGGTTGACAGAGGCCTGGGGACGGGGTGGGGAGGGGCACGCGGCCCGGAGTGGCAGCGACTTATTGCTGGTCTGCAGCGTTCTCAGCTGTGAAGCGGGCCTGGCAGAGCAGTGCCGCCTCCTCACGGGGTGTGGGGTGGGGACTCAGGCACGTCTGTCCCCAGCTCTGCGCTCCTCTCCCTCCCTCCCTCCCAGCCATCCGTCCTGAGGGCAAGAACAACCGGCCCTTCGTCTTCTCCATCAGCATGGCATCGGTGGCACACTGGTCCCTAGATGTGGCTGCCGACTCACAGGAGGAGCTGCAGGACTGGGTGAAAAAGATCCGGGAAGTGGCCCAGACCGCGGATGCCAGGGTGAGAGCCTGCCAGTGGCCCTCAGAGCAGCGGGGCAGCCCCGGGTGGGCAGCCCCCGCTGCTAGGCAGGGATCGGAGGAAACACACGTGGTCGGCGGTATGGCATGTTGAGGGTGTGTTGAGTTTGAGGTACCTGTGGGACGTCCAAGTGGCCCTGCTCAGTGGGCTTTTGGATACCAAGGGCAGAGGTGAGAGGACAGGTCGTGGGCTGGAAGCAGGAGTGGGTGCCCAGGGGCTTAGGGATGAGGTGGTATAGGTTGGGAACCAGGTGTGACCTTTGAGGATGTAGGTTTCAAGAAAGAGAGGCAGAGGGGTCTGATGCACGGAGGGCTGCAGAGCAGACAGGCAGGGTCAGAATCTGAAAGTGCCTGTTGGAGTTGGCAGCAGCCGTGTCAGGTCGTGGTCGGGTGGGATGGCAGTGGGCATCACGGAGCGTGGAAGGCAAGGGCGCAGCCTCTGCGGGGCAGGATGGTGGAAGAACGCGGAGCCCAAGCTGGGTCGGAAGGACCAGCCTCTGGAGGAGGGAGGCTCTTCCACTGAGCCTGGGACAGAGGAGGAAGTGCTTGCCAGGGTGTGGGAACTCCTGCTCAATGCCACCGCAGTCATTTGGGGTGGGGTGGAAGGCCTGCAGTACACACCTGTGGCTGCTTTGGAGAAAGGACACCCACGAGCCAAGCCGAGAGGGCTGGGTGCTGAGGATTTTGTCAGAGCAGGGCCCGGAAGGACAAGGCAGAAAGGACCAGGTGGTTGAAGGGATGGATCCTGAGGTCTGGGCTGAGAGGGGAAGGAAGAGTCTGAGAATAGGAGCCCCTTCTGGAAGGAAGTGGGCCTCCAGGGATCAGAGGAGGGGATGGGGGCACTTGTGAGTGGGACTCCGTAGCTGAAGTCTGGCCACAGCGAGTAGTAGGTGGTTGTGTTGAGTGAGTGAGGGGAACTAAGGGGTGAGGCTTCTGGGCCAGGGTGGGTGGGAAGGACGACGGTCCTTAGGACACAGAAGATAAGCCCAAGTCCCCAGCGAGGTCACAAGGAAATGGGGAGGCGGCCTATGTGCCTATGTGAGGGAGGCTTGGGTACCGAATGGTCACAGCATCACTGCAGGTGCATCCAGCTCAGGGCCCTGGGGTGTCACTGGGGCCCGGTTGGCGGTGAGGATTCCACTCTCCTAAGTCTTGGAGGGCACGTGTCCTCAGGGGCAGGGAGGAGAGAGGACGTTTCTGAGGTGAGACTGGGGGCAGACAGTGGGGTCTGGAAGGTGTGGGTGGGCATGCCCCAGGTGGCTGGGGGCTTCCCTCTCCTGGCGGGGGGGAGGGAGGGGTCCGGAGGGGTCCTGCCTAGGCTCAGGGCCTGTGTGTCACCAGCTCACTGAGGGGAAGATGATGGAGCGGAGGAAGAAGATCGCCCTGGAGCTCTCCGAGCTTGTCGTCTACTGCCGGCCTGTTCCCTTCGACGAAGAGAGTAAGGGTCTGGCCCAGGGGCAGTGCGGGGGGTCTGGCCCCCAGCAGCGCCCGGGTGGGCGGGCTCTGTGAGCTCTCTCCCTGTTTGGCCCAGAGATCGGCACAGAACGCGCCTGCTACCGGGACATGTCGTCCTTCCCGGAAACCAAGGCTGAGAAGTACGTGAACAAGGCCAAAGGCAAGAAGTTCCTCCAGTACAACCGGCTGCAGCTCTCCCGCATCTACCCCAAGGGCCAGCGGCTGGACTCCTCCAATTACGACCCCTTGCCCATGTGGATCTGTGGCAGTCAGCTGGTAGCCCTCAACTTCCAAACCCCAGGTGAGGAGGTGGCCCATGGGGCGGGGTCCTGCCAGGCAGCTGGGCTGGAGTCCACTGTAACCCGGCTCTTCCAGACAAGCCTATGCAGATGAACCAGGCCCTCTTCCTGGCTGGCGGGCACTGTGGCTACGTGCTGCAGCCGAGCATCATGCGCGAGGAGGCCTTCGACCCCTTTGACAAGAGCAGCCTCCGTGGGCTGGAGCCGTGCGCCATCTGCATCGAGGTGGGAAGGGGATGCTCTGCTGGGCTCGTTCCAGCGTCCAGGCCGGGGTGCTGGTTAACGCCATGGGGCAGGGGGCACTGGACTGTCCTGGAGTTCGAGGAAGATGTAACTGTCTTCTGAGGTGGGCGTGTAGCTACCAGCCTCCCCCGTGGGGCTGGGCTCTGACCAGCACAGGCTGGAGGCAGCTGGCTAAGTGTGGACAGTGCTTGGCACTAAGGAGTCAGGCTATCCAGTAAGGCCAAGCCATGGAGAGCCACTGCCTGGCAGGAGTGGGCAGAAGACAGGCAGGAAGCTAGTGCCAGTGGTGAGCTAGCGGCCCACCGGCAGGAATCGGCTAGATGGTACTTAACTTCCTGGAACGGGGCTTGAGTGAGACGGAGGCCCCCTGCCGCCCCTCGAGGTCCCGGGGCTCGCTCTGTGGTCGCACCCTGGAGGCCCCTGGTGAGCAGCCGTGATGTGGGCAGCTTGGTGCTGTGGGGTTCAGGTGTGGGGCCTGAGCAGTCTTGGAGGGAGGAGTGAGGACAGCGTGGGGTGAACCAGGTTTCTCCCGGAGAGGAGCTATTTTTTTGTTCTAGGGGGAAGTAATTTTTAAATTTTCATGTTAAAATAGACATGGATTTCATGTGGAGTTGATTGCAAAAACTCACGTGAAAATTTTGGTTAAGGCTAGGACTTCTTCAAATGAACTTTTGCTGCGGCAGCTGCCTTTAGAGCCCTGATGACTTGAGGGACTTAGTGGGCGGTGTCCTTGGGGCCCAGCAGAGGGCGCACTGCCTCCGCCGGGTAGTGGGGACTCGGCATGAGTTGGGAGGACCATCCTGGGCCCATCTTTGCCTGCCTTACAGGTGCTGGGGGCCCGGCACCTGCCGAAGAACGGCCGAGGCATCGTGTGTCCTTTCGTGGAGCTTGAGGTGGCCGGTGCTGAGTATGACAGCGCCAAGCAGAAGACCGAGTTTGTGGGTGAGTCTCCTCTCCCCGCTCACCCTCCTCATCCTCCAGGGCACTGAAGGCCCCTCCGCACCTGTGATCCGTCCTCTCCTGGCAGTGGCCTGAGGCCTTTTGCCCTTGCTTTCACAGTGGACAACGGACTGAACCCCATGTGGCCAGCCAAGCCCTTCCACTTCCAGATCAGTAACCCCGAATTCGCCTTCCTGCGCTTTGTGGTGTATGAGGAAGACATGTTTAGTGACCAGAACTTCCTGGCTCAGGCCACCTTCCCGGTGAAGGGCCTGAAGACAGGTGAGGACCCTTCCTAGAGACTGTGCCCCCGCCCCCCCCCCACACCGAGATCTGCCTTGTGGGTGAGGGGGCTTTGCTCGCCTTCCCCTTGGGCTCAGGGCCAGGCTTTCTCCTCCTAGGATACAGAGCTGTGCCTTTGAAGAACAACTATAGTGAGGACCTGGAGTTGGCCTCCCTGCTCGTCAAGGTCGACGTTTTCCCTGCCAAGGTACCTGCGGCCAGGTGGGGCGGGGCAAGTGCCGGGCCCAGCCTCACCGGGGGCCAGGCAGCCGCTGACCCCCTGTGCATCTGCCCCTGTTGAAGCAGGAGAACGGCGACCTCAGTCCCTTTGGGGGTGCGTCCCTGCGGGAGCGGGGCTGCGACGCCTCGGGCCAGCTGTTTCACGGCCGGGCCCGGGAAGGCTCCTTCGAAGCTCGCTACCAGCAGCCATTTGAGGACTTCCGCATCTCCCAGGAGCATCTCGCCGACCATTTTGACAGTCGGGAACGAAGGTGAGGGGGTGGAGGCGAGGTGGCCAGTGTGCAGCCTGGAGGAGGGGGCCTGAGAGACGGGAAGGAGTGGCTGGTCCGCCTTCGGTTCCTCTCCCTCCTGTTGGCCTGTGGGCTGTCCCCCTGGGCTGTAAGGCCCGCTGCTGGTAAGGACACTCTCCCCTTCCGTCCAGGGCCCCGCGAAGGACTCGGGTCAATGGAGACAACCGCCTCTAGCTGTGCCCCAGCCTCGTTGAGAGCAGCGGGTGCTGTGCACCTCACGGAGGGCCGTGGACTGGGTTCCTGGGAGGCTGCCTGCGTGGCAGCCTTCCTGGCCTTGCCGCCTGGAGCCTGGATTCCAGCAGTGGACGCTAGACGGAAAGCATGCCGTTAATGAAATGTATCACTCACTATTCGGGGCCTCCGCGCCCCAGCTCTGGGTGAAGGCAAAAACTGTACTGTGTCTCGCATTTAAGCACACGCATCTGGCCCTGCCTTCTGGAGATGGAGCCTTCCATCTGTGGGACCAGGACCACGGCCGCAGCCTCTCAGAGAGGCTGCCTCAGCCGGCGGCACGGGAGGCTCTGAGGGGCCACTGACATTCCTGAGAGGAGGGAAGGAGGAGCAGCTTTGCTGGGCTAGGGCGACGAAGTTTACATAGTCCTGCAGCTTTAAAACCACAGCCGGGCAGGGAGGGAGGGTAGGTGTTCCCGCAGTTCGGCCCTGGAGCCAGGGCGGAGGAGCACAGGGCCTGCCTGGCGAGGAGGAGGACGCAGCACAAGGGCACATTGCCCACGACCAGGAACACCACCCAGCCTGACAGACGCGGGGCCGCGTGGGCAGCCGGGCTGTGGAGGGTTGCCCCGAGAGGGCCAGCGGAGGAGGCCGAGCCCCGGGGTGCCACCTGGAGCTGGGACAGTGATGACGTGCCCAAGGCCACAGCAGCACCCCGGGGCCATGGGAGGACGAGGGCCCCGGGGCTGGACGCGCTGGGCTGTGGCGCCACCTGCCTGCGGCCTGGACGCAAGCCTGAAGCACCCGCTCACCAGGGTGGGCCTGTTCGTGGGCGCTGGATGTGCTGGGCGGCGACTCCTCCCACGTGGTCAGCGGGGACGTGCCTGCATTCACGCCACGGCCCCCGAGATCCACAGCAAGGCAACAGCTTGGTCAGGACGATCAGCGCCAGTGGGGCCAGCATGGAAAAGCAGGTCACCAAGGCAGAGGTCAAGCTGGGCACTGTCCCCGTACGTTCAGGAAACTCCTGCACACAAGTAACGTGTCCTCCCTCAGCAAGGCACCCTCTGCAACCCCAGCAGGCTGGCTGTGAACCCCAAATCAGACCGAAGACCACTTCTTTCCCTGTTGCATCGAAAGACCTTGGATCTGAATCTGCCGGATGACAGTGCAAGGGGACGCTGTCTGAGATGATCTCAAGTATTTGAGAAATCATCGATCAGTCAAATCCTGTTAATAGACGTACATGATGTTGGAGTATGGAATTTTAAAGTTTATTTTTTGCACACACTATTTCTCGCGATCTTCGTTACTTCACATAGGATGTATGATTTTCTACGTCTTCCACTTTGACCTGAAAGCTGCTTGGTGAGGGGATTGGGGAAGCAGAGTGAACGAACTTATCTGTGCACTGTGGCAGAACTGTTATTTTTATGGATTTTACAGCTCAACTAACAGTGTTACCTTTTCAAGGTTTATATATACTCTTCAGAAGAACCACTGAGCCGTTAAAGCCTCGTTGTTATTCGAGCCTAATAGTGATTCAGTTTTCTATAGCTTACTTTTAGGATAGACAGTAAATTATTTAACATTATATTAAACTTTCCATATCATGGACTATAAACCGAAGGAAATTATACAATTTCTGAGAAAACGTATTGATTTATTTAAACTAATTCTGAAGAAGTTGTATTTGAAAGTATGACCTCACAGTCAGCTGTCCATAGCAAACATGTCTATATATGGTTGCCAACGTTTGGTTTATAATTTAAATGTTAATAAAAATTTTAAATTTTATTGGAAAAGCGTTCCTTCTGAAAAGGACTTTAACAATTAGAATTATTTTTCTTCTCCATGGTATTGTAATGACGTTCTGCTCCCCACCCTTGGATGGAAACGTCTGAGAGGAGAGCAGTGGGGGGCTGCCTGCCCCACTGGCAGGGGTCGATCTGGGATGTTAAGCACCGTCAGGAATGGGCGAGGCGGGGTGGGGGGGGAGTGGGGAGGAGAAGACAGAGCAAAGCCTGTTCTGATGATGGAGGTTTCTTTAAAGGCAAGGAGAACACAGGATGCTTTCCCTCAGGAAGGAAAGAGGGATTAAGGAGCTGCCGGCCTCGTGGGGGACAGGCAGCTGGCGGCTGAAGGGCACTCACTGTTACGCTCAACGGCAGTTTCTGTCCAGCTGGTGAGAAGACCCAAGGAAGGCGATGGAAGCTTGGGGAGGACAGAGGCCGGGGTCCAGGCCCGTGGGCGTGAAGGTGCTTCGGCACAGCCAGCGTTCAGCTCACGCAAACCCGCTGCCCGCACCTGGGCGCAGGGCTGGCCGTTTGCTAGCTCTCTTGCCCTCTTAAGATCTAACTAACTGTCAGATAAATTATCCTCACGTCCTTTACCCTTTAACTTGTTCTCCTGGAGGCTCGGCAAAGCCTGCTGCTGTCTGGAGACTTGTCACCTAGGGATGCTTGCCTGGTGGTTATTCTGCGGTAGAAGCAGGTGAGGAGTTTCTGTTCGCCTCCCAGGTCCAGCAGATCTTCCCTCTGGGCTACCGGGAGGTGTGAGGCCACGCCCTCCTCCGGCTCTTCCGCCGAGGGTGTGGCAGCATGGAGTGCAGCGTGCCTGCGAGCAAGTCCAGGCTTCCACAGGCAGCCAGCTTTCGGGGTGAACAGGAAGCAACCAGAGTCCCCTTGCCAGTTCCGCAGAAACCTCGCCTTAAAAAAAAAAAAAAAAAAAGCATTCAAATGTACATTTCTGGGTGCCACTCTGGTTGCCTCTGTAGCTTGCAGACAAAATCTCTGTGCCTAGAACATGGTTTAATGGGCCCTTCCCTTCCTGTGGCTATTTTTGTAATGGTCTGTGCTGGTGTGGATCGAAAATGATGCCGTACAGCGAAAAGAGCTGCCTGCCTGATGGATGGGTGGGGACAGGCATAGTAAGCCAGCCCAGGAAGCCTGAGAAGATCTGTCATTGAAGAGACGCAGGTAGGTACAATCGGTTGGTTGGTTGTTAGAATGGTCATTGGCACGCCACCCTGGTGTGATAATGCAGGTAGGTACCCAAACATGGTCGCTGGCCTTGGAGAGGCGAAGATTTTTTTGAAGACAAGCTCAAGGTGGATTTAGTTGTCAGTTCAGAGCATCCCTTTTCTGTATGACAAATCGGACCAAGACGTACATTCCCCAAGTTCTCAGATTTGGGGCCAGTCCTGGTCCATTGTAGACCCCCTCTGAGTACCATCCACCAGGAGAACTGGGATCGCAGTTTAAAATGTTTCCTGTCATCTCTGAACTAGATCAGCCAGAGCGCCCCTGCTTGGGTTCTTGCTGGCCCCTTGGCTTTCTTCCTGGAGCTTCGTGGTCTCACTCAGAGGAAGGTGGTCTTTTCCCTCGGACGAGAAGGTGGCAGGTGGGAATTAACCTAGGCTTTCCTGACCCGTGTTTTCCCAGAGTCTTATGGGCAGGAGAAGAAAGCTTTTCTAACCAGTGACGAAGAGGTTCTGTGCTGGCCGCTGGATAAGGAGCCATCTGTGCCATCATGTGAATTCCCTGGCTGTGGATGTAGACCACTTTCATTTTCCCAGGACATCCCTCCTTTACTGGCTCTGCTGTCTCAGGCAGCCTCACTGACCTGAGACACGCCTCCTCCGGGCTCTCCTACGATAGCCAGGTGACTGCCTTTGCCTTTCACTGCAAATGTCTTGATCCTTCTTCCTAGTGGAAAGCAGGATAGCAAATTGGAGCAAATGCACAGATCAGCGTCACCTCGAATTCCTCCAGACCTGACAATGGTTGAATGGCCCAGGAGGCCCAGCGTGGGGGGGCGGGGGGGGGGGGGCTGGGGGGAGACCCTCACTTGGGATGGGACCTCCTGGCCCACGGTGGGGAGTGGCCTGCCTCACCACACGTGCACACAGCACCACCTACAAGGACAGGGGCTTTCTGCAGCCTGACCAGAGGGCTCAGGTCAGGAAGCCCCGCTCCACGGCTGCCCTGCAGGGAGGAGAGAGGAGCGGTTTCTGGCCTCATCACAGCCCTTGACAAGGGTCTGCGGTCCCGAGCGCTGACGGCAGGGCCTCCCCACACACACACCTGAACGTCATCACCCACGGCTGCGCCTAGGGCTAGATACTCGCTGGCCTTCCAGCTTGAGCTCATCTCTCACCTCCTCAGTTCTGTTGGGCGAGAAAACAACGCTAAGTAGTACCAGGTCACCCCACCAAACAAGCTCACGGAACAGAACGCAGTCGTCCTCCTGGCCATTTCAGTTGAACTGATCAAGTCCTGTCTCAGCCTGAGAGTCCTCAGTGGGTCTTCCAGAGTCAGTCTGGGGTTCTGTTCCCTGCTGGAGGCCACTGCAGCTGGCCCAAGGACACCCACAGTGACCCCTGGCTGCCACTGCTGCCCACTCCGTCATCCGTGGTTAGGTCCTCTGTGAGCTGCTGCCTGTGTCTGCAGCCACCACGGGGTCAGCTGACTGGCTTCAGGGTTCCACACCCGGTTGGTCTAGCTCCCGAAGACTTGCTTGTTAGGTTCAGGAAAAAGCTGCTTCCCCAAGACTTAAGCTGGCCTCCAGAGGGCCAGGTCAGGAACAGGGCCTGGTGTGTCCCCGCCCCAGGGGCTTCGTCAGGGGCCCCTTTTCCCGTTGGCACAGGCCCTGAGCGTCACCCCAACGAGATTCAATTGCTTTGAACATTAGAAGTTGGCCTTTAATCCTACTCCTTCAAGACCCCAGGGTCCTTAGACATAGCCACCCTCTCCTTAGCCAATGACAAGCTTATCAGTACCCTCCTCCCAGATGGCTGATTGCTCCAGGTCTGACTCAGTTTCCCTTTGTCTAGCATAAATTCTGTCACACTGCACTTCATTCCCCCAGGAGGCCGCGCGTGCGAGACGGGCGAGCTGGAACTTTCCTGGAGCGCCTGAGGGAAACTGCCCCACTCACCCCTCCACGTTGTGGGTCTTGCCCCCAGGGTAAATCAGGAGATAGAAGTGTTCTCAGCTTTCTTTGATTCCCCCACAAAATAGTCAGCAGGTGAGAAATGCGTTTACGTTTTTATTTAGGAGCAATCGAAAGATTTTCAGTACCATTTCGGCCCATTTCAAATTGTACAAGCAGTTTGTCCCTGTTCCCCTCCCTTATCCAAATCCACAGATACAAAATCTAGGAAATGTGCAATTTGCATCTTAGAAATAGCAGCATCCCCACAGGGGACCTTGTGAGGCCTGGAGACTCAGCCCGGAGAGGGCAGCGCACTCCTCCCGCCCCGGCACAGCCCCGGTCCAAAGGCAAGTTCCATCTTTCTGTTAAAAACATTTCCCTAGGGCGAAGAACCCCCTTCCACCCAGGCCCGGTGACAGCCAAAGTGTGCCTGTGCCTCTCTCTCGGTTTGGTCTCTCACACGCAGCCACTGCAGGAGGAGAGGCCCTCTGGACAAACAGAAGCCGGGCAGTGGCCTCTTAGCACCAAGACGATGGCTTCTTCGGTGTCTCCGGGAGACGGGAAGCGCACCACAAGCCAGCTGCCCCTGCCTTCTCCAGCCTCCCTTCCACAGATATCCTCGCCCTCGGGGAACAAAGGGTCTGAGCTGAACACCAGACCGGAAGTGGGTGGCAGAAAACCAGGAACCTGCAGGCCTCTGGCAACCTCTTCCCGACTTGCACAAAGGCGGCGCCGCTCAGTACCCTTTCAGTCAACCACGTCAGGGGGGCGGGGTGGGGGGAGGACGAGGTCTCTTTTCAACAACAACGATGGCACAGTCCGGCCCTCCCGACGCACTGAACAAGGCGGGGTGCTGGGGGGCAGGGTGGGAACCCGCTGCCTGGGGGCAAGCACCCCTCCCCGCGCGCATCATCCAGTGGCCTGCCGACCAGGCTGCATCCGCGGAGGGTGGCGCTGGCTCTCCGGGCCACGTCTGCAGCAAACCGCGGGACAGGGCAGCGGGCCGGGCCGGAGCCAGGGATGAATGACAGTCTCTCTCTGAACACAAATTACAGGATTAGCAGGCACCCCTCTCCGGGTGCCTGCTCTGCGGCTGACTCCTGAGAAAGACCACGGGCCTGCAGCTTTCTGCGCTCCACGACTCCAGACGGCCTCCACCCGAGACATTACACCTCCAACTCCAGTCACATCGGGGGCCTTCAAACCACTCATCAAGGGAAGGAACAGACGTCATAAAGCATTAGCCGAGAAAAGCTACTCATCAACACACACGCGGTGGAGCCCGGCTCCTGAATTCAGGAAGGGCGCTCACGGCAGGTAAGCACGCAGACTCCTCTCGGGTCGCCACTTGCCACCTGCCCCGAGTGGACAGCAGGAGAGACTCCCGCAGCCGGAGGGGAGACAGCCCGCTCCACCCCGTGGGGCTCTGGCCCGAGCAGCCTGAGGGCTGTGAAAGCCTGGGGCCTAAGACAGCAAAGCAGGAACTACACGTTCTCTGCGAATCCTCACGGTCCCACAAACCACAAGACAGGATTTTAACAACGCGAGGCAACAGGTGCTGGCCCCGCCCCTGCCCACAGGGTCAGCGGCGCCTGCTCACCCCACACTCTGGGTCCCCACCCCTGCTCAGGTAGGATGGTTGGTTCCCGCGGGGTCCAGGCTGTCGGTCTCCAGTCTGGCTGCAGGGCTGGGGCTCCAAGCAAAGGAGAGGCCGGACTGACAGGCAAGTCACGGCTCCTCAGGGTTGAAGAACCAAAGAGCGTGCCTCCCGTCCCCCAGAGGGTTCCGTCTGCTCTTCCTCCCGCTCGGGCTCTGGGCCAACCAGGGGGAGCTGACGTCAGCCCTCGCCCCCCTCCCCAGCGCGACAGCACTGGGAACACACACAGATTGCAGCAGAAACGAATTCCAACCGAGGTCTGTGGGTTCCATCTAGACCTAGAGCTGGGCCGGGCAGCAAGCCCAGCGGCTCTGTGATCCCCACCTCCACCCTCCACTCACTTGGCCCAAGTCAGCATCCAACCCTTGGTTGAGAGGTTGCCTGCAGCCGCCTCAGCCCCAGCGTTGCTCGGCTCGGCTACTGTGAATGGACCACAGGAGACAAAACAGACTGAAGCCTTGCTCCGGGAGGGGCCCGTTCAGGAGAGGGCGTGGGCTCCACATTCCCCACTTTTTCGGGTGTTGGAGCTTCTGTGAGGGCAGGTGCTCCCCCAGTCACACGGAGATGGCCCCCCAGTCCCGGGCAGGAAGGCTGGGAGGGCCTGTGCTCCCAAGAAAGGGAGCGAAGGAAGCCGGTTCAGGAGAGCTGGAGAGGGGCCTCCAGTGGGAGTGGGGAGGATGGAGCCCCGTTACTCTCCTGACCTGGGCAGGCTGCCGGCTTCTGCCTGGAACGGCTGGCCACGCGGACCTTTACGTGTCTAGAGGACTGTTCTTCTCCAGCAGATAACTGAGCCTTGCCAATCAATGGGATACAGGACAATCTAGACATAATACAAAAGGTAAGTCAAACCAATAACCTGCCCCAGGTAAAGTCTGAGCAAGGAAAAAGGGGGAAGAAACTTTAGGAAAAGCCCAAACTCCAGGTTTGGTTTGTTTAAGATTTTCTTCTTGGCTGGTTCTCCTCTCCTGCAAAGTGCCTTTATCCGCTTGGGCTGCGATGTTTGTATAGACAAAGCCGCTCCAACCCGAGGATTCTGGTCCGAGAAGAGGACAGGAAGACAAGAGGCAACCGGGCCCAAGGCAGGGCGGCACAAGCAGGGAGCTGTGGGTGAGGAGGTGCCCCAAAAGGGCGACGCTGAGCCTCTGTGGAAGGCAGCCTGGCACATGGGGGAGAGGGGGTGTCACAGGACCTGCCATGGGACCACGGACTGAGCAGGACAAAACCCATGGCACCCACATCTCGGCCTGGAGAACATGCTGAGACTTCCCGGTGGAACGGCCTCCCAGGGCCGTGAGCGCACTCGGGAGCCTGCAGGTACCACCGACCCTCGCCCACCTCCCACCTTTGCTTCCCGACAGCAGGATGGGCACTTGGCTGCGAAAGGAGCTCCAAGTCATACAGGGCCACCCACCCCAGGTGCCACGAGTCCTCCAGCCAGGCTTTCCACTTCAGGAGCCCACGACTCAGGAAAACGAGAGCCCGCCTTCCAAATCACAAAGCTCCTCAACAGTCAAGAATTAATGTACGTAATCAAAGTATGCAGAGTATCTGTATCATAAATCCAGGTTTCCTTTGTCAGAATGGTGATCTGGGCTCACCTATTAAAACTGGATCGACAACCCCATGTAAAAAATATAATAAACCAAACATGTACAAGACACAGGCAACAAGAAACACTGACATATTTCACCATCTCTGATGAGTCCAAGTGCATACAGAGAAGAGGGGAAAGATTAGTCACCTTACGAAACGAGCTTTTTCTTTGGGAGAGGCTAACCCCACCCTACTTCCCTCAACTCTAGAGCCCACAGACTTCCTGAAGGCAGCAGCGCAGTCTAACCCTGGGTGGGGCGCAAACCGTGGTGGCCTCCCTGGCCACAGGGCCGGCTGCGGCCGTCCTGCATCCCCACCGCACTCTGGCGCGCGCCGCCGGCTCCGGGCTGCTGCGGCTGCGTCTCTGCAGCTGGTTGGCTGTGTTCCTGGTTTTGCCCCCAGGGCCCCGGGTACCTGCCGCGACGTCCCTTTAGGCACCTGCTCGATGAACCAATCATTTCTGTCTCCATCTCCTCATTCCTTAGTCACTCGGGTCCCAGAGTAAAGGAAGGAGGAGGGTCTGTCCAGCCTGGGCAGTCTCGCCGTTTGGGGGGTCGCCCTGGCTAGCGGGCAGGCTGACTCCTGTGAGCAAAACCTGCCTGCAGGCAGCACCGTGACGCTTCCACTTTTTAAGGACGAGCTGGTGCTGAGCTCGGGCCCTACGTCCTGCGTGAACTTGTCCACCATGTAATTTATGTTTTCTGTTTCGCTGTTTGGGTTGTAAATGACATGAATACAAATAAAATAACCAAGAAACTCCGCTGTAAAGACACGGCCCTCGGCTGGGGCACGCAGGGCTCTGGGAGTGACGCCGGCAGGGTGGCGTCGCAGACACTCGGATGTGGCTTCGCGCGGGGCCGCCCCGGCCTCCCCCGCAACTCCCCGACACGGGCTGCTCTCCCCAACACCCACGTGCCGCGTCAGGCAGACGCGTCACGAGTAAAGCATCAAACGAGTATCTGTGCTGTATATGGATACATATAAATTAATCTGCATGTACATAACCACTACAGGAAAAGTTCTAGGTGTCTGTTCTCTGAAGGAAGGCAATCACTCGCCATTCTGGGCAATTCCGCAGAGAGGCCTTGGGCCTAAATATGGAAAGGATACAAAAACAGGCTGCCAAACTTGCCAAGTCCTCACAAGTCACCTGTTTGAAACCAAGAAGAGGTGGTCCCTAACGGGACAGGGCAAGCAAGAGGAGACTCTTTAGAAGAACAATGGTTCAAGGGCTTTTGGTTTCCAAAGAAAAGCCTCTCCTGGAGGCAGGAGGTGCGACCCCCATCTCTGTGCTCGGAGCCAAACCTGGGAGGTGCCCTGCCCGGCCCAGTTCCCGGGGGGACGGGGGAGAAGGACCGTGCCGAACACCGCCCCCCCCCCCCCAGTATTTCTTGCCCGAAGCCCCTGCCCTGTCTCTGGGGTCTCCGAGGCCTTGGTGCTCTGGGAAGCGGGTGGTTTCTGGGAGGTGATGCACCTTTGCCAGGCCCCTCTTCACCTGCTGCTCTCGGGGCAGCCGGTCTCGGGGAGATCGGGATTTACCGTTCAGCACAGCTTTGTAGGCAACTTTCTCAATGTTTCAAAGGCACCTTTTCCTGTGACTTCTCTCAATTAAAAAAATGGATATGAGGGTTAGGTTTAAGTAGACAGAGATCTTGTTTCCAAGTCTGGGGATATAAATATAGAACTTTAAAAACATCCTCACAAGGACCTGTCCAGCGATGTCCAGCACGCCAACCAGGCCCCAGGCACGGGGGCCAGGAGGACTCTGGGTCTTCTGCTGGGAACCCCACATGCAGGTCTTTGTGCTGAGGGCCACCCCGGCTCCGATAATTCCGAGAAGTCCCCGAATCCCGCCAGCTCTCAGTCTAACCAGGCGAGCGTGGGCCTGCCTTCCCAAACCAGAGGCGGCTCCGGGGTGAGGGTCGATAGAGGGCAGAGAGAGCCCCAGCGGCTGTGCGCCTTCACTCCCATCCCCCATCCCTGTTTCGCTTGTCAATTTTCCTCTAAACGTGTCTAGACTGAAAAAAAAAAAGGCGGCACATAGGTCAGTACATTAGGCTTAATAACAAATGTTTCTTTAGTTGATCTGATCACTGAAGAGTTATGGTCCATGATTCAAACTCCCATGAAAAAGCAGAATTACTGTAACAACTTACGAGAGTGGCAGGCATCAAACACTAATCACATAACCGGTCAGTTTTCTGAACTGCGGGTAACAGCATGTTCTGCACTGATCATCCCGTAAGGCAAGGCAAACCTGCTATGCAATGTTGCTGGTCACCGCTTAAGGAGCAGAGGTCTCTTCAAAGGTGCCACCTTCCCGAAGGAGCGCAAAGGGGGCCCCAGCGGTTGCAGGTGTGGTTCTGAGCGTGTGATAACCCCGGCCTGACCGTGGAAGGTGCGGGAACACGCAGCCCAGCGATCTCCAGAGAACAGACACAGGGCATTTCCAGAGATGATATGTACTGCTTTGCTAACCAAAGTTTCTATGTAATGAAAGTGTTTATAATCTGATGTTTTATTAAATGTGTATAGGCAGATTTATATGTTAAAAACTTGATTCTGTGTCTATGAATATGAAATGTGAACTATTTATCCACTGGAAGGCAAAAGAAAGGTCCTACATTGTGGGCGGAAGAACTGCCAGACGCTCCTCCCTGCTCGCTGGGGTGGCGGGCCGGGTGCGGACGGCGGCGGGCTTGGCCGCGTGGAGACCTGTGTGAGCATGGCAGGCCGGGGCAGCAGAGAGGGGTCAGGCCCTTCCATGTGGAGGGCGGCCGCCCCGGCCAGGCCTTCACAGCCGTCGGTTCCGGTTCAGTCAGTTTCTGAGGAGAAAACACAGGCCCGTCACCTCTATGTGCATCGCCAGGATGGCCCATCCTCCCACGTCTGGGGACTTAATCCCACCAGCCCGGCCTTCCTACCAGCCCGGCCTTCCTACCAGCCCCTCCCTGCCTTCCAGCCCGAGGGAAGGTGGGGAAGGGCATTTGGGCTGAGGACAGGGTGCTGGCTAAACCCGGCGGAGCACTGGGACCACCCAGGGGCCACCCGAACCGGGGCATGGAGCCCGGGGCGGGAGCCTGACTTCTCTGGGCCGGGAACCCTCGCTGTGCGCCGCCCTCCCCCCATCCCCGGATCTCCAGGGAACGCTGCTGTCGCACAGCAGCAGCTGGTCTACTTCCACATATGTGTCCCACCGATGCCCTCCCTTCATTTGTCGGGGGGTCGTTCGGAGAGGCCCTCACCATCGATGCTTACAGGTGGGGCCCCGGCATCGAGGCTGGCTCGGGAAGCCGCGAGAAAACAGCTACAGACAGTCAGGCAGACAGGCCCTCCCTGTCCCCTCGGGTACCTCCCTCAGCCAAAAGAGGGTGACGCCACAATGGCACAGCCGCCCTGGCCACTCCTGCTCTGCCCCACCTAGGACACCAGCTCCTTGCTTAGTGTTGGAGCTACCAGCTGAGGGGAGCCGGTGGATTTAAACCCATTCATCCCAACTCCACGTTAGCATTTTTAATTGTGGTCAAATATACGTCACATAAAACCTACCATTTTAACCATTTTTAATAAGTATACAATTACGTGGCATTAAGTACATTCACAATGCTGTGTAACCACCACCCTATTTCCAGCTACAAGAATGTAATTCAAAAAAAAAGGGGCGGGCTACCATGGTGGCGCAGTGGTTGAGAGTCCGCCTGCCGATGCAGGGGACACAGGTTCGTGCCCCGGTCCGGGAACATCCCACATGCCACGGAGCGGCTGGGCCCGTGAGCCATGGCCGCTAAGCCTGCGTGTCCGGAGCCTGTGCTCCGCAACGGGAGAGGCCACAACAGTGAGAGGCCTGCATACCACAAAAAAAAAAAAAAAAAAGAATATAATTCAGTAGAATTTCAATTAAAAAAAAACAAAATACCTAAAGAAATTAGTTTTCCTAGTGCCCAGCAATCTGCCATGTTGCTGGCAGAGCCAAAGCCAGGGGTGGGCAGGCCCGGTGCTGGAGAAGGTGCCTGAGGCAACCCGCCCTGTGAGCCCACACCTGTTCCCTGGTGCCCGTGATGCTCCCTGCGGGGACCTCACTGACTCACAGGGGCTTGGAAGAAACAAGGTCGAGTCCAGAAACGCCGGCCCTGGAACCACCTTCTAAAGGTCCCAAATCAGGGAATCTGGGAATCCAGATACTTCCTTGGTTTCCACAGCTTCCCGTGAAGAGCTCAGCTACCTCGCTCCTGGCCAACCTGTGACAAGGCCACCCAAGAGGAGGGTGGGAGGGAAGGGAGAGGCCAGGAACTCAGAGATCAAGACCCGAGAAAATCAACACCCAATAACGTGATTTGTCTGAGGCTTCAAACTGTCTTCAGTAAAATAATCTTCTAAAGCTTTCTTTCAAGTACTACTGTCCTGATCCAGAGAAAATGAGGAACAAAATTCAAGCTTTCGATTCCACGTTATGTCTATTCCACGTTATGTCTATGTCTATGTCCACGTTATGGGAAAAAGATTCTCCACTACCTCTACATCAGGAAGAATAACTGAAATGCAAATTACAGGATTTTTCATCATTTAGAAAAAAAAGCACTTCATGTATCTAAGGTCAATTAAAGGCTCCCTCTGCTTTTGTTCACCAGCTGGGGTTGAACTTCCTCGTAAGTCCTATTCTCTCTCTTACCCAGTGCTCGTGGTTCTATCTGGCTCAGGTGACATTCTGACCTATTCTCCTTTGGCTAAGAAATGACTAGAGAAGGGTGGGCCCTTGGAGGTTCACTACACTCCTTCCCCTGTGCCGGTCTCACAAACACGAAACAAAAAGCCAAGTGTCAAGCCTTTATCCCATGATGATGCGCCAACGGATCCTGCTGCCAGGTGCCCCCTGAAGCAGCCAGACAACATGGTCCTGCTGCCAGACAGCCTTAGAAACAGCAGATGCCCCGGCACTGGATTCCGTGCCTGCCACAGGTGCCCCCCAGACCCACAGAGGACGGCACAGCCCCACAGGCTCCTTACCCAGCTGAGGTCCAGCCTGGGGACTCGGTGTGTCAACGGGCTCTGAGCTGGCCTCAGGGGCACCGGGTTCCCATGACTCACTGTTTTCGGACACCTCTGAATAGGTGTCGCCCATCCCTTTGTGAACTGCTGCGGGGTCGCTGGGGCCCTGGCCCTCACCACCCGTGTCGGCCACGGCCCGGGTCTCCTCGCCCATCCTCTCGGCAAACCACTGCTTGACCTGCTGGGCGCTCATCTGGGTTTTGTCGCAGAGGCTCTGCAGGTCCTGCTCGTACAGCATCTTGTGGGTCACGTAATAGTCTTGCAGCAGCTCCCGGTTGCCGGGGCTGATGACCAGCAGCCCGGGGGGGAAGTTGCCCCGTCTGTAGTCTTCGTACCACTTGAGCTGGCCGTTCTTCAGGGCGTACCTGCTGTCCCCAAACCAGCGCACCACCTCGGGCCGCGGCAGGCCCGTCTGGGCCATGATGGAGTCGTAGTCCTGGTTGCTGGGCCACTGCGTCTGCAGGAAGAGCTGCCGCAGCAGGTGCCGCTGCTGGGCCGTCTTCCTGCAGCTCAGCTTGCCCGGCAGCTGCTCCGCTGGCCTGCGGGGCACGTCTTCCTCGGGCTCACAGGCGCCCAGCCCCGGGAGCTCGCCCTTGCCGTTGGCCTCCGTGACTCGCAGGTTCTTGAGGTTGATTTTGATGGGGCTGACTTTGCGTTCTGCCAGCACGTGGCTGCCGGGCGTTTCTGGGGAGCCATCTTCCCCTGGGACCCTCGGGTCCCTGGCAGAGCCCTCCTCCCCCTCGTCCTCGGCGGCCTCCTCCTCCCCCTGAGAGGCGCCCTCCTCAGCCTTCTTGGCCTCCTCGGCACTCACTTTTTTCCGTCTCTCTGAAAACCAGCCATCAATCTCCCTGCGGGTCATTTTGGTCTCGGTCCTCAGGCGGTCCAGTTCCTCGTCGAGAGGAAGGGGGTTTTGTGCAAAACTGTTCTCCAGGGCTCTGAGCTGCTCGGGGGCCCGCTCCTTGTATTTGGTTGGTGTGAAGTCGGGGGTCTGGTGCCAGGACTGTCGCTTGGCAGAAGGGGGGGTAGCTGGGGTGGCCGCTGTCAGGAGGCAGGTCACCTCCGGGGCCTTGGACGCCAGGGAGAAGGGCACCTCGGGCACAGAGTCGACGAGGAGGGCGCCGTGCTCCCCGGCCAGCCCAGCCCTGGAGCCCTTCAGGTTCCGGCAGTGGTACCTGCGGTCACTGAACCACTTCCGCACCTCACGGGTGCTGAGGCCGGTCACTTTGGTCAGATGCTCAACTTCGCTCTGTCCTGGGAACTGGTTCCGACAGAAGCTCCCTTTCAGAGCTGACAGCTGTTCATGAGATTTCTTGTTTTTGTAGATGCTGGCATCCAGGAAGGCTTGGGAGGTGATGCTGGGACACGCCGTGAGGAGGGACTGGGTGGCATTCACCACCCTCACGGCGGACGTTGTACTGGAACACACGGTGTTAATGGGCGCGACGGCGGGCAGCTTGGGGACAGATGTGACTGCCAGGGGGAGAGATGAGCTGGGTGCCTGCAACCCATTGGCCATCAGTGGCTGAGTGACCAGAAGTCCCCCGGCTGTGCCCTCTGGCTGGCCCACCACGTGGCCAGGCAGAGTGGGCTGGATGAGATGTTGGACGTTGCCGCCACTGGCAACCAGCGGGGTGTTGAGGACAGTGATTGTGGGCTGGGGGACAGACTGGATGACCGTGTTGAACATCTTCTTCCGGGCGTCCTCAATCTCCTCCGGGGACCAGCTGATACCTTGCTTCAGCCTCTGGGCGGTGAACCAGATCTTGAGCTGTTCTTCCGGGTACTTGGTGACCACAGTCAAATAGCAGAGCTCGGCTTTGGTTGGGTAGGGGAACTTGTGGAAGGAGTTCTTCAGAAAGCTGTTGGAGTCCATGGCCGCGTTGTACGTGGGAATGCTGCTCAGGGGGATCATCACTTTGGGGAGGGACTTGGCCGTGGGCAGGGGCTGGTGGGCGTGGTGCTGGGCGTGCGGGGGCGGCTGCTGGAGGGAGAGGAACTGGGCGATGCCCGCGGGCAGCACCGGCACCGTCCCCAGCAGGGGCCCGTTGGCCGAGTGAGGGGGTTTTGCGGAGTTGGTAGAGGCCTGGCTGACCGGGGCTGCCCCGTTGACAAAGGCGTGGTCCCCCTCTTTCACCTCCGTGTCCCCAGCTGAAGGGTTCGGTAAGGCCTCCCCAGCAGGCTGACTGGGGACGTTCTCCTTGAGCGTGTGAATTTTTTTGGCTTCGGCTTTGCCTTTCATTATCTTCATGATTGGAGTTTTGGTGATGATGATTTCCGCCTGTCCATCTGTCCCTTCCATGTGTGGCTCCCCCGATGGGTCGGGAGGGCTGGTGCTCTCGGGGACACTCTGCTCCACGACGACATGATTGTCTGGCTTGGCCACATTCCACACAAAGCTGGCTTCCCCCGAGTGACACTTGGCATTGTGCAGAGAAAGCCCCTCGGGAGTTTTTGCCAGAAAACTGCATTCAGTGCATACAAAGTTTGGGTCTTTGCTAAAGTCTGTGTGCTCTGAGCTCAGGTGTCCCACAAACCGGGTTATGTCCTGGGATCTGAAGTCACAGCATTTACAGGCATATGTGTAGCCGTCCAAGGTGCTCCGGTGCCCGTTGGCCAGTGCGGCACTGTCTGGACCGCTGGTGCCCTGGGTGGCATCGCCGCTGGCGGTGGGAGCTTCTGGGGGCGGCTCCTGCGGGGGCCCCTCGGGCACCGGGGGCTCCTCGGGCAGGGCCTCGGCGCCGGTGTCCTGCAGCACCACGGTCTTCACGGGGATCATGCATGGGGTGGTGGACTTCCTCTTGCTGGCCATGGCGACAGCCGCGCTGGGGGATCAGTGGGCGACAGTTCGTCCTGTCAGGGGCCTCACAGCACAGGTTCCAGCTGCTCCATGAGGCCCAAAGGAACAGCTTCCGAGGGCGGCTTTTTCAGTTGTTTGCAGAAAGCAAGTTTTCCCTATTAAACCTGAGGAGGAAAAGAGAAACGGTGAGCATCCCTCTCTCGGGCTGCGTGTGTATTTCCCAGATTCCCAGGCACACTCCACTGCTTGCCTTCGATCACCCGGGCCTTTTCCCAAGGAACCAACATCCAACCTCGGATGTGACTTTTGAGTCAGAAGCCCCACAAACGCTCACAAAAATAGTGCCCTGAGGAATGACGCGGGGACGTCCCAACACCACTGGACAGACTTCAGCCATGTGTTTCTGTGTTGTGTTTCCCTCTGTTTCCTCGCATAAAATAACTCATTCAAAAATGACAACAACAAAAAAAACCCTCTTCTGGACCTCCAAATGAATTCTGACCGTGTCATAGAGAGAACAAAAGATCCTAGTGTAATTCTTGTTTAAATGTTTGGGCCCACAAGGGTTTTCTTTTCATAGCCTTCCCACGTGTGAGAGCAGGATGCCCGCTCCAGGCCCAGAGGCCAAGCCCACTGCAGTGCGTGCACCAGGGAGGGGCACTGATGCCACAGGAGCGGGGCTCTGCGGGCTGTCCCTACCTGCTACCCTGTCACCCCAGCCCCCTGTTGCTCAGGTGAAGCCCGAGGTCAGAAGGTCAGGGGATCCGCAGACGGGGTTTGTGGCCCATGAACTGTACATCTCCCTCTGGGGCAGCAACCCCACAAGAAGCCTCACCTTGGGTGTGCACGCTACCCGTGACCTTGTAGTGGGCTTACTTTTTATTTTTTTCAGTGCCTTTATTAGTCCTTAAAAACAAACAAACAAACAAACAAAAACCCTTAAATCTTTGTTCCATTTCAAATTTATTTCAAAAGCTGGGATGATTTGATTTATTTACATGTTAAATACTACTACTACTAATTCTTTCATGAGATGCCAGGAGAAAAGTATTTCTGTGATCTCTACTATTAACATACCACCACAATCATCATTACCTTTTTTTTTAGCAAATTGCAATGCTGATAATGACTAAAATAATAGTAATTCTAATACCAGAATCATGTTATCATCAGTGTTTGGATTTGATATAAAAATGTAAGAAAATTAAATACCTCTATTCAAATTCTTAGTAAATAAACACAGCAAACTGTCTTTTCTGATTTTAAGACTAGTCCTGGTGATCATGATGATAAAAAATACTTACTCTTAAAAAAATAGTTGGTGTGAGATAAGGATAAACAGATACCCAGTGTACCCACCTGTCACCATTTCCCCCACTGATGTGAAATGTCAGGCATGTTTTTTTAACTTAATTTTTAATAGTAAAAAAATATATATCAATAGAAAATGAAATTTAAGAAAGCCACCTATAATCTTCCATCTAGTCCAGATATTTTATACACATTTTTAATCATTAATGGGCACACACTTGTGTTTTGGTTTTTTCCACTCAACATTTCATCATCAACAGTCATTCAATCAGCTTCGTAGTTACAATATGCAACAGCTGCCTAACAATGTACCACGATGGACTTCACCTCCTCTGCTATGAACTGGCTTTCCGCGCGCCACTCTCATAGGCGACAGTGAAATGACCTCTGGGCATGTAGGATGGTATTTCTTCTATCATATTATTTCCTGAGGCTGAGCGCACAGAAACGGGTAATTTACCAGCTCAACAAGTATCAACATTTCTAAGCTCTTCTATCTATATATTACCGGCAAACATTTTAAATCAGGTGCTTTACCACCTGAATGGATTCCAAATCAGGAAAACTAAGAATAATACAGTTTCGTTTCCAGTAAGCCAATCAGATTTTCCGATAAGACACTGAAGACATCAAATAGAATATCTGAATGTGCAAGTGACATGAGAAAAAACAGATAAATCAGACTTCATCAAAATTTAAAAACTTTTGTGCTTTAAAGGTCATCATCAAGAAAGTGAAAAAGACAAGCCACAGGAGACAATATTTGAAAATCACATTATCTGGTAAGGCGCTCATAACTGAATAATAAAAAGACAAAAACCCAATTTAAAAATAGGTAAAGGACTTGAATAGACATTTCTCCAAAGAAGACATACAAATGACCAATAAGCATATTAAAATAAGTGCTCAACATCATTAGTCATTAGGGAAATACAAATTAAAACCACAATGAGATACCAATTCACACCCACCAGGATGGCTATAATCACAGTGACAGATAATACAGGTGAGGAAGTGGGGGAATCTAGAGCCCTCCTACGTTGCTGGTGGGAAGGTGAAACGGTGCAGCCACTGCTGCACTTCAGAAACCAGTTTGGCAGTTCCTCAGAAAGTTATATATACAGTTACCATAAGACCCAGTAATTCCACTCCTAGGTATATACCAAATAGAAATGAAAATATGTCCACACAAATATTCAGAGCATCCTCATAATAATAGCCAAATAGTAGAAGCAACCTCAACGGCCATCAATGGGTGAATGAATAAACACAATACGGCATGTCCCTATGACGGACTACTGTTCAGCCATAGAAAGGCATGAAGTACTGACACATGCTACAGCATGGACAGAAACATCATGAAGACAGACACAAAATGCCACATATCATGTGACTGCAGTTGTATGAAACACCCAGAATAGGTACATCCATAGCGACAGGAAACAGATTAGTGTTTGCCAAGGGCTGAGGGGAGGGGAGAATGGGGACTGACCACTAATGACGATGAGGTTTCTTTTGGGGGTGATGCAAATGTTCTAAAATTAGGTAGTGGTGATGGTTGCATAAAACTGTGAATATACTAAAAACCACTGAAAGGACTTCAAAAACCCAAGAAAGGTGGAGGACAGAAAGTTACAGCACTCAGTTCTGTAGAAGAGGGTCATCATTCTCACTTCTAAGGTTACAGGTGATGCCATTGATTTATGACTTCCTGATTTGCCTTCCTCTTCCTGACTTCTGCCCTGGGGAAAGGTGAAAGGCAGTGGCTGTGAACGCCAGGTTTGAGGCGAGAGAGGGAAGAGAACCACAGACCTGGCAGCTAAGGAAGCAAGCGTGCTCACCAGGAGGCCAGGGAGCAGCGGAGCTGAGGGGCAGGGAAGTGCAGGCCCAAGGTACACAGCACCTGACACTCAGGCCTAACTGACATTTGCTATGGGGACTGTTCTCCACCGAGAAAGAGTTACATTATGTCCCTCGTATTTCATTTACTAAGGCTGAGAGGGGAACAACATGAAGATGCATTTGATTTGGGGAAATGGTCCCAATGTCATTCACAACTGAGTCTCAGGGTAGCCCCAACTTGTCTTTCAAATCAATGATGGAGGGGAGCACCACTGCCTACCACTCTCTGGGGGAGTCAGTCATCCATGATGAAGATGATTGAATAACAGCAGTGGGGGAGGGGGGAGGAGGAGCAGCCATTGCCAAAGGTCACTGAGTGTTTAATACCAATACCTTAGGGAGTGCTTTTAGCCACACCCTCTCATTTTACTCTCACAGCAAACCCCAGAGGAGGAACTACTGTCACTCCTGTTGTACAGACAAGAAAAACAAGGCTCAGAGAAGTGCAGTAACCACCTGAAGGGCGCATAGCTAGGAGGTAGCAGAGGCCGGTAAGCTGGTTATGGAGCCTGCCCTCAACCGCTCCACGCACTGAGCTCTCCGAGCAACCACAACACTGCTGGAAGAAGGCCTGCATGACTTTCCTGAGCTGTATTTACCCCCGGTGTTTATTAGGAAAGATTTCAAACATTCAGCAAAGTTGAAAGAATTGTTCAGTGAATACCCACGTACTCACCACCTGGCTACTGCCACGGGGCTACTTCCAGCAACGTGACCCACATAGGTAAGCTGGGGTTGGTCTATTTGTCATACATTTTTTAAAGGGTATCCAATAGAAGTGGTGCTTAAAGGGGAAAGCTCTAATTATCTAGAAACCACTCCTCCAGCAGGCACTCATGGACCACGCCTGACAAGCAAGGCAGCAATTACGGTGAGGAGACACAGTTTGCCGAGTCGAGCCCCGAGTGAGGTGAGCTGTATAAATGTGAGGTTCTGTGCTGCCAGAGACTCGCAGCAAAGGACCAGACGACAACTGCAGGTTCTTCATTCTTTGTACAATCCTTTCTACACCCTTTCTCGAAAGCTTCTGTCTTATAAATGGATTGCTTTTTTAATGAGGAAATAAGACTGAAAGTACATAGCTTTCCCCCCAGAATCTGTCTTTGGAACCTGGGAATTGCTCAATTCCCTAAATTAACAAAGCTGCAGCTAATTGTCACTGTACTTCAACACTGCAAAATATCACACATATGGGGGCTGGAAATGAGTTTGTAGATCAAACTCTTATTAAAGTGTTTAGCTTTAAATTATAGATAAGTCAGAAACTTTCTGTTGTTGTTTTAATTCTCAGGAAGGAACTGAAAGGACAGTAAGAGTTCAACAAAAGATTTCAAATGTTTAGAAGGCGGCTGTCAGTAGACGCTTTCCAAATGTTATGGTGGCCGGGCCTCGGCCTTCCTGGACATGCAACCCACAATTTATTGATAGAAACAGGAATAATGGGAGAAGCTGACAGAGTTATAGAAACATAATCAGAGATTTCAATACACTACTCGTGGTTTTGAAAGCTCAAGTAGACAACAAGAAAGGATGTGAAGAATGAGACTTCTGTAACGAGGATGATTTGACAGATTTGGGTAGTCCTGAATATTCCACAGTAATCAACTTCATATTCTTTTAAGAACATTCATGAGACATATTTAAAAGTGGGTCATGTGTGGGGCTTCCCTGGTGGTGCAGTGGTTGGGGGTCCGCCTGCCGATGCGGGGGACGCAGGTTCGTGCCCCGGTCCGGGAGGATCCCGCATGCCGCGGAGCGGCTGGGCCCGTGGGCTGTGGCCGCTGGGTCTGCGCGTCCAGAGCCTGTGCTCCGCGACGGGAGAGGCTGCAGCGGTGAGAGGCCCGCGTACCACAGAAAGAAAAAAAAAAAGTGGGTCATGTGGTATAACAGATCACAAGGAAACCTCAACTCATTCCAAAATAAAAATTTGCAGGTAGCATTCCCTTTTCTTTGTAATTGTTAGCAATACAGATTTACATTGAAATGTATCTTTTTTCCTTTCTATTTCAAATGATGCTCTATGTAGAGTTTCTCTCAGAAATAATGAAGAAAAGTGAAAATCCTTCCTATTCTCCCCAGAGATAGCCACTGTTAACAATCTAGGGCCCATTATTTCAGATATGTTTTCTAGACATAAGTTACTACAACCAAT
This sequence comes from Monodon monoceros, assembly GCF_005190385.1. Taxonomy (NCBI): domain Eukaryota; kingdom Metazoa; phylum Chordata; class Mammalia; order Artiodactyla; family Monodontidae; genus Monodon; species Monodon monoceros. The sequence goes on along the minus strand of NW_021703769.1, from coordinate 18,490,206 downwards.
TTTTTTAAAAACCAAAAAAGGAGTTGTATTTTTACATTCTGTTCTGATCCTCTTCTTTTCTTCCCACAACAATGTAGTTCCAACATCTCTCCATGTCAGAACCTACAGTTTATCTCACTCTTTTAAACACTGTTCCAATTTATGCGTGTATCATAATTTACTTAACCAACCTAGCTCTTAACAGACATTTGCATTTCGCCAATTTTTGAAACTCTTACAAAAATGTTTCAATGGTTATCCCTGCGAATACTTTTGCGCATTTGAAAATATCTGAAATTCTGAATTTCTTATAAGTACAACTGCTGTGGCATTTAAAATACTGTCAGTAAACTACAAAACTGCCCTCTAAATAGGTGGTACTGATTTTCACCCCCATCACCAGAGAATGAAGTGATCTAAGTGTCACTGCATGTCATCACTACTTCTAGTCTTTGCTAATACATACATGAAAAACTGGTCACTACTGTTTTAACTTGCATTTCTTTACAGGCATGGCTGAGAAGCTTTTCATGTGTTACTGACATTTTGTGATAAATTATTTTTTGTCCATTTTTCTATGGATTTTAAGAGTTCTCTATATATTAAGGAAATTGGCTCTTCATCATCTATCAGAGGAAGCTGTGGTTTATACCAACATTGCAAGGATGTTTTAAAACTAGGAAATCTCTAAAAATCATTAACATCATTAATAAATTAAAGGAGAGAAACCAAAACAGCACTTAATAGGATTACACTCACGTTTTTTCTTGTGGTAAAAAACACGTAGCTTAAAATTTACCATCTTAACTACTTTTAAGTGTACAGTAGTGTTAACTACACCCACACTGTTGTATGTCGGATTTCCAGACTTCTTTTTATCTTGCAGAACTGCAACACTATACTCACTGAACAAAAATGGGTCCCCTTTCCCCTTCCCCAGCCCCTGAGAACCACCATCCTACTTTCTGCCTCTACAAGTTTGACAACTTTAGACGCCTCGTGTAAGTGGATCCATGCAGAACTTGTGTTTCTGTGACTGGCTTATTTCACTATGTCCTCAAGGTTCACCCATGTGGTATCAGAAGGGATGAATAATATTCCATTGTGTGTGTATACATATACATACATATATATACATTGTGCATGTGTATATATATATATATATATATATGTGTGTGTGTGTATACATTTATGTGTGTGTGTATTCTCCACATTTCCTTTATCCATTCATCTGGTGACGGACATTTAAGTTGCTTCCATATCTTGGCTATTGTAAACAATGCTATGAACATGGGTGTACAAATATCAAATACAAATATCCTGCTTTCAATTCTTCTGGATATAAACCCTGAAGTAGGTTTGCTGGACACATGGATTTACTAAGGAACCTTCATAATGTTCTCCATAGCATCTACACCATTTTACATTCCCAACAGTGACAAGGGTTCCAACTTTTCCACACCCTCACCAACACTTATTATTTTTGTGTGTGGGTTTTTTTTGGGGGGGGCGTGGGGTAGATAGTGGCCATCCTAACAGGCATGAGGTGATATCCGATTTGGTTTGATCTGCATTTCGCTAATGATTAGTGATGTCGAGCATCTCTTCATATGCTTGTTGGCCTTTTGTATAGCTTCTTTGGAGAAATGTCTATCCAAGTCCTTTGCCCATTTTTAATCAGGTTGTTTTCTGTTTTTGTGTTGTAAGAGTTCTTTATGTATTCCAGATATTAACCCATTATCAGGTATATGGTTTGCAAATATTTTCTCCCATTCTATAGGTTGCCTTTTCTTTCTGTTCACTGTTTCCTTTGATGCACAGAAGTTTTTAAGGTTAATATAGTCCCATTTGTCTATTTTTGCTTTTGTTGCATGTGCTTTTTGTGTCACAGCCAAGAAATCACTGCCAAACCAATATCATGAAGCTTTTCCCCTATGTTTCCTTCCAGGAGTTTTACAGTTTCAGGTCTTTATTTTTGACTTAATTTTTATATATGATGTAAAGTAACGGTCCAACTTTATTCTTTTTCATGTGGATGTCCAGTTTTCCCACATCACCATTTGTTGAACATTTGTTGAAGAGACTATCCTTTCTCCACTGTGTAGCCTTGGCATCCTTGCTGAAGATCATTTGGTCATATGTGAGAGAGTTTTACTTCTGGGGTCTGTATTCTGTTCCATTGGTCTGTGCCTGTCTTTATGCCAGTACCATACTGTTTCTATCACTGTAGCTTTGTAATATATTTTGAAATCAGGATGTGTGAGGCCTCTAGCTTTGTTTTTCTTTCACAAGATTGTTTTGGCTATTCAGGGTCCTTTGAGATTCCATATGAATTTTAGAATTTTTTTTCCATTTCTGCAAGCAAATGTCAATGGGATACCGATAGGGATAGCACTGAACCTGTAGATTACTTTGGGTAGTATGGACATTTTAACAATATTAAGTTTTTCAATCCATGAACATGAGATGTCTATTTACTTGCATCCTCTTTAATTTCTTTTGGAATTGTTCTGTAGTTTTTAATGTACAAGTCTTTTGACTCCTTGATTAAGCTTAAGTATTTTATTCTTTCTGACACTATTGTAAATGAGATTATTTTCCTAATTTCCTTTTTGGATTTTTCCCTGTTAGTATATAGAAGCTGATTTTGTTGTGTGTTGATTTTGTGTCCTGTAACTTTGTTGAATTCCTTTGTTCTAACAGTTATTTTGGTGGAATCTTTAGGGTTTCCTATCTATATGATCATGTCACCTGTGTACAGAGACAATTTTACTTTTTCCTTTCCAAGTCAGATGCCTCTGCTAAGACTTCCAGTAGTTTAAAAGAGGTGGTAAGAGTGGGCATCCTTGCCTTGTTCCTAATCCTAGATGAAAAGCTTTCAGTTCTTCACCATTAAGAATAATGTTAGCTGTGGGCTTTTCATATATGGCCTTTATTATGCTGAGGTAATTACCTCCTATTCCTAGTTTGTTGAAGGTTTTTATCATAAAGGATGTTAAATTTTATCAAGTGCTTTTTCTTCATCAATTGAGATGATCACATGGTTCTTATCCTTAGTTCTGTTAATGTTGTATATTACATTGATTGATTTTCACAAATCCTCCCACTTGGTCATAGTATATAATCCTTTTAATATGCTGTTGAATTCAATTTGCTAGTATTTTGTTGAGCATTTTTATATCAACATTCATCAGGAATATTGGTCTGCAGTCTTCTTTTCTTGTAGTATCTTTGTCTGGTTTTGGTATCAGGTAATGCTGACCTCATGAGTTTGGAAGTGTTCCCTCCTCTTCAATTTTTGGAAGAGTTTGAGAAGGTTTGGTGTTAAAATTCATTCATTCATTCATTTATTTTTTTAATAAATTTATTTCATTTATTTATTTATTTTTGGCTGTGTTGGGTCTTTGTTGCCATGCATGGGCTTTCTCTAGTTGCGGCAAATGGGGACTCTTCTTTGTTGCGATGCGTGGGCTTCTCATTGCAGTGTCTTCTCTTGTTGTGGAGCATGGGCTCTGAGCATGCAGGCTTCAGTAGTTGTGGCGTGTGGGATTCAGTAGTTGTGGCTTGCAGGCTCTAGAGCGCAGGCTCAGTAGTTGTGGTGCATGGGCTTAGTTGCTCCGCAGCATGTGGGATCTTCCCGGACCAGGGCTTGAACCCGTGTCCCCTGCATTGGCAGGCAGATTCTTAACCACTGTGCCACCAGGGAAGTCCCATTCATTCATTTATTATTGAGGTACAGGTGAATTCAAATTTTTTAAATGTTTGGTAGAAATCTCCAGTGAAGCCATTTGGCTTTTCTTTGTTAAAAGGTTTTTGATTACTGATTTAATCTCCTTATTAGTTATAAGTCTGGTCAGATTTTTTATTTCTTCATGATTCAGTCTTGAAGGTTGTATGTTGTATGTATTGCAGAATTTATCCATTTCTTCTAGGTTATCCAATTTGTTGGCATATAATAGTCTCTTATGATCTTTTTTATTTTTGTGGCATCAGTTGTACTGTCTCCTCTTTCATTTCTGATTTTTGTTATTGGGTCTTCTCTGTTTTATTCTTAGTCTGGCTAAGCATTTGTGAATTTTGTCTGTCCTTAAAAAAAAAAACTCAACTCTGTTTTGAATATTTCTACTGTTTTTTATTCTCTATTTTCCCTCTAATCTTTATTATTTCCTTCCTTCTGCCAGCTTTGGGTTTAGTTTGTTCTTCTTTTTCTAGTTCCTTGAGGTATAAAGTTAGTTGACTTGAGATCTTTCTTCTTTTTTTAATGAAAGTATTTACCGCTATAAATGTCCCTCTTTGTATTGCTTTTGCTGCATACCTAAGTTTTGGAATGTTGTGTTTTTGTTTTCATTTGTTTCAAGGTATTCTCTAACTTCCCTTGTGATTTCGTCCTTGACCCACTGGTTGTTCAAGAATGTGTTGTTTAATTTCCTCATATTTGTGAATTTTTCAGTTTTCCTTCTGCTCTTGGTTCCTAGTTTCATTTCACTGTGGTCGAAAAAGATACTTGATACAATTTCAATCTTCTTAAATTTCTTAAGACTTGTTTTGTGTCCTAACATGTGATCTATCCTAGAAAATGTTCTCTGTGCACTTGAGAGGGTGTATATTCTGCTGTTGCTGGGTGAAGTGTTCTATATATGTCCATTAGGTGCAGTTGTTCTTTAGTGTTATTCAAGTCTAAACAACCATTCTTGAAAAGATTTAGCAAATGAAGGAAATAAAGGAAAAAAGAAGGAAATGTCCTTAGATGAAGGATTTCTCCCAGAAACCACAGCAAACATTATACCTAATAGTGAAACATTCAAGTCAGGAACAAGATAAGGATTCCCGCTATTATCATTTGACACAGTAATAGGATGCTAGATGGTAAAAACTGCTGAGACAAAGCAGTGTTACTTGCATATGAGGGGACTGTCTAGTAAGAAAACCCCCTGAAAATTTATTATAACTAATAAGAAAACTGACAGGATGATGAGATATATCTGCAACACACACATATCATTAAGTTTCCCATATGCCAAAAGTAATCAATTAGAGAAGGAAATGGAGGTGGGGAGAGAGTGAGCCCATTCACATTAACAAGCAAATGTGGAAAAGACCTCAGAATAAACCTTATATCACCTCACACCTGTCAAAATGGCTATCATCCAAAAGTCTACAAATAACAAATGTTGGTGAGAATGTGGAGAAAAGGGACCCTTGTACACTGTTGGTGAGAATGTAAATTGGTGCAGTCACTATGGAAAACACTATGGAGGTTCCTCAAAAAACTAAAAATAGAGCTACCATATGATCCAGCAATCTCACTCCTGGACATATATCTGGAAAAGATGAAAACTCAAATTTGAAAAGATACATCACCCCAATGTTCACAGCAGCACTATTTATAATAGCCAAGATATGGAAGCTACCTAAGTGTCCATGAACAGATGAGTGAATAAAGAAGATGTAGTGCATGTATGTGTGTGTGTATGTGCATATATATACATATATATGTGTGTGTGTGTATATACACACACACATACATATGTGATAGAATATTACTCAGCCATAAAAAAGAATGAAATTCTGCCATTTGCAACAACATGGACAGAACTAGACAATATTATGCTTAGTGAAATAAGTCAGACAGAGAACGACAAACACTCTATGTTGTCACTTATATGTAGAATCTAAAGGGTAAAACAATCAACTGTATATAACAAAACAGAAACAGACTTACAGATATAGAGAACAAACTAGTGGTTACCAGTAGGGAGAGGGAAGGGGGTAGGTAAGATAGGGGTATGGGATTAACAGACACAAACTACTCTGTATAAAATAAACAACAAGGATATATTGTACAGCACAGGGAAATACAGCCATTATTTTGCAATAACTTTAAAAGGAGTATACTCTATAAAAATACTGAATCACTATGTTGTATACCTGAAATAATATAGTATTATAAATTAACTATACCCAATTTAAAAAAAATTTTAAATAAATCTGATAAGATATGTGTAAAATCTGTATGACAATAACTATAAAACTTTAATAAGAACAAAAAAGACTTAAATATATAGAGAGTCATAGCATATTCCTAGAGCTAAAGATCTGCATTTATATAGATGTCAATTCTCTCTAGATTAATCTCTAAATTCAGAAGAATTATAATCAAAATTCCATCAGGTAAAGCAAGTATTGTAAAATGTTAATGGTAAAATCTAGGTGGTGAGTATACGCATGTTCATTATAAAATTCTTTCAGTTTTTCTGTATGTTTGAAACTTTTTATTTAAAATATGTTGGGAGAAATGCATCATGATTTTTGATGGAATCTGACAAGCTGAATCTGAAATTCCTCTGGAAGGAAAAAAGTACAAAACAGCTTTAAAAGTTTTGAGACAGAACTATTTAGAGGAACTTACTTTACATCAAAACATATTTTAAGGCTAGAGTGATTAAAATAATGTATGATCAGCATAAGAATTGATAACTGGATGAATGGATCATTTACATACACTTTGAATACATGGGATTTTCAGGCTATGAAAGCAGTGCTACTTTTAAATCAGTTGGGAAAGAGAGGCAAATAAGTATTAGGACAACTGAGTTCAACACATTATAAAGAACAATATTTTTCAAGCGAATTTAATAGAGAAATATAACAAGCAAAATTACAAACATAGTAGAAAAAAAAAAAAGAGAAGTTTATAGTTGTGCTGAACATTTTAAAGTTCTTCCTATGCAAGACTCAAAACCTAGAAACCACAAAAGAAAAGGTTGATTGATTTGACTACATAAATATTAAAAACTTTTGAATAGTAAAGGAAGCCATTAATAAGGGTTAAACACAAGTGACATACTGGGATAAATTTTATAAAGCACATTATAAATAATTAATATTTACAATGTGTAAGACAAAAATATAGAAAAAGCTGCAAAGAAAATGAACAAGCAAAATACACAAGCTATAAACTAGGAAAGATGCTCAACCTCACTAGCAATCAGGGAAATTGAAATTAAATAAAAAATGAGGGTTTTTTTCCCCATTCTTCACAGATTGGCAAAAATTGGAAAGACAGACCATACAGTATTCATGCACCATTGGTGAGAGCATAAATTGGTGAAATTTTTATTACGGTCAATCTAGTAACAGCCATCAAAATTTTAAAAGGCATATCCTTTTATCTAGCCATTTCACTTCTAACAACCCACATAGTCTGATGAAGTACTAAAATACAGGCACATGATCACAACGATATCAATAAGGTCATTCACTGCATCATTTCTTAGCATTAAAAATGTCCATTAGTAAAGTAGTGATAAAACAAAAAGCAGAACATATGTACTAGGAAATGAAATGCAGCCACTGAAAAGGATTAAGACCTATGTGTACTGATGTAAACATATCTCCAAGACATATTTAAACAATAAAATATGTAAATATACTGCATAATAAAATACATGATTTCATCGTATAGTGAACAATCTATCTAGACTTGTATTTGTTTGAATATGAACAGAATTTAGAAGAACAAAGGATAAATGCTGATCCATTAAACAATAATGACTTTATCAGGAAGGAGAAGAGCATTTACTCTTTTTTTTTTAACTTTATGCCTTCTATATTGTTTGAATTTGTTACAATCACATGTTGCTTTTAATTTTTAAAATAGCAGTAAGGATTAAAATAAATAGAATGATTAGTGCCAGTGAGCAGTACACCCTGCAAATAGGGTAGCCAGCATACAGAATGGTTGTGAATTGCTCATTTACAGCTGGGAGGTTTCAGTGTGACGTGAACCATTCCGTGCACAAGAGGTACAAGAGGGGGAATGGGGGCGGCATCCTGATACCCCAAGGCCTTGTCAAAATGGAGCCCTATTCTGTGCCACTATCTTATCATTTACTTTGCAAACTTGCCTTGCTGAAGTCATTCAACTGGAACAATAAATGATAACTGCCATGGATCTCCCTGTACCAGAGAGGCGGAGGGAATCGGACCACTCACTGTTTTCAAGTATCATTTTCAAGTCATCAGTGGATTTGACCATTTTGTTGAACCCTTGCCATCCTGAAATCCTTACGGGCACAATTTGATTAGGCAGAATCCCTGGAAGTGCAGTTTTTACCCTTGAAAATAGCCCGAGTTAACAAACATCCTAAAAATTACATATCGGTGTGAAGTCACACATAATAGCTGAAAAATTTAGTAAACCCTACACACTGGAAGTGTCAAAAAGTTGTATGGGGGCCAGATGTGCAAGAAAAGTGAAACAGAACACCCAGAAGGTTCTTGTGTGAATTCAGTCCGGGCTGTAAGTGACAGAACGTATAAATACCTTTTAGAGTCGCTGTTTGGCATGAATCAAGTGACCCCAGTAGCAGTACTGTGAACCACTGCCATAAACTCTGAATTAAATCAATGGGTTCCATCTCCAGAGACTTCTGAAGTATAAGATAATACCACACAAAAGTGGATCAATTTGCACTAATGGCGCCACCGCTATGCTAGAAAGTCTGAGAAATTTCCATGCCAACCAGGAAACTGGATTTACTTCAATTCTCTCTCTCAAAGTGCTTCATAACCTGCAAAGCGCTTTCGTCTCTCTCAATTCATCCCAGTAGCCTCCAGAGTTGGTTATTATTGCCCCTGTGCCCATAGCACCGAGGAGCTATTGAGCAAGAGAGGGGAGGTGACAGGACCAAAGTCACACGCAGATTCGTATGTGAGCCTGATGTTTTAACTCCTATGTTCTTTCTTAGGCCACATCCACTATGAATACCAACTGAATAATAAACCCACTACCTATAATTATCTTTTACATTAGTTACATTATTAATTGCATAATTTTGGACCTTCTTACAGAGGGCTCAAAGATTTTTCCAAGCTGAGTTTGTCCAGTGTTGTTATTTTTAAAGATTAAAATGACTTGACAGGGCTATCATGATCCTTAATATGTATAACATTTTTAGACTGACAGAAGAGGGGAGGGATTACTTACTCTCATGACTAGAGAACTCTGTTACAGTGGGGGCTAAGTGATTAGACCGAGGTTAGTCAGCAGGAACCTACAACAAAAAGAACACAAGGGAGACCATCCATCCTCAGGAATGTATATGGGCAGGACCTTGGCAGCCCAGCAGATCTGCTGGCTGGAATTGTCAGATTTCTGCTGAAACAAAGAAAGGAGTTACAAAGAACTGAAGTCTGTCTCCGAGCCCAAGGCCTCCAGTGTCAAAGCCACGTCAAGCCCAGAGCTGGCCTCACTTTGCTCTCTGGACACTTACGGGTCACAATACTTCCTGCATTTAGTAATCACCATCCAGCGGAGGGCTCGGGGCCAGAGCTCTCTACTTATTTGTCCCCCTCAAAGAATTCTTGTTTCTGTCAAGTCACCAACAGAAATAGCCTGCTCCCGTCAGATGTCATCACCTCTACAGTGAACAGTAATTCACTCTTTCTCAAGCTCAGAGAGGCGATGATGATAAAAAATACAGTGGCCTCAGAATTAAAGGGACTTTAGAGACCACATATTTCAATCGCTCTTCTTTGCATGAATCATCTTGAAAGTATCACTACTGTGGTTAGATGGCTAACCACGCAGTCCTTCCAGGTGGTTAGGCTGGCCTATGCTTGACTACCTCCAGAGACGGGAGGTCAGCACCTACTGGGCTTGAAAAGATGTTGGAAATGGCTCCTTGTAGTCAGCACCCCCAAAATTACCTTCCTGTGTGTTTTACTCACTAAATTTAATTTTTCACTCAAAAATAGTTGAGGACTTACTATGTGCTAGGCACTGGGTGTGCAAGGATTTTTTAAAAGATGCCACCCCTGTACTGAAGAAGCTTATCACTTATTCTCATCTGTAATCTGGGGCTTACTTTCCTTCTGCACACAGTGGACTTCCCTGACCACCTGCAGTTGGGTGTAAACAGTGAAATGTAAGCAAATGTGTCGTCTCTAGGGAAAAGCATTAAGAGAAAGTACACGCTTTGCTTCACTGTTTACTCTCTGGCCTGGCAACTGGCAATGTTTCAGATCATGGTTACTGTTAGCCTGGGTTAGGGAAAACAAAAGCTGACCTGCAATGTACACATAACGTGAGCAAGAAATAACCCTTGTCATTTTAAGCCACTGCAGTTTTTGGAGTTGCTTGTTACTACAGCATAATCCAACCCATCCTGACAGATACACAGTACAAGGGAAGCCAGACAAATAAATCAACAAAAATCGAATGACAAGCCGAGTGTTGCAGTGGAGGCATTGCAAGATTCAGTGAGGGTGTAGGAAAAGATTTACCACCACCTAAGTTTTCTGGAGTTGGGTAAGGCTTCACAGAAGGGGCAGCCTTTGAAACAGACATTGGAGGATGAGTAGATACTGACAAGCAGACATGTTAAGAAAAAGGTGCTCTAGACAGAGGAACTCTTTATGCAGAACCACGGAGGAAAGAGGGGACATGGTTGGAGAGCTACCAAGGAGTTCGGCTTTGCTGGCATATGAGTCTGAATGTGGTGTATTTCCCATGAAGCTAAAGAAGCTGAAGCTTCAGGGACCCTCACTTGATGGGCACTTTCCAAGGAATGTATCTATATTTTTATAAATTTATGCTTATATTCTAGACACTTCCCCTCCCCCTCAGGAGACCCTCCCTCCTAATGTTCAGGTTCCACCAAAGCTGGGTCTGCTTCTGATGGGGTAGAGGGCAGTAGGAGATGACAACAGGTATACAGAGAAGATCTGAAGACCTATAAATCTTCCACATGACACCTTTTTCAACATTTGAAAAAAGGAATCATGTTCCCTAAGAGTCTTTTACCCCCCAAGCCAGTCATTCTCATTCCTGCACTTGGGGTCATGGGTTGGAATGTCTGGCGTCATCTCAATTGCTCTTCTCTGAATGTGCTATTTGTCTAGAGCCCTCTTAAGAGTGGCACCTGAATCCAAATCGAATTCTCCAGATGGAGTCTGAATGTATTTATCACTTTTCTTAATGGAGTTTCATGCATCATACTTAATCCTTCCATAAAAGTTGTTACCCAGGGCTTCCCTGGTGGCGCAGTGGTTGGGAGTCCGCCTGCCGATGCAGGGGACACGGGTTTGTGTCCCGGTCCGGGAAGATCCCACATGCCGCGGAGCGGCTGGGCCTGTGAGCCATGGCCGCTGAGCCTGCGCGTCCAGAGCCTGTGCTCCGCAACGGGAGAGGCCGCAGCAGTGAGAGGCCCGCATACCACAAAAAAAAAAAAAAAAAGTTGTTACCCAATGATGCCAGATTATTTACACTGTGAAATTCCCCAGAAAAATATAAGCATTGCTCTTGGATTTAATTCACCCCCAATACCAATACCAAAATACAACACTTGATTGTTTCCCTTTAGGTTTGGCAGACTGTGAAGAACAAGTTTGATAGAGAAAAGAAAGAAAGTTAATTCATTTAACAAATGTTTACTAAGCACCTACCCCATGCCAGGCACTGTCCTAGACGCTAGAATATGGGTAAGGCAAAAAAGAGATATAAAATTCTCTGCCGTCCTGGAGTTTACATTCTAGTTTAGGGGACAGACAATAAACCAAATAGATAAGTGAAATTGTGTGTTAAAGAGGAGTAAGTACAATGGAGAAAAATAAAGCAGGGAAGGGGGACAAGGAATGTGGTAGGTGGGGAGGGGATGAGGTGGCAATGTTAATTATGGTGGCTAGAATGGCTCTGCTGAGAACATGACATTGGAGCAGGGACTCAGAGGTGAGGAAGTGAGCCATCTGGAGTTGAAGAGTGTCCCAGGCACAGGCACAAGCTGGTGCAAGGACCTTGAGGTGGGAATGTGTCTGGTTTGTTCAAAGAACAGCAAGGAGGCCAGCACAGCTGAGTGGGAGTAGTCAAGAGAGAGCAGGAGAAGACAGGGTCAAAGAGGTGGGGAGGCAGACTGTGCAGGGCCATTGTGACGACTTGGGTTTCTCTGAGATGGACAGTGCCCTGGGGGGGCTTGGAGCAGAGGGTTGATGTGATCTGACTTGTGTCCCACAGGACGCATCTGCTGGCCGTGTTGAGAACAGGCCACAGGAAAAGCAAGAGGAGAAGCAGAAACCTGTCAGGAGGGTATGGCAGCAATCCGGGCAGGAGATGACAACAGCCTGGTCCAGGACAGTAGAGATGGAGGTAAAGAGAGATGTCTGGATTCTGGACACATTCTGAAAGTAGAGCTGACAAGATTTCCTAAGGATGGAGCATGTGAACATCGCATCCACAGGAATCAAGGATGACTCTGAGGTTTTTGACCTAAGCAACCGGAAGGGTGGTGCTGCCATCAACCAAGATAGGTTTGAACCTGGGAAGCTTGCTATCAAAAGCCAAAGCAAATGCGCACTGAGACTGGAAGGTCCCTTTCTAGGTGGAAAACCGGACTGGGCTGGTTTGGACATAAGAATTTCAGAGAACTAATGGGTCAGGCTGCTAATGAGCAGGGAGGCTGTGCAAGGCCAGCGCCCCAGTGAAAATTCTGGTGTCTGCCGAAACCTGCTCGAACCCACAGAGAAACTATGGGAAGCAGGGTGGGGGCTGGAGGGTGAGGAGGTGGGGACAGGGGGAAGCTGGGGACAAACCAAGGCTACTTTGAAAGCCAACTAGTCAGAACCGGCACCTTTCAAAGTTAATCATGTTACAGGGAAATGTACTTGAATCCCAAATGCTGTTCCAAGTACAAAAGTAAATTACTTTATTAAATTTAAAACTAAAAATTCAAGAGAGCAAAATAGGAAATGGTTTGTTCTGGATATGGTTTTCCTTCTGAATCGCATTGGTTTTGTTTTAACTGAACTTTTCCAGCATGGGTCAGAGACTTTACAGGCTAGATAGCTTGCAGGCCAGTGGGCACGCCTGAGCCTCTCAGGAGCATTCATCTAAAGCGAACTCTCTGGCTCTCCCCCCTGGGGGCTCTGTTCTCCTCTCCCCTCCCAGGCTCAGCCTGCACCGTGGACTTTCTTCAGTGGCCCCACTACAAAGCCCAGCAAGAGCTCACACACAAGAAAGGATGCTCCATTGCACTCAGAGCACGAGAAATACTAATTAAAACCAATCTTGATTCTCCTTCTTTCACTTACTTTGGAAAAGCTTGAAACATGTGACAATGTACTGAGTTGGCAGGGAAGTGAGGAAATTAGGCGCTCTCACACACGGCTTGTGGGAGTGAGAAGTGGTAAAATCTCTACCGAGAATATTTAACAATAGCTAACAAAATTACAAACGCTCACCCGCTTTGATTCAGCAAGTCTGCTTCTAGGAACATAGCCTACAGATGTGCTTGTCCATGAGCGCAGTGTTGTAGGTATAAGGTGGTCCACTGTCAACCCCGTAGTAACAAAGAGCTGGAAATAACCTAACTGTCCCACAAATAGGGGAAGGGGAATAACATGCACCCGTGAAAAAGAGTGGGGCACACTTTTTACACTGCTATGGATTAAGCTTCAAGATATCTTTTTTTTGGGGGGGGTATAGTTGATTTACAATGTTCTGTTAGTTTCAGGTGTACAGCAAAGTGAATCAGTTATACATATATATATATATAATCCACTCTTTTTTTTTTTTTTTTTAGATTCTCTTCCCATTTAGGCCATTACAGAGTATTGAGTAGAGTTCCCTGTGCTTTTCAGCAGGTTCTTATTATTCGTATTAGTTACCTATTTTATACATAGTAGTGTGAAGATGTCCTGATATATGTTGTCTTTTAAAAAGCACAGTGCAGAAGAAAAAACATACACGTGCTTATGTATACACGCACTTCAAATCTCTCCAGACCAGGACGTGAGAAACTAGTAACAGCGGCTGCCTCTGGGGAGGGGGACGGGGTGACAGGGAAGCTTTTGCCTGTGAACCGTTTCAAATGCCGAACAATGTGAAGGTGCTAGATATTCAAAACAAAAGATTAAAATGTGAATAAATATATACATGGAAAAATGTTAACCCCTTTCCTAAAGTATGTGAGTTGTTACAAACAGCAACAAGTGAAGCAGTGAGTGGCTGCTGGGGCTGGGCAGAGGGCCTTCAAGAATATGTGACTGGGGCCCAACACCATGTAGAGCTCCTCCACAGTTCAAACTTCTAATCAATACAGATGGGCTTGTGTTTAACTTCTGTAGTGGTGCGCAAGGGCACATCACCTACAGCTAAATAGAATACCTGCAGCTAAATATACTCCGCCTGCCTCCAGCCTAAAGCCATGGTTGTAAAGTGACTTCTAAGCATGCAAGTTGGAGGAATGGGACAGTACATGCAGAGCAACCTCTTTCCCAACCAAAAAATCCTACAGCAACCTGTTATCCTGTCTCCATTTGAGTACCTCCATGGTCTGAGAGCTCATTATCACTTACAGCAATTTATTAAAAGCTCTTTTCTTAGTTGGACCTGATTCCCAGGTTTTAGACTTGTGTTTTGAACAGACACAGAACAAGTCAACACTCTTCACTATGTGAGCAGTCAACTCACTCTATACATCAGCCTTTCACGCAGTTGAAGGTTGTCATTTCATCCTTTAGTATTCACCTCTGCAGTGTAAGCATCCCGAATTCAACCCACTCTCTCTCTAGTGACCTGCTTTTTGAACACTCTCTATTTTGTCTATGTCTCTCTCAAAATGTGGCAATTAGAACCAAACAAGCATTCAAGATTTAGCCTAAACAGAAGAGAATTAAACCAGGCAGTGTTTTAATTATTCTACTACCACTGCTAATACTATCAGAAATCTATCCAGGGAGAAGTTCTATTTTCTTTTTCTCCCCACACAAACGAGGGATTTGAGGCCCAGAGAGGTGAGGTGACCCAGTGGGACAAGGGAACACTGTTGGAATTTGGTGGGACTGGGATTCTTTCATCACGAGGCCATTGGAGTACACATTTTACAATTCTGATAGAGCAGTTAGTTCTCTTTCTTCCCCTTTGAATTCTACCTTCTCGTCTTTTTTTTTCCTTCCAGTTTTACTGAGATATAATTGACATACAGCACTTCATAAGTTTAAAGTGTACAGCCTAATGATTTGACTTCCCTACAGCATGAAATGGTGACCACAATAAGTTTAGTGAACATCCATCATCTCAGACAGATACATTAAAGAAAAAGAAATTTAAAAAAATTTTTTTCCTTGTGATGAGAACTCTTAGGATTTACTCTTAACAGATTTCCTATATAACATCCAGCAGTGTTCACTGTATTTATCATGTTGTACATGACATCCCTAGTGCTTATTTATCTCCTAACTGGAAGCCTGTCCCTTCTGACTGCCTTCATCCTATTCCCCCTCCCCTCACATACCCACCTTCTCGTCTTGAGGGAATGTTTCGGTTTCTTGTCTTCGTTATAGCCATGCCACAGGGGTCACAGCTCTGTGGCCAATGAGGCTCTTGTGGGCTCCAGAGGGCCTGGGTGGGGATGGCATCTGGGGCCCCTCCGTGCCGCTAACACCTCTCTCCCCAGGGATAACAGCCCTTGCGAGATCTTCTCTGAAAACCCTCTTCAAACATCTAAGTCAGCCCAACCTCCGCCCTGAACAGTCTTCTAGCACAGCACCATCTTTCACAACACGTATCAAAATTTGTCATTGGCTCCTTATTCACATCTTTTCCTGCTTACTGTCTCTCACAGTTGGCTGTAAGCTCGATAAAGTCGGGGCCTAAACCCCCAGTGTCCTCAGCATCCAGCTCAGTGCCTGGCACACAGTAATGATTTTCAGTGAGTGAATGGATGAATAAATGGGAGCTGAGAATGGGGTTAACAACTCTAATCAGACAGAGCTGGGTTTGTGTCCCAGAGCCCTGCCACTGTGAACTGTGTATTCCTGGGCAAATGACTCAATTCCTCACTGGTAAGATGGAGACAATGACGCCTAACTCACAGAGCTGACATGATATTCAGTGAATTGATGAGTGCACATAAGCATTTAGCGTGCCGCCTCGTTCACAGTAAGCGCTCAGTAAATCACAGTTACTGCAGCAATTGCGGCTGCCCTAATTCTACCACCTTCCACTCAGAGGCTGGCCACTGGAGGATGACAATTAACTGGAATAGCAAAAGGTACATCTGCTCTTTTATCCTGTTTGCTTTTTTTAAAAGTTGTGTAAAAAAAAAACACATAACACAAAATACACCAGCTTAATACTTTTAAGTGTACAGTAGGATTAACTAGACCCATACTGTTGAACAACACATCTCCAGCCCTCTTTTCATCTTGCAAAACTGAAAGTCTATACCCAGGGAACAGCAATGGGTCCCCTTTCCCCTTCCCCAAGCCCCTGGCAGCCACCGTTCTATCTTCTAAGAGTCTCTGCCTACTTGAGGTGTGGAGCTGTGCAGTATTTGTGTTTCTGTGCCTGGCTTATTTCACTTAGCATTACGGCCTCAAGGTTCACCCAGGTTGTACTATGTGACAGGATGCCCTTCCCTTTTTAAGGCCGAATATTTCATTGTATGTATAGACCATGTTCTTATCCATTTATCTGTTGACAGACATTTGGGTTGCTTCGGCTAGTGTGAAAATGTTGCTTCATATAAACAAGTGTGTGCAGATCTCTGAGATGCTGCTTTCGATACTTTTGGATAGAGATTGCTTTTTTTTTTAAACTCTCCACAAACCTATCATGCCAGTGGAGCAGCAATAGTCACAGAGGTCATATCTGCCTTCACCTTTCTGCTCCTGTCACCAAGTTATCTCTGTCCCAAGCTCACTCCCTAGTCCTTTCTGATGTCCTCCAGGTTCCTCTATTTTTAAGTGAATTCCATAGGTCAAAATTTGAATTTATATCTTTGTCAAGAAGAGAGGGAAGCTATTAAGCCTCTCCTTCTCCCCTCTGTTGCAAAATCTCCAGGTCCCTCATCTGGAGTAGGGCCCTGCCCCAGGTCTAAGCAGGACGGAGCTGCAAGAGGCCAGGGCCCAGGCCCCTGGAACAGTGCAGGGCTGTGGCATAACCTCAGTTGGTCCAGTACAGTTTTAATAATGTTCAGTTTATGAGTAATTTTTCTCCCCTGCACCATGCGGGATCTTAGTTCCCCAACCAGGGATCGAACCCGGACACCGGCAGTGAAAGTGCCGAGCCCTAACCACTGAACTGCCAGGGAAGTCCCGATGAGTAATGTTTTGAATGCTGCTGGTATCTCATCAGGAAGTTATTCGTTTCCCTTGACAGGTAAGATTAAATAACATTCACTGGGTTTAACAGCCTTGTGACAGAGCCAGGGTATTTGTATGCAAACCCACTTCCAATCTTATGATGTCCAACCAAAGGGTCCAACTGGACGTGATCAATAAAGTTCCACATTTTCTCATAACTCTTCAGGATCACTTTCACATTATTGTCCTGAGGAGCAACAGAACAGAGGTGTTGAGAGCCAGATGGAAGACACATTAGGGGCCTTCTGGGGGCATGTGGCTCTGTTTTGAGGAACCGTGGGTGCCAAGGTCACCCAGGGGCAAGGAGGAGCAATAGGTCTCAGCACTCACACCTCCTCTAGTCTACAAAGCAGTAATAAGAGGGGCTATGATTGTGCAAAATATAAAATTCCCACAACTATTTATTCACAAACATCGTCAAACCAGGAATAAAGTACACACATCTCCCCATTCCCATCTCAGCCCTCTTCCTACAAAACGTAAGTGGGTGCGCGCGCACACACACACTCACCACTGGTACACTCACGAGAGTGTCTGAGGAGGTGTAACTTCTGCTGCAAAAGAGTAAACATATTTATTTTCTTGCCATGAGATTTCAGGAAGCTAAATCAAAAGTTTCTAAGATCTTTTCTTGATGGTGTATAAGAGAACTGCTGTGATGTGCCTGCCATCATCTATTTGCTTATCTGTTTTTAAACGAAAGGCTGCTTTAATATTACATGGTGGTGGTATTTCTATGATAATCCTGGACAACAAAAGTTCATCTGACTTTACTTAAAATATGACTTAACTCTCATAAGAACAGAGATCACCCCCTTAACTGGCCCTCGCCCACGCCTCCCCACCACAGCCAGCTCCCACTGTCACACTTAATTTCCTTGCTCAGTCAGTCCTTGGCACACTGCAGGCTCCATTCCCTCCTATTCTGCCCAAACTACTTGACTAAGGTCACCAGTCAAGTGGCTCTTTCTGACTCCCGGGTGGCGAGTCTCAAAGTCATTTAGGACCTAAAGGAGGTTAACACCCACACCTCGACAAGCTCTCCACAAGGGAGCAAACTCACCCCGGCCTAGGGCTTTGCAGTCTCCTGTACCCAAGTGACTTCAAAATTGCCCTTGCCAGCCATAAAGTACTTGTCAAGCTCCAAATCTATCACTTCCAACTGCCATTGGTTCTTGCAGGTTTTTTAAAACTAGACACAGTTTCTACCTCCCCTTATCTTGGCATTCACCCCTCAAAACAGAACAAAACAAGCAAAACAAAAAAATTCAGTCACCATGTTCTACTGCCTAGATCTTCATCTCACGTCTCATCATCCATCCAGATTTCCAAGCACGAGATCTGATCTCCAAATCACTCCTGTATCCTTTATGCAGCCCTCTCCCATCTTCCCCTTACCCGGCTGCCATCAAATCTTATACATGGAAGAATGTTTCAAATCCAACCTGTCTCCATTCCTCCAAGACACAGCCCAGTGGTTACGTGCGTTTATGTCCTGGTTTATGTCCTGATTCTGCCTCCTGTGAGCTTGGGTACCCTGGACAAGGTGCTTGTGCCTCCTCTGTCTCCATTCCTCCTCTGCAAGTGGAAATAACAGTCTCAATCTTTCAGAGTTATTACAAAAATGAAGATCTGAGTATAACGGGTGCAACACCTAGCAAGTGCACCATAAACGATGGCTACTGGCATCATCCTCGTGTCTTCTACCCTAATTCAGTCCCTCGTCTGCTCTGGCCTGGAGTCCTAGAACAACCCTTCAGGTTCCCAGCCCTTAGTTCTTTCCCCCTTCAGTCCACTTCTAACATTGCCACCAGGCTCAACATCTGAAAACACAAATCTGTTCATGTCACTCCTTGGTTTCAAGAATTTCTGTAGGCTTCTTACTTCCAATCAGAAGATTCTACACGTATGTAGTTCGATACTTTAGCCACCAGCCACATGTGGCTATTCAGCACTTCAATTGTGGCGTGTCCAAATTGAGATGTACTATAAGGGTAAAATACACACTGGATTTGAAGATTTAGTATGAAAAGGAATGTAAAATAACTCACTAATAATTTTCTTTAGTAGAACAGAGTTCTTCATTTAAAGCAGAGACAGAACAAACGCCAATTTAGTACCTTTTAAATTACCTTTTTATATCAACATGCTTACATTTTTTGGTAGTTTCTTATTTTTTCTTAGTCCCCTACTCATGTCTCCTTTTTCTCTTTTTCCATCTGAAATGTCTATAGTCTCAGAAGTAATTACATCTTTTTTAGAAGGAGAGGGATTTTAAAAAAATATTGTGGTAAAATACTGTAAAAAAAAGTACATATTTACATATAATACAAAATTTATGTTACACATAACATCAAATCTTAATCATCTTTAAGTATACAATTCAGGGGCATTAAGTACGTTCACACTGTCGTGTAACCATCATCAACACCGTCCAGCTTCAGAATTCTTTTTATCTTGCAAAACAGAAACTCTGTCCCCACTAAACAGTAACTCCTAATTCCCTCTCCCTTTAGTCCCTGGAAACCAGGGACTTTCTATCTCTATGAATTTGACTACTCTGGGTCCCTCATATAAGTGGAATCACATGTGACTGGCTTATTTCACTTAGCAGGACGTCTTCAAGGTTCATCCATGTTGTAGCATGTGTCAGAATTTCCTTCCTTTATAAGACTGAATAATATTCCCTTGTATGGATATAACACATTTCATTTATCCATTCATCCTTCAATGAACATTTGAGTTGCTTCCATCTTTTGGCTACTGTAAATAATGCTGCTATGAACATGGGTGTACAAATATCTCTTTGGGTCCTTGCTTTCAATATTTTGGGGGTATATACCCAGAAGTAGACTTACTAGATTGAATGGTAATTATATGTTCAACTATCTGAGTAACTTTCATATTGTTTTCCATAGTAGCTGCCCCATTTTATATTTCTACCACAGTGACGAGAGCTCTAATTACTCTACATCCATGCCAATATTTGTTATTTTCTGGGTTTTTTGATAGTGGCCATCCTAAGAGGTGTGAGATGGTATCTTACTGTGGGTTTGATTTGCATTTCCCTAATGATTAGTGATGTTGAACACATTTTCAGGTGCTGGTTAGTCATTTGTATAACTTCTTTGAAGAAGTGTCTATTCAAGTCCTCCGCCCATTTTAAAAATCAGGTTGTGCTTTTGTTGTCGTTGAGTTGCAGGAGTTCTTTATATATTCTGGATATTAACCCTTACTAAATATATGATTTGCAAATATTTTCTTCCATTCCACAGGCTGGGCTCCCACTCTATTGAATGTGTCCTTTGAAGCACAGAAGTTTTTAATTGTGATGTAGTACAATTTATCTATTTTTTTCTTTTGTTGCCTATGCTTTTGGTATTATGTCCAAGAAAGCACTGCTAAATCCAATGTCATAAAGCTTTTCCCCTATGTTTCCTTCTAAGAATCTCATAGTTTTAGGTCTTCAAATTAGGCCTTTGATCCATTTTTAATTAATTTTTGTATATGGTATAAAGATAAGGGTCCAACATCACTCTTTTACATGTGAATATCCAGTTTTTCCAGCATCATTTGTTGAAAAGAGTGTCCTTTTCCCATTTAATGGTTTTGGCACTCTTGTCAAAATCATTTGACTTCATGTGAGGGTTTATTTCTGGGCTTTCTATTCTCTTCCAATGGTCCGTATGTCTTCGTTAATAATTTTTAATACTAGGTACATGTTGAAACAATATTTATGATATATTGGGTTAAATACAGTCTTAAAATTAATTTTATCTGTTTCTTTTCACTTTTTCAGTGTGGTTCCTAAAACATTTTAAATCACACATGTGGCTCGCATTATACTTCTATTAGACAGTGCTGCTCTAGATGCTCTGAACTCAGGCCACCAGGCAACAGCTGACACTGGGGGTTCAGTGACCGTCTGCAAGCTCCCTTCCTTTTGTGTTTATCATTACAGTGCTTAGGGAGCAGGAGAGAAGTGTGGTTGAGAAGTGAGGTTTTTGAATCAGAGAAGCTCAGGCTTCAGTCTTCAAGACCTGCCCTGTCCAATGCAACAGCCACTAGCCACATATGCCCACTGAGTACTTGAAATGTGGCCGGTGCAAACGGAGATGCACCGGAAGTGTAAAATTCAGACTAGATCTCAAAGACTCGGTACCAAAATAAGTGATGTAAAATATCTCATTAATGACCTTTATATTCATTACATGTTGAAATTTTAATACTTTGATAGTTGGGTTAAATAAAATATATTGTTAAAATAAACTCCAGTTGTTTGTTCATTAATTTTTAATAGTTTTTTAAGAGCAGTTTTAGGTTCACAGAAAAACCTTGTGGCAGGTATAGAGATGACCCGTACACCCCCGGTTCCCACACATGCACAGCCCCACCCATCATCAACAGCCCCACCAGGTGGTACCTTTGTTACAACTGATGAACGTACAAGGACACACCATCATCAGCCAAAGTCCACAGCTTACATCACAGTTCACTCTTGATGTTGTACATTCTATGGGTCTGAACAAATTTATAACAGCATGTATCTACCATTACAGGACCCTATAGAATAGTTTTACTGCCCTAAAAATCCTCTGTGCTCTGCCTATTTATCCCTCCTTCCCCCCAACCCCTGGCAACCACTGATCTTTTTACTATCTCCACAGTTTTGCTTTTTCCAGAGTGTCATATAGTTGGACTCATATACCATGTAGCCTTTTCGGATGGGCTTCTTTCACCTAATAATATGCATTTAAGGTTCCTCCATGTCTTTTCAAGGCTTGATGGTTCATGTCTTCTTTATTTTTTAAAATGTTGCTCCTAGAATTTTAAAATGACTTAGGCAGCTCACATTACGTTTCTGTTGGATACTTGTTGGCTTGGCACGGGCAGTTTTTCAGAGGCTGGCATCTCCCTGCCTCTCCAGCCACTCAGGTCATGGCTGGCCGCCCCGAGTTCCCTGCCCCATGACATGCCAGCCTCCTCGCCTTCACATGTACTAGAGTCTCCTCACTAGACTTTACCTTCCTTTTCCCTGAAGACTAATTCATATTCAGACCCAGTTCAAATATGACATGTTCAGTGAAGCCTTTCTAAACTTCCACTGCACCTAAGTCACCTTTTACAGCACTTTGCACTTTATACTGTAAAAATTTTTTTTTTTTGGCTGTGCCACATGGCTTGTGGGATCTTAGTTCCCCAATCAGGGATTGAACCCGGGCCCTCGGCAGTGAAGGCACAGAGTCCTAACCACTGGACCACCAGGGAATTCCCATACTGTAAATTTTTATGTGCCTGACTTTCCCTTTAGATTTGAGCTCCTTGAAGTTAGGGACCATGTTTTGTTCATCTTTGGGTCCTCGATCCCTAGCACAGAGCCTGACACTCAGTAGGCATTCACAGATGTTGAATGACTAAATGAAGAAGACACTACAAAATTCAGATTATCCTCCAATAAGAGACAAGATATCCACTTAGACATCAGACAGCTCAGAAAAGTATCTTAAATGCAACAAACCAGGCTGCAAAAGTATATCAACCAATAGTTAAAACTATTCACAAGCTAACATTTGTTTTTTAAGTCAAATCAACACCGTAATAACATTTATAAAGCGGGTCACAATTGAGAGATGGTAAACCAGTCCCTAATGGTGACTGGATTCTGACTGGCTTGGAAATGGGGGGGACTAGCTATGGAAACTGAATGGTTAAAACCACATTCCATATCCATTAGCTGACAGCCCAGACCCCACCAGAATAGAGGCCCTGAAACTGAGCCTTTGATGTAGTTTCCAAAGAAAGCCACCAAGATGATTAAAGGGTTGGAAAATGAGATTTATGGGGAATGGCCACAGGAACAGAGACAGTTTTGCCCAGACAAGAGAAAAGGCCAAAGGGTGACTTAATAACCATCTTCAATCATTGTTACTACACAGATGATGGTGACCAGATGGTCTCCATTTCCACCAAAGAAAGAATACTGAAAATGGACTTAAGCTGAAGCATAAGAAAAGCTGTCTAGTTTTAAAGAAAGAACTTAATGGCTAAGAACTAGCTTACAGCAAAGCAGACCCAGGGAGTGTGTGCTATAGTCTTTATTATGTTAAGAAAGCAGCAAGTGGGTAGAGCTTGTTCAGGCCTTCAACAATCCTTTGTTGAGGGCAAATCCTCAACTGGCTAATCATCAAACGAATCACGTAATGCACAACCACAGGAATAGAAAAGAAATAATGAAACACAGCACCCTCTGGTGTACATAACTGTCCTCCAATCAAGGAAGATTCTTGACATATGTATTTCTCAAAATATAGGGTACAAACCATGACAGAGTCCAGAGAAACTTACACCAGACTGGTCCTAATGTTCATTTAATCCCTACATCCATCTGTATCAAGCACCTCCTCTGCACTTCCCCTTTGGTACCGGGAAGGCTCTTACACAGGCAACCTCACTTCTGTGAACACTGAACATGGCTGCATCCCAATCACATTGGAATGTTGAACTCAGACTCTGATACATCAACTGGCACACGAACATCTCATGCTGTACACCGTTCAGGAGTACATTATATACAGAGTTAGGGAACACCCGAATGGGGTGCTCCTCTAACGTGTCCCTCTGCTCTGCCATGGTGTACATGGCCCTTCCTTTCCAATCCCTCTTTGTCTCCTGAATGCCAACAGGCCACGTTGTACATCTTCCTAGGCTATATGCTCCAGAACTTTCCAAGCTCAAAAGGTTTGAGAATCAGTCAGGGATGTTTTGAGGTCCTCCCCGTGTCTTTAGTCATCTTGGTGCTGGGTGGAACCTCATTACATGACACGGACACTTCATTCATGTGACTCACTACTGCTAAAGCAGCTGGTGTGTGTCCTCGATGAATAAATCACAGGCCCTGTGTCCAAGAGCCACAGTCCAGTGGGGGAGATGGATAAATACAGGTGTAAATCGTTGTAGCTCAAAGCTGTAAGTGCTAACAGAGCAAAGAAAAAAGGGAATGGAAACACCAGAGAAGTACTATCTGGGAGTTCCTCAGGACATGAGAGCAGAACTGACATCCTGTGGGAGCAGGTCTCAAAGGGTGAGAGGCATTGCCCAAGCAGAGGAGGCAGGAGCAGGTATCACTCTAGGTGTAAAGATCTAATGGTCCCCAGGCACGTCACCACTGGGAGAACGGAGCCATGTAACACACTACGCCTCCCGTCCCAGGGTCTCCTTGAGGAGGCAGGAGAAATGCATCCGAACAACCTGACCTCTGTACACTATACAAAGCGCATGCCTAAGTGGCAACAAACAAACAAAAATGATGCAGACCAGGCACTGGTCTGATGAAGGTGTGAACGGGCTGGAGTGGCGAGTTCTGCGAGGCAAGGCGTCTGGCTGGAAAGCTCCAACAGGAATTCCCCTGACACCCTCCTCGGCCCCCCCTCCGTCCCAGCGAGTCCCATCCTTGCTTGGCGGCTCTCTCCCTTACAGCACTGGCGACAACGCACTGTGACTGTGCGTACAAGCTTCCTCCCCCATGAGGCCATGGGCTGAGACAAGAGCAGTCATCTTTTTATCACTATGCCTCGATCACTCCACACATGTGGAGCTCAAACAAACTGGATGAGTACACCAAGTCATCAGTTCATATGCGTGATAGGGTTTAAAAGGGCAGAGCCTGGACCTATTACCCCAACACCTTCCCCTATGCAGTTCACCTTGTTTTGTTCTTCCTCGTAAGCTATCCATCCTCACGTGGTTCAGGCTTTCCTATTCTTTCATTCTATCCTCACAAATCAACCCTGATCCTCCAACTGAGGAAAAGGAGCACATATCCGTGTCCCCAGTTAAGAGTGACCTATGTCGGGACTTCCCTGGTGGCACAGTGGATAAGACTCCACGCTCCCAATGCAGGGGACCTGGGTTCAATCCCCAGTCAGGGAACTAGATCCCACATGCTTGCCGCAACTAAGAGTTCACATGCCACAACTAAGGAGCCCTGGAGCTGCAACTAAGACCCAGCGCAACCAAATAAATAAATAAATATTTTAAAAAGAGAGTGACCTATGTCACATGGAAAACCCACTAAACCAAAGAGGTGACAGGGAAGTGGCTTCCCACACACCCGGAAGAATGTGAGATTACCTCCTCACAAGGGAAAAAGAGAAACCCAACCCGATTACAGTGTAAAAATAGGTCACTGCCTGAATATAGCCCTTTGGGTTACTGGCAGCCAAGCCCCTTTTGCCTCTGGCTCCAGTGTCACAAGAAAGCGGCGGCACCATCTTAGAATAAGGGCTCCATGGCCAGCTGCCAGCCTCGGCCTGGCCTTCCCTCTGGCATCCTAGAACTACTAGGCGCTCAGCAAGCCTCTGTCACGGCTGACGTGGAAGAGCCAGAGTTGGTAAGTTTTGTTTTGAACAAACTAGGAGGCAATTCAAGGTTGTGCTTATGACAAGTCTCTTTCCCCTGTATCCAGCCACACTTACTTCAGTAGGAAAGAAAGGAAGACTTTCAGTAGCTTGCTTGTACCTAGGCGGGGCCAACAGCAGCCTCTCTTCCATGACAGAGTTACAATTATGATCACTGTAATGCTTTACTTGCAGCAAATTCTCTAGGTGTGCATGACTGGAAGGGGTGTCAAAATTTTGGTTCTATGGAAAAAAACTGCTGTGGATTGCTTTAAAAAAAAAAAAAAAAAAGCCTGAGAATTACCGATCAAGAATCAGTGGTAGAACAGAGAAGGTGGGAGTTCCCTGGTAGCCTAGTGGTTAGGATTCCAGGCTTTCACTGCCGTGGCCCAGATTCAATCCCTGGTCGGGGAACTGAGATCCCACAAGAAAAAAAGAACACTGACTGACTGCCACTGGGTTAATCACTGTGGTGACATGCGAGGGGTTACCTGATTGGGCTTAAACACTCAAGGGCCACCCCTGGAGCTGAGGCGGGACCAACCCCTCTCTACCAGAAGACAAAAACGTTGTTTGCTATGGGAGGAAGTGGGGAGGTAGAAGACATGGGGGAGGAATGGAGACAATTATATAGTCCTTCACACATCACCTGGTACTGAATTTGACTCAGATACCCAGTATCGAGGGCAAACGTGAAAGTGCATTTTGTGTTTGTTTGTTTCTGTTTTTTGTTTTTTGGCGCATGGCAGGTGGGATCTTAGTTCCCTGACCAGGGATCGAACCCGCGTCCCTTGAGCTGGAAGCACGGAGTCTTAACCACTGGACTGCGGGGGAAGTCCTAAAAGTGCATTTTGAGTGATACTTTATCATTTAACAAAGATGAACGTTTATTCCTATACAGAGACAAATTCCCTTGGAAGGTAAACTCAAGAAACGTATGTCTCGGAACTCTACGTAGGGGAAAATAGGTAAAGGTGAGGACAGCAGTCTGTTTGGAAAGATGCAGTGAAACCCACTCGAACAGGCCCTTCTTACATTGATCCTCCAGAAGGCAGAGGACATGACAGTAAATCAAAACCAACTGAAGTTATTTCAGCAGAGGGCTGAGATGAAACGGTCCAGATGCTTCTCTTCAAATGATCTAACTTACTGCAAATAGAGATTGACTTGTCTTAGACGCCTTCTTATATATCAAATTTCTAAAAATTAGCTACAACACTTTAAAAACCTGACCCCTAGAGTTTTTCAAGTTATTGTCATTATCAGGTTATCCTCTGAGAGTGTGTTTGTATGTACATGTGTGTACCTGTCACTTTAAATAAAATATCTGAGGGCTACTAGGTGCTCAGCTCTGTGCTAACAGGGTGGAAATGGGAGGATTAAAGGTCACATCTCTGCCCTCAAGGAGTACAACCACCAGCTGAGTAACATTATTATTTGTCAGGCACTGTGCTAACTGCTTTACATTTATTTCCTCATTTAATTTTATCCTCACAATGATCCTATGAGCTAAGTATCATCAATGGATTTTCCAAGTTAGGAAACCAAAGTTAAATGGCTAAGCAACTTGACTCAGCTCACACAAGCAGCAGGCAACAGCTGGGATTCACACCTAGGTCCTCCTCATTGCAAAACTACGCTCTTAACCCACAGCACAAACATCCCGTAAAAGTGGGCAGTACAAGACAGTACGTTAGAGTGAAGAGCTCAGTGCTGGGACGCAGAGCTGGGTGCCTCCGGATTCTGGGGAAGCCAAAGGCGGCACATGGTGTGAGGATGAGGATGAGCCATCACACGCTGCTGTCACTCATGTGAGCCGATGCCCAAGTGCCAACACACCATCTGTCCCCTGGCCTCGCACCCATGGCCACCTCCTGTAATATTTCTTCACTCTTAACCATTTACAAAAATGGAAGGCCAGCAACATTTGTGCAGGCCTTAGGATGTTTCATAGCTATCTCCAGTTCTTCCTTGATGTGCAAAGATTTCCTCTCTGTTCTAGAGATATGACCACATATTGAGGAATTAAGTTTGAAACTCTTTAGGCAAATACTAGATGTTATTTCCACTGCTGATGAGTTGTATAACCCTAGCCCTAGCTCTAACCTCTCGGCACTGCGGCAAAAAGTAAATGTAACATAATGTCTGAACAAAATGTGACACTACTTCCTCTGTGCTGGTCTCCGTGTACCAGAAAGTGGTGGGAGTGAATGGAGGCAGTGTCCCTCTCATGCCTCAGCAGCCCCTTTACCAGGCAGCCAGCCGACTTCTGGTTACCTCAGGGCAGGGCAGACCTCCCAACCTCCAGGCTATGGTTCCAGGGCTCCGATGTTCCAAGTGAGGGAGAAATGTCTCCTTCTAAAACAGCAGGGAGTCAGAAGCATACGGGATTTCTGCTTCCATGGGATTAGGAGAAAGTATCAATACTCTAGTACTTCTTCAATGAATAGGATGTGCTGGTACTACGGCTCCTACACATTCTCATGTAAGGAGCAACACTGAGATGTGATCTGGAACTAGGACTGCTGCTATCAAGGCAATGGGAAACAATTCTGTTTTCAGGGTCACATCTGGGACCCTGGAATCATTTCCAGTTTCAACCTTCAACATTGGACTGATCGCTGTGTACCAGGTTCTGAGCGAACATCTCCTCATAGCTGCAAACAATCCTAGGAAATGGACATTATCTCTACCTTACTTGTGTGGACGCCAGGGCTCAGGGAAATAGTTATGTCTATGGTCACAGAGCTGGAGTGTTATAGTTGGGGACCAGACTGAATCTCCTGATGCCAAGTCCAGTGTTCATTCCACGTTATACAAGGTTTGCGGCCTTGGGATATTATTATTATATAAACTGCGGTTTGGATGGTCATCCTCATTATAGCCAAGCTCTCACTTTGCTTTCAAAGGAGAAAGAATAAACCATGTTGAAGGGGGCTATTAGAAGGCCAAGGGCGGTAAGTGTTGCAGTGAACGGACACAAGCCGTGTGGAAACCCTGGGGTGCGAATCAGCTCTGACTGAAGTTGGGATGGAAAGACCTCAGAGAGGTGAGGCCACCCACTGGGCAGGAGGAGCTCTGGGGGTTAACAAAAGACCCTCAAAGCGCAGACATGGAGAGGAAAGCGCGAAGGGACTCGTGTGGGAACCCCTACAGCAGGGCTTCTCAACCCTGGTCCTAACATTTTGGATCAGATAATTCTTTGTTCTGGGGGCTGCACTGCAGGATATTTAGCAACATCCCTGACCTTTATCCACTGGGCGCCTGTGGCGCCTCCCATCTTGTCCCTTGTTGTGACAATCAAAAAAGTCTCCCAACATTGCCAAACATCCCCTGTTGAGAACCACTGCCTTAGACAGTGATGTGTCAGCAACTGGGGGCTGGCTGGCAGGGGGTCTGGGGAGGAGCAGAGAAAGAAGGGGAGGCCATGAACCTGGCAGGGAAGGGAACAGATGCGTGCCCTGAGTGTCCTCTCGTTAAGCCCTTCAGGTACGGACTCTGACGACATTAGGACAAATGGGGCCAAACATGATCCCAGGATGAGATCCCTTTGAAGGGTGCCCAGCAGGACCCTGGCTGGGAGGAGAACATTTGCAGGAGAGAAAGGGTTCTAGACTAGGCAACTTGCAAAGGGCACCCTTACTCCCATACTCTCTTTTCTCCTTTCAGTGAACGGAAGCAAGAGAGGATGACACGGGGAACGCTACAGGAGCCTGGAACTCCCAAACTTATTTGGGAGCTTTAAGGGGACCTCGACTAGGAGGATGAGTGAGCTGCAATTTGCCTGTGACGGCAACACCATCCTTCCCCCCAGAAGCCATCCCCCACTCCCGCACCTCTCACCCTTGGACCACAGTCGCCCAGGAAAAGCGGAAAGGAATTGGGATACTTATCCTGGGAGACAGGACGCAAAAAGGAGAAAGGGGGTGAAGATGAAAGAATTTTGAGCTTCAAGAGAGATATACTGACAGAGTTCACAAAGGGGACCATGTTTCTCAGCGAAGTAACAACAAAGTAGAACTGGGTCTGGGGGTTTGAGGAAAGGAAAGAGGCAGAGAAATTAATATTTACAAAATGTCCACTGAGTGCCAGTTCTGGGCAAGGCCCACTGCATGAGTTACACCTTCGGGTTTCACAGCATCATTCAATACCTATGTGCGGTGTGGGCATTACAATCTTTTTAGAGCAGAGGAAAGTAAGGTGTAGGGAGGCGAGGAATTTCTCTTTGTTCCCGGATGGAGGGGCCTCCCCAAATGACCAGGGGCCCCAGGCGTGGTTGGCGGGTCCCCCTCCCCCCTCTGCTGTGCCTCCTCCCCTCGGCTCCAGGGCCCACAGCCTCTTGCTCCCCTTGCTTGCCTGCCTGCCTGCCTGCTCCACTGGACTGAGGCTGTCAGGGGCTGTGTTTTGGGTTCTGCATGTCCAGCATCTCCTTATGTGCCGGGCATGGGCCTGCATCCACGAAGGAAGCACGCAAGAGTTAATGCGGAGGCAAACAAAGAGCCGTGAGGCCCAGCTGTGTGAGCTGAGGGCAGAAGCAATGAGCACACCCGTTACATAAGTGCTTCTCCTGCTTTGCTCAGGGCCGGGAGGAGAGCGGGGCTCTTGCCTCCCCTGTGCTATATATAATCTCTGTTTTGGCAGAGGAGCTTGCTACAGTTCCACAGCTCACTCACAGGAGATACTCATGTTTTCTTAAGAATCCAGCAAATTTTCTTTGACTAGTGATGCCACAAAATAATAAGACAGACTCGGTGTAAGGTTTAGACACATTCCCAGCATTTTTCTCTCTCAAAAACAGTATTTCTGGTTCCACTTCAAGAAGCAAAGGAAGGGTGAAAATGAGATGGCAAAGAGACAGCTTGCAACATCCCATAATTACAGCCTTTGATGCTGGAACCTCAAGGCTCCAATCCCAGATGGGACAGTGTTTCCCTTTTTGAGGCTCCAATCCCAGATGGGACAGTTACCCTTTGGTAACTAAACAGGGGCTGATCCATTAACCAAGAATATGTCCCCCCCCAACACCTTTTTTTCTGGCCGCACGGCTTGTGGGATCTTAGCTTCCCAACCAGGGACTGAACCCGGGCCCTTGGCAGTGGAAGCATGGGGTCCTAACCACTGGACCGCCAGGGAAGGCCCCAAGAATACGTGTTTGATACAGAGTGGGCCAGGTTTGTTTCTGATTCTTTCTCACCTTCCTCGTAAGCCCTTACCCTGGAATCCATGACCTCATGACTATAGAATGAATATTTCATAGAATCATTCATTTATCCTGGGACTTAATTGAAGATAAGTTCTACTTAGTTAACCCCTTCTTTAGCTGTAGTAGATTTACCTGAAAAATGTTTTCTGAGACCTTTAAAAACATATATTTACTAAAAATCACCACATTAACTTCATGTTAGTCCTAAAAGGTGCTCTAATTACTGAAAGCCATAGTTCATTATTGTAATACAAACTGTTATAACACATACTCACTTGAACATTAAAACATGACATTTCCTTTAAGTATAATCAGTCCTTTAACTTTTTACCAATTTGGTTGGGACTTCCTCCAGATCAATTCTTCCAAAATGATGTATTTTTAAGAAATAAAATCATGAACCTGATGTTTTCGTAAGATGACAGGTTAAGAAGAAAAATAGGCTTTTAAAATGTTGATTTTATTAACATTAATACTAACATCTAAGTATTAGCAGAGCTATTATTTATAAGCATAGCTCCTATAGTGAGTATGCAGACATTGTGAGACTTGCTGACAGTGGGCAGCTCAGTTCTAGCAGGTTCTATTCCAAGGTGGCCTGTCACTATAGTGGGAGTCAGATAAACCTGAGTCCCAGCCCTGACTCAGCAACTTCCTAGTGCAGGTCACTTGGGTCTTGGGTGATGTATTTAACCTCCCAAACCTCAGTTTTCTTTTATAAAATGGGAATGGTATCAGTGTATATAGGGTAAGGTTCACTTCAAAAAATAAACAAGACAGTCTATGGGAAAGCATCTGGACAGGCATGTTGACAGTCAGGCAGAAGTCTCAGGCTTCCTGCCTCCTCACTCCCTGCTCTGTCCCATCACCAAGGTGGCCCCTCTGCATGGTTTCTGAGTACTGACCTTCTCCTCTCGCCTGCAAACAGCTGCGGTGACTTCAGTGACCTACACTGCCTGCACACACACTTGCCCCCTTCCCCCTATTAGCCTTTAGACACACAGATCACTGTCTTCAGTGATTCCCTGCAGCATAAAGTCCACCCACTTGAGCCTGGTGTCATGGTCCTTTCTTAGTCTGGCCCAACCCACCCTTTCTGAGCTCATGGTCCCTTGCAAACCCAAGTCTTCCCACTCCAACTCTGCCCATCGCCCTGCTTCAAAGCTCTTACACAGCCTCCACGGCCTACAGTATGAACTCCAAACTGCTTCATGTGGCATCTGAGACATGTTATCTGGTCCCTGTCCATCTCCAGTTTCACTGGCCACCACTCCTTTGCCTCCTTGTACTTTATAGCCAAGCAATTCTACTTACAGTACCGGAACCCTATGTTGTCTCATCACTCTTCAACTTTACACACACTCCCCTTTTTGCCCAGAATACCCTCCTCTTCTCATCTATTTGGCAAAGTCCTAGACAGTTTTTAAATGGCCCCACTTCTGTGACAGTCTGTCAAGTACTGACTGTGTCTTGTACCTTTGTCTGTTACTGCACCTGCCATGTTGTAATTATTTTTCATGTTTTCTTGTAATTCACCAGACCACTATAAATATCTTCTTTGGGGGATGAACCCAGGACTTGGTCTTACACAGAGCAGTCACTCAGGAAATATTTACTGTGTTGAGCCGAAAAAGCTTCCAAGCTGGTGGGAAGAGCCACTGAAATGCAGGGGCTGCGACCTACCAGAGCAGCCTGCCGCTATGAGAGTAGGCAGAGGGAGAATTTAACAAAATTCCCATTGAAAATGGTAAAATGGTGGTGACTGCCAGAGCTCAGAAAAAGAAACCCTTTTTATGTGGTTATAACTCTAACAAGTCAATTACATTTACCTAAAGCCAGTGGAACTCCAAACTGTATTTTTCTCCCCATAGCTTTATTCTTTTATAAAGTTCCCTTGCTCTGTGCAATGATCATGGGCAATCACGTTTGCAGTTTTCGGCGATGCCAGTTCATGGCTATGTTTTTCTGTTCACTGAACTGGCTCATTTCTTCAGAACAAACTGTTCTGCACTGAAGCAGGAATTGGCTGGGTTCTAACAAAAAGATTTTTCCCCCCGACAGTGTTTTTGCAAAAGACCCAAGTCAATTTATAGCCAAGTAACAAAAGGTCAGAAAGGTTAGTCAAGCAATGGGCGTAATTCCTGTGTGTCACAGCCAATAAAGGAAATGGGTGGGAATAAATAGTATGCAATTTTAACCTGAAATTATTTGTGCAAAACTATTATTGTAAACTATACAAAGGGACCCATGGCTTCCAATAAAAAGGATTTCCCACTCTGATTTTTCTTAAGACACATTTACTGTGGAAGAACTGAGATGACCTCGAATTCCTCATTTGCAAATGGAAAAATGTCAAAAACTTTTTCACACTAATTTATGAAAAAACTTGGCCACTGTTTTGCAGCCCTGAAATAGAAATATTCACATAAAAAATTAAATATCTACCAGTTAAATCACAATTAAATACAATCTGCAGGGCTGAATCTAATACAAAATCTTTGCCAAAAGAGAAAATTAACCAAAAGAGACGCTGAGAAAAGGGCTCTAAAAAGGCCATAGTTTATCTGTTTTAATCATGCTAGACGTGTGGCAAACTACTGCATTATTCAACGAGCATAAGAACAACAAGAAATGCCTGCCTTTAAAGCAGACACGAAGAGCTGACATCACAGCCAAGCAAACGGAAGACAGATGAGTAACAGCCTGCACTGGGAGGCCAACCAGGCCCAGGCTTGTGGGTCTGTGGAGTAAGGAAGCCTTTCAAATTTCAAGGCCGATGGAACCACCCCCCACACCCCATCATCACGATGTCTATAGTAGTCACCATTTAAAACAACCTAATCATCCAAAAGATGAATCGTTAAATAGAACACTGTCACAGTCCTGGACAAGATGCTGTAAACCATTTCTCCCCCAGCCTCCTTGCTAAGTACAACTATAAACTCTGGAAATAATACTAGAGGCAACCAAAGGAGAAGTCTGAAAGGGGGGAAAAGGAAGGTGAACAAGTTAGGGATCCCAGGGCTAAAGGAACAACACAGCAGCAGGGCATCTTATGACTCCCCTATCCAACTGAAGGTGGCCCAAGCCAAATGTTTCCCAAGCCCCAGTCTAGCAACATAAGGCAACTCAGGAAGGCTTATCCTTCCCTGTGACAGAACGGGAGTTCGGCGGACAACACCAGGCCAGCTGGCAGCACCAACAAGGAGGATAGTTCAGGATCCCACTGATATTAAAACAATCTGGGAAAACACTCTCCCTCCCTGCAGGGCCCCCAGGAAGTACTCTTTATTCCAGCAGGATGCAGACTTCTTTCTTCCACCTGAGGGCACCAGGCAGCATGGCCTGGGGAAACTTCTTCCTTCCATCAGATAGCACCAGCAGGGCCCAGTGGGAGCCCCAGCTGCACCAGATAAACCAAGCAGACCAAAACAGTAACAGCAAAGCCTCTGAAAAGTAAATCATCATTGGAATCACAGCCCACAACAGTAGATCCCAACCTGTGTGCTAAACCTAAAGAGAGTGACTTCCTGGTAAAACAAAAGGTTTAAATAGGACCCAGAGTTTCCTAACATGATAGACAAAATGTCCAGAACAGAATGGAAAATTCCCTTCCTACCAAGAACCAGGAAACTCACAACTTGAATGAGAAAAGACGATCAACCGACACCAATACCACGATGAATCTGATGTTGGAATCAGCTTACAAAGAATTTTAAAGCAGCCCTCACAAAAATGCTGCAACAAGCAATTACAAATTCTCTAGAAATAAATGAAAAAATAGAAAAACTCATCAAAGAAACAGAAGTTATAAAAAGGACCAAATACAAATTATAGAACTGAAAGACATAATAATAGAAATAAAAACTTGCTAGATAGGCTTAATAATAGCGATGACAGAGGATAAAAATCAATGAACTTGAAGACAGATCAGTAGAGCTTACCCAACGTGAACAAAAGAGAGAAGACAGACTGAAAACAAATGAACAGAGCTTCAAGAACTTGCGAGACAGTAACAAAAGATCCAATGTTCATATCATCAGAGTCCCAGAAGGAGAATAAAAAGAAAGGGGCTGAAAGAGTATTCAAAAAGATAATGGCTGAGAATTTCCCAAACCTGGTGAAAGACATAAACCTACAGCTTCAAGAAGCTGGGCAAACCTCAAACAGATAAGCTCAAAGAAATCCATGACAAGACACATGATGATTAAATTTCTGATAATTAAAGACAAAGAAAAACCCTTGAAAACTGAGAAAAACAACCCATTGTCTATAAGGGAACACCAATTCAAATGACAACAGATTTCTCATTTGAAACCACAGAGGCCAGAAGGAAGTAGCACAATATTTTCAACGCTGAAAGAAAAGAACTGTCAACCATGAATTCTATATCTGGGGAAACTATACCTCAAGACTGGAGGGGAGAAGACATTCTCAGACTAAGGGAAACTAAAAGAATGGGTAGCTAGAAGACCTACCCTTAAAGAATGGCTAAAGGAAGTTCTTCAAAGAGAAAGGAAATGATAAAAGAAGAAATCTTGGCATATCAGTTAGGAATAAGGAACAGAAAAAGAAAATGAGTATATACAATAGGCTATCCTTCTCCTCATGAGTTTTATATCATATTTAATGACTGAAACAAAAATTATAATACCACCTGATGCTCAAGATAATTATATTTAGAAGTGGGGATTAAAGGGACCTAGATGGAAGTAAGGTTTCCACATTTCACTCAAAGTGGTGAAACGCTGATACCAGTAGACTGTTATAAGTCAAACATGTATCTTGTAATACTCAGAGCAACCACTAAGAAAATGATACAAAGAGATACACTCAAAAACATTACAAGTAAGATAAAATACTCTAAAATGTTCAAGTCACCCAGAGAAAGGCAAGAAAAGAGAAACCGGAAGCAAAACAAACAATA
Source organism: Monodon monoceros (assembly GCF_005190385.1). Taxonomy (NCBI): domain Eukaryota; kingdom Metazoa; phylum Chordata; class Mammalia; order Artiodactyla; family Monodontidae; genus Monodon; species Monodon monoceros. Next base: position 18,454,559 of record NW_021703769.1, on the reverse strand, counting down.
AAATGGCAGATTAAAATCTTAATATATAAATAATTACCTTAAATGTAAATGGTCTAAATATACCAATTAAAAAGTAGAAACTGTCAGAATGGATAACTACATGCTGTTCACACGAAACTCACTTCAAATTCAATGAGATAAGTAGGCTGAAAACAGAGTGCTGTCCATATAGTAGATGGAATATCAATAGCTCTTTTAAATTGTGCTTATGAATAACTTTCATGATATAGGAAAATGTTTAGAATATTACATTTTATAAGATGTGATAATTAAATAAGTAAATATTTTCAAAACAAGACACAAAATGTATATATAGCATGACTTCACACTGTATGTAAACAATTTATAAATAAATGCCTCAAAAGAATGCATGTTAGGGTACCACTAGCAAGAATCTCAATTATCTTCATTGTGCTTTCTTATATTTTTCAGATTTCTACCACAGAATGAATGGCTTTTATAATCAGAAAACAACATTACGTTTTAAAACTTCTCTTCAATTAAAGCAGTCTATTAAAGATAACTGCTGCGTTCTGAAGAACCTAGGGGCAGGACAGGAATAAAGACGCAGATGTAGAGAATGGACTTGAGGACACAGGGAAGGGGAAGGGGAAGCTGGGACAAAGTGAGAGAGTGGCATGGACATATATACACTACCAAATGTAAAATAGATAGCTAGTGGGAAGCAGCCGCATAGCACAGGGAGATCAGCTCCGTGCTTTGTGACCACCTAGAGGGGTGGGATAGGGAGGGTGGGAGCGAGATGCAAGAGGGAGGAGATATGGGGACATATGTGTATGTATAGCTGATTCACTGTTTTAAAGCAGAAACTAACACACCATTGTAAAGCAATTATACTCCAATAAAGATGTTGAAAAAAAAGATACAGTTATCAAAAAAAAAAAAAAAAGATAACTGCTGCTGCCTGGGGAGGAAGAACTAATATTTATCATCGGCAGCCACCATTAACGTGGCTCTTTCTACTGGTGAGTTGGCTGCCTCTCCCTTTCCTGCTCCCCAGAGGACCAAAGGTACAAGGCAGAAGGCCTGAAAGACTCAGAAAGTGCTCTCTCTGCAAGCTTTGTACATGGGATCCAGGAGATGAGGGTAGGAAGGGGGAGGGAACTGACAGATAGGGACAGCAGAGCAGGACTGCTAGAAACCTGCCTCATGTCCAGTGGTCTCCAGAGTCACTGCTGTAGGTCTCCACAGGCCTGACCACCGAGTTGGGTCCCATGATTCTTCACTCCATCACCCAAGGCCACACGAGCATGTCTTGGTCCTCACAGCCCAACAGAGCCTAACACGAGGATCATCCCACCATGCTGGAGGCCACAGTACAGAAGAGGAAATTCTTCTATTTGGTATTGCCAAGTCGGTATCAATTTAACACCCCTGTCTTCCTTTCTTTTTCAAAGTCTCTCTCTAATTTTATCCAGGAGCCCAGTGATAAGCTTCCCACTATAACAGACCCAATCCTTTTTCTGACATTTCAAGTAAGAAAACTCAAAGTAATCTTCAATTCTTCCTTAACCTTTATTTGTATATCCAATCTATTATCATGAAGTAGATTCAGCATAGAATGCAGAAGATAGCAGATATAATGATTTCTAAGATTCCCTATCAGAGATTTGTAATTCTTTTACCAAAGATTACCTTTACCCTTTCTTAATGCAATGAATAAACAAACCCTCTTAAAGTCAAAGTCGAAATCTCTGACCAAGGCTCCTTCATGTATAAGATGCTTCCTTGTTGATTTAACAGGCAATGGGACCATTTCAAGACTTCCCACTGTTATGACCAATTCTGGAAAAGTTGCCGTTTTCTCTTACTGAGGACATGGAATCCCATCTCTATGGCCATACAGGATAACTCAAAGCCAACCTTGATTTTACAGCACTTTGCAAACTCTGCAGGACTATTTCAGTGCCTCCGCCTTTGCCACCTCCCATATCTAAACTACGCACATGATGAGGTAACGCAATTTTACAAATACTTGAGCACATACTGGTGACCATGTTAACTTTTTTTTTTTTTTTTTTGCAGTACGCGGGCCTCTCACTATTGTGGCCTCTCCCATTGCGGAGCACAGGTTTTGGACGCGCAGGCTCAGTGGCCATGGCTCACGGGCCCAGCCGCTCCGCGGCATGTGGGATCCTCCCGGACCGGGGCAGGAACCCGTGTCCCCTGCATCGGCAGGTGGACTCTCAACCACTGAGCCACCAGGGAAGCCCCATGTTAACTTTTTAAATAAACTTTTGATTTGCCTGTTGTCTTGCTTTTTTGGGGCTAGAGTGGAAAAAGCATGGACTCTGGAGTCAAAGAGTATCCCTATTACTTATTAGCCACATAACTTTGCAGCCTCTTCATCTATAAAATGGAAATAAGTATGCATACCTCTTATGAGGATTAAGTAATATATTACTTACAAAAGTGCCTAGCATATCATAGGTGCTCTCTTGGATCATTCCTACCTTAGTTTCTTTTTTTCCAACTACTTCTCGTTTATGATTTATGCTTTATGCTTTTATGGACCTAAATGAGTCACCTTAAATTCTTATGGAACAAAAAAAAAGCACATAAAAATACAACATAAAAATAGTAGACACTCCGCTGGGAAGTAGGGGTGGGCACTGACTGGGAAGGGATATGAGGCAACTTTCTGGATAATGATACCCTCGTAGGAGTTTGGGTTACACAGGTGTATGCATTTGTCAAAACTCAGCAAATGTACAGTTAAAATTTAACTACAATGAAATGTACCAATCTTACCTCAAAAGAAAAAAAAAACTATAAACAAATAACGACCTCTACTTAGTGATAGGCATGCTGAAGCACTGAGAGGGAATGCATAAAAAATAGGATGGACAGACGGCTGGACAGAGGAACAGGAAGCACAGAGTAAATTGTTAATGGTCAAACCTGGTGGTGGGTGGATGGCTGCCCACTGTAAAATCCTTTCAATTTTGCAGTATGTTTGAAATTTTTCATAATAAAACGTTGGGAAAACATGTGCTATGGAAAAGAATGGAAGGCACTCAATACACATTAGTTCTCTTCCCGAATCCTCTCCCTTATCTTCATTCATCCATTTGTTCATTTACCTGCAAACATTTCCTAGGCACACACCGCAGAATCGCCTAGTACAAGTTGCTTAACCCCAAGGCCTCTGAATACGTTTCCTCATCTGTGGAATAATAACTACATGTGCCTCATGGGGTTTCTGTGAGGATTAAGATGATAAACATATAACGCTTAAACTCAGTACCTGCCCTGTAGCTGGTGCTCGACAAAAGCTAGCTATGATTATGTCAGTATTACATAAAGAGCCCAGGCATTATAGTGTATTATTCTAGTAGCAAGTAGTGGCTAGAAGCCCTGACCCCTAACTGACTGCTTGGGTTCAAACTCCAACTCTACCACTTTGTAGCTCTGGGCAAAATCCTTAACCTTTCCGTGCCCCAGTTTCCTATTCTGTGAAAAAGGGATAAGTGTTCTCTTTCATGGGGTTATTAAGACAATTCAACATGATAATATATACAAAATGCTTAGACAGTGGCTGGAACTGTATAAGCACTCAATCAATGTGAGCAAACTCACTATGCTGGATATTTAGAGAATATGAAGATGAATGGAATGCATAAGTCCTTGACACCTCAAGGAGTTGATTATCCAGGAGAGGAGAAGGCCATGTCAACAGAAGCATCACGAAGTGGTACGTGATGTGTGCCGTAGGGGACCTGCTACTATGGGCTTGGGATACCGGAAAAACAGACTGATGATAATGACCGAGGAAGACCAAGGAAGGCCTCAAGGTAGTGGCACTGGATGACCTGGAACCTGAAGGCAGAGAAGGGGAAGAAAAAGGTTGGTAATGTGAAAATACATGGTACAGAGAACTTAATAAAAGATAGGTAGGGGCGGGTTAAAAGATTTGAGGCTGGAAAGAGATTGGGATCAGATGGCAGAAAGCTCTGCTGATGAACGTGGACTTTGTTCTGCAAAAGTGCTTTGAAAAAATGATCATCCATTCATATATTCCATGGATTAGAAGAGGTGAGTCTTCAAAATTAATTGTTGACCAAAAAAAAAAATTTTTGATTTTTCTATCTGATAAATAACAAATACTGCTAATCATTTATCCACTGCACTCTTTATGTAAAGTAACTAAAAATTCATTACAATAACTATTTTACCAATTCACGGCATCTCTACTGGATAAGAAGGCCCAGAGCCTCTGGAAGGAGGGCCAGGGAAAAGCTTACTAACAGCGTTGTGGAATCAAGTTAGTTAGCACCACTCTAACTGGTCATTGCTTTGAGGTTCAGTTTGGAATCTGACCCAAGAGATTAAATTCAGGAAGGGAGAAAAGTCCAGGCAGCAGCAGAGAAGGGCTGGCTCCCTTTGGATGCTGCCAGCTGGCTACGCTGCGCCTCTCAGAGCTCACTCTGCCTTGGTAAACACATTTCTGATGGCCGTAGGCACTGAGCAAACCCGCTAAGCCTTACCCAAGTGTCTTCAGCATCAGAGCCTGAGGGGAGTGGCCAGGGGATGGGGAAGGTTTTACAATTAAAGGCAGCAAATGCTGCTTCCAAACTATGTAATTTAAATATATGAACCACCCATGAAAACACCTTTTCTTTCTAGCACTATTGGAAGGAAATTAAAATAACATAAAACATATACGGTGAGGTTTAAAAGTTACAGGATTATCTACAGGGAAACTTTTATCTTCGTGTGGACCAGGTCCTTTTAGCGGAGGCACCTTTGAATGGACTGGTGCGCTGGCCGGCTCCGGCTCGGAGGCACAGTCTCCTGGCCTGCGGGCTCTGTGAGGAGCTCAGCTGTCTTGTTCCTCTGTGTTCTCAGGGCCTAATACAGTGCCTGGCCTGCAAAGGGTGCTCACAAAATCTTTGTTAACTCAATAAGTAAATGATCTAGTCCCCAGCTTTATAAGTTCAGAAATATGACTTGTTTTAGTTCACTGAGATTATTAAATTCTTAATTGACTGGGGGCAGAATTGGTTTAATACCAACCAAACTCAATGGAGACACATTAGATCTTACCCCACCCTCCCATTTTAGAGGGGGTATAGCTTTCCAGGAGCCCCACTGCTTCTGAAATTTACCCAGAATTGTCCTTTCCTAACATGAGGGCACCTGGGAAACAGAATCCCTAATCAGGTGGTTGCCTGAGGAACAAATTTAGAACTTCTAAGAAGGTGTTCAACCTAGGTATGCAGCAAGCCCAGCTTTGCAGCAAGCAGAATGTTTGCCCCAGGCCAGTGTGGCATCTCGCCTCCTGTGGACAGAGTGAGATGTGCTCTGACAGAGTCCAACCCTCCACATCCTTCCCAGGCTCCATGCACACTCCCAATGTGGTGTCCCTTTGCAGCATTCTTCATTTGAACAAGTCATGAACCCCTCACTTTTAAGATTTTTCTGTTTATAGGGCTTTAATTTGGCCTCTAATGACGAAAGAGGGACTTTCATCTCCACATGCCTCCAGAGGATCACTTGGATCTGGTCGTCTCTGCATGGATGTGCACCAATTTTCAGGCCATTTTGGGCGAAGCAGCAAATGCTGAGCAGTATCTTCAGAGAACCGCAGGGTACTAAGTGATACCCACCCATAGCTCTGTTTAAGACTGGTTTGGATTTTTTTTTTTCCCTAAGTGCAGTATTTTGCACTGTCTAATTTTCTATCCGCTTGGCCTCATAAAATTTTCAGAAAAATTTCCCATCAGCATAGCTTTTTACTACTGTACCCTTTAAAAAGGTCTCGGAAATTCAACATATCTGGAATGAGCCTCGAGGCAACACTGTGAGAGGTCATCATTAACAGTTACCCACTTGGAGAAGGGACCATAATTCTAAGCTTTCTTTCCTCTTCTTAAGACAGTTTCTACTCAGAATCAAATAGTTTCTCTATCCCATGATGGCTTTTTACTAAAAGAAAAATGAGATAGAGAAAAAACAGAAAATTTTAAATTTTGAGCTAATTTTAGACTTACAGAAAAGTTACAAAAATAATACAGAGAGTTTCCCTATGTCCCTGACCCAGCTTCCCCAAATCTTACATAACCATAGTAACTGAACAGAACCAGGGCATTAATATTGGCACAGTACTATTAACTAAACCAAAGATCTTATTCATATTGCACCAGTTTTTTCTACTAATGTCCTTTTTCTGTCCCAGGATCCTATCCAGGATCCCCACTGTATTTCGTCGTTATCTCTTAGTCTCCTGTGGTCTGTGACAGCTTATCAGTCTTCCTTGTTATTCATGCCCTTGACACTTTTCAAAAGTATTAATCAGTTATTTTGTTGACTGTCCCTTGATTTGGGTTTGCCTGATGTTTTCTCATGATTACACTGAGGTTATGCATTTCTGGCAAAAATGCCACAGAAATGATGTTGTGTTCTTCTTAGTGCATCATATCATGGGGTTTCATTGATGTTGCTTGTCTTATTACTGGTGATGCTGACCTTGATCTCTTGGCTAAGGTGCTTTCTGCACTGTAAAGTTACTGTCTTTTCTTTCCTTTATAGATAATAAATAAGTTGAAGGAGTTGATTTGAGACTATGCAAATTTCTGGCAAAGGTTTCTTAAAGGATTACTGGCTCCCTCATTCACAAGCCTGCTCGCTTTCCTTAAAAACTCCAAGAGGTTAGTTGATAGTATTTCCCCTTATTATGTTTGTCATGCAAGCACTTTATTACTTTTTTGTTTGTTCAATGAGATTTATTTTTCTTCTACTTGTAAAAAGAGCACACCTTCACTGTCAAAGAAAATATGGCATGTTCATAAACATGGCTTTAGAGATTGGCACCTATTCTGGACTGAACGTTTGTGTCACCCTCCCTCCAAATTCACGTTGGAATTCTAACCCCCAATGTGATGGTATGAGGACATGGGGCCTTTGGGAGATAATTAGGTCATCACAGTGGAACCCTCATGAATGGGATTAGTGCCCTTATCAAAGGGGCCCTAAAGAGCTCTCTCACCCCTCTCCACCATGCGAGGCTAGAAGAAGAAAAAGGCCATCTGCAACCCAGAAGAAGGCCCTCACCAGAGCCCGACCATGCTAGCACCCAGCCACCAGGAGAGTGAGAAAAAAATGTCTTTTGTTTATAAGCCACCCCTATTTTGTTACAGCAGCCTAAACTAAAATAGCAACTCTCTATATAAATGCAGATATAGATATAGATATATAGATATCAGTGAACCTCTTTTCCTCTTTTAATACCACTGGAGTCAGATACCATGGGCTTATTCATTAAGTCCCAGCCCCACCACGGACTTCAGGAAAGTTACTTAATTTGTGTGCTGGTTTGCCCAGCATCTGTTATTTGCTGATGGGATGAGAAAAATTAAATAACATTTTTGGGGAAGAACTATTCAGAAAGGTAGAGGTAAAAATTTTATGGTCTGTGTTTAATGGAAGTCAACTGAACACTACCATGGGGAAGGTGAGGTCACACAGTAGACATCTGCAACTCCAGATGCCACCTGTGGACAAAGGTTCAAAGTGTTCACTGCTGAATTCCTTAATGACAGGAAGGACTGCTACATGGTCCCCAGGATTTGCCTATTTCCAGTTTACCAAGTGAGGCTCCAACAGACTGTAAATTTATCACTTATTTGCGTGGCCCAAATACAATCAGGAAAAGGTTATTACCTCTCCCACTATTTTCCCCCAGAACAATAACAACAACAGGAACAGCTAACAATGGTGGAAAACACAACTCGCACTGGACACTGTGCCTTCTAAGCCCGTTACGTGCACTGGTTCATTCAACTCTCATCACAGTCCTTGCTAGGAGGTATTATTATTGCCTCCAGTTTACAGATAAGGAAAATGAGGCACAAAGAAGTTACAAAAAGTAACTTGCTCAAGGTCACTCAGCTAGTAGCTGGTAGAGCCAGAATCTGAACCCAGGCAAGCCTAGTTCCAGAGCGCAGGCACTTAGCACTACGCTCTCCTATTGTCAAGAGAATGCAAGAACACATTATCATCTAGAAGAGAGAGACAGTCCATGAATTCAAGTTCCGGGGGAAGCTGAACTGAACAAAAGATTCACATCACAGACGAAAACCACTTCCAGAATGGAAAGACCTGAGAGAAGAAACAAGAAGGGGCTCTCATGATCGATCGCACACATAATTAGCAATCAAAGTGGGTCACTAAGACAACAGCCTGGAAACATCTGAAAACAATGCGTAGAAAAGGACTCCAAGTTGACAAGTTAAACAAGCAGGTTATGTGAAAGGGAACCCAGCAGTTACTTTTGATTTTTTTTTTAAGTAACAGAAGCCCAGAGACAAGGCGATCTAAAATATAAGACCTCAAAGGAAAAGAGATGAGTGAATCAGAATACTTCAAGCTGTCATCTCTAAACAAACAAAATGATGCCAACCCCCTAGGCCAGATGCTCTTGTCATTCCTCTACCACCAAGATGTCTCCAAGAGCTGCGGTCAACAGCGCTGTCTGCATTTCCTCAGCTGATCTGACTCCAGTGTGAGCTGACCTCCGCACCCTGTGGACTGAGCACGGTGGAATCACTATCAATTTTCTAACTGAGAAAACCAGGGGCTGAGCTTCTCCTTCTCCTTATCCTGCTGGACCCTCTGGGTGAGTGGCCACTGCCCCTCGTAGGAAACCATCTCTTCCACACCAGTCTTTTCTGCTTCTCCCCTACCTCTTCCTCTAGCATCAGCTTGACATTCAGGCCTGGTTTGCAATCCCACTTACTAGCTTAGTAACAATGCCTTGGAGCCTTAGTTTCCTGGCCCACGAAGTAGGGTAGTAATAATTTCCACACACAGGGCTATTAAAAAGATAAAGTAAGCCATCTGAAAAAGCTCTCACCACCCCGTGCAGGACATGTATTACAGGGCTCAGTACATTTTGACTTCCTGCACATAAAGACTGGTCTTGGCCAGGAGGCCAACCTAAGCCCTTTTTTCTGCCTACATGCTCTGACAGGGGGAACTTTATATCTATTCCATGGCTTTGACCTCCTCCTTGGAGCAAGTATATCTCACAACCTTTATCTCCGGCCCCTACATCTCAACTGAGTTTCTAACTCATATTTCCAATTACTCCTAGATATGTTTTCCTAGATCTGTTGACAATTTTTTAAACTCAGGAAGTCCTAAAATGCTCTGTCTCTCTCCAAAGTCTCTGCGACCCCCTCCACAACATCCACCCCGTGATATAAGGTAGTCGATATTTCCACCGTCTGTTATTACCTTCCCTAAAACGAACAAACAAGAAAACCCTCTAAGTCATCCTCTAATCCCAATCTCACCTGAGTCAGGAACGAGTATTTTTAGATTCTTCCTCAAAACACCTCATCTTCTCCATCGCCGCTGCTACCACCCTGTTTGAGTTCTCATCATCTCTTACCTGGATGACTGCCACAGCTGCTCAACTGACTTCCTCCCTGCAGTCCGTGCCTCACATGACAGCCAGTTATCTTCCTAAAAACAGGCTTGAACAGAGTACTCCCCAGCTTTAAAACCTTTCTGGTGGGGCCGCAGAAAGCCGAAATTTGTTGGCCAGGCATTCCAGGTGCTTCGCAATCTGGCCCCAACAACCCTTTGTCCAGTCTCCTCTCCAGCCACTTAGGTACCTTCAGGCTTTTGCCCATCCGCTTTATCCTCTATCCCGCAAAGCCCTACTGGCACAGTAACACTCAGTATTCAGGATGCCTTCGCTGACTCACCAAACATCATTCCCTCCCTCCCTGTGTCTCCAGGACACCTGACACATCACGTCTTTCGCCATTGTGGGTTTGCATGCATGCCACCTCCTCAACCAGAAAGGGACCTTGAAGGCAAGGACAGAGCTACCTTTCTCTTTGTATCTCCTGCACCTAGTTCAGTGTCTGTCCAGCTCAGAGTGAGGCTTCAGTGGTTGTTAACTAACTTAATCAAGAATAACAAAATACTTATGAGTATCAGGCTGAAACCTAGAAGAATTAGTGCACCTCACAGAACAAATGTAAAATGTGAAGGGTAAAAATATCTGGGGTAGATGAGAAGTAGGAAGAGGGGATGCCAAAACAGGGAGAAACTGAGTTTCCTTATATGGAAGGAAAGGAAAGTTCCTGCTTTTGCTTTGATGATAGTAAATAAATTTAGGGAACAAATGTTATTTTTAGCACTAAGAGAACTGTTCACGTTTAAATTTTGTCTTAAAGTTAAAAAGAAGAAAAGGCCACTCCATAAAACAGAAGGTGTAACAGGAAAGAGACAACTAAGCAATACAAAAATTAAGAAACAAATTATACGTAGAAAACATAACAAATGCAAAAGCAACCATAAATTAAAGATGCTAAATTCACACGTAAGTTATAGAATCTTCAAGATTGGTTGAACAGAAGACAAAATCCGACAACATTCTGCTTGAAATAACAGAGCTCTGAAATAATAATGAAATTAGAAAATATAACAAAATCACTGCACAAGAAATTTATAGACTATTAAAAAAAAAGAACAGAGGACAAGCATTGCTTTAAGCATTGTTAGAAAACAAAGATTCTAAAATACTTAACTAGACCAACATCTTTGAAAAAATAAATAACTACACCCCTGCCCCCAAAGCAACTCGCCCCTGATGGCTTATTAGTGGATCATTTCAAACTCTCCACAAACAAACAAAACATATTATAGAAAACATATCTAAAAAAGGTCAAGATATAGGTTATCTAGTTCATTCTACGAACCCAATTCTAAAACTGGCAGAGAAAATGAAGAGAGAAAACTAGATGAAGCTTACTCAAAATTTATGCTCAAAAATTAAAAAAAAAACAGTAAATAGAATCTAGGAATAGGTTAAAATTTTAAATTGTGTCATGTCATCAGATACCAAAAATTCATTTGTTAAACTCCAACAGATATTCTTAATTTTAAAATTCTAAAACTAATAATAAAGGTATACTTTCTTACCCTTTTTAGAGTAACTATTTAAAACCAAATGTCAACAGTATACTTCAAGGAAGAAATGAGACATGCAGTCATTAAAAACAGGCACAAAGTGAAGAAGCATTTTATCATCACTGTTAATTAATATAGGATCAGAAGTGCCTTCCAATACAAAGCAACATGAAAACGAATAAGAAATACAAATACAATAAAGGAAGAGGCAAAATTTTTAATATATATAACACCACTGTAACTTGCAAACCCAAAGGAATCACTTAAATGGTTACGATGAGCTTAAAGTGACCAAAGTCATCACCAGTACAGAAAAATCAACACTATTTCTGGTCCTCAAACTTGACCGCAGTGAAAATCACCCTGGCAGATTTTTAAAATGCCAATGCTTACAACTCACCCCAGACAAACTGCCTCAGCATCTTTGGTGGTGGGACGAGACATTAGTAATTTATAACGCTTCTAAGTTGATTCTAATGTGCAGCTAAGTCGAGATACCACTACTCTATACATAATTATCTAAGTGTCTAAAAAACGCAGCGCAAAACCATTTGTAATATTCTCAAATGGGAAGAGAAAGATTGCTGTAAGGCAACAGGAGTGCAAAAGAAGAAGCCCAAAAGGGGACACTTAGCTCCTGTGCCTGCAGTTCAGGCAAAGAGGCAGGCAGCCGCCCAAGTTATTGGACAGGTACATGACCCATGGCAACAACGGAACAGTGGCAGCAAGAGATAATTAGTCTCAGTCCAAGTGCTACTGAAATCAGAAGCATGCATGAAGATTTAACAGAGGCTGAGGAGGTTCAAGATTACTTGCATACCTGTGCGAGGTTACATGTGAGATCAATTCCTAGAAATGCAATTGCTGAGTCAAATGGTATGTGCCTTTGAAAGTGAAAGATTAATTTTAAAAGATCTTAAAGGTGAAATAGAAAAAGCATGATGTGTAGAATAAACAAAACATCACATTTGATAGGTAGGAGGAGTGGAGTGGGAGAAAGGAGGGAAGCTGGAGCTAGGCAAGGTGGCTCAGTGCTGCCAGGGGCTAGGTAGGGAGACTGACATCACAGAAAATTCCTGGTGATTCCAATTTGGCTTTGGCCTTCACATTCACTTTGCCCCCACAGCAGAGACCTGAAGGAGAAGGCGGCCAGGAGCCACGTGGCTACCTGGGAGGACAAGATTCCTCGACTGACTGAAGAACCGTAAGGAGATCAGTGTGACTGACGCAGAGTCGGTGTGAAGGTGAGCACTAGAAAATGTGTGCACAAGTGCACTTGTAATAAACTTGTCTTATGCCGTTTTTAGTTTAGAAGATTGATATACAAGGCCATTAAATAGTTTTTACTCCACCTTCCAACTCAAAGTTAAAGAATGAGAAAACTGGAATATACCTTCTATCTAACAGTAGGCCTGCCACAATCCACCATGAGACAGGAAGTTCCACAAGTGACAGCTGTGAGGAAATTCCCATGGGCTGGGTGGCCCAGGCTTGTGGGGAGGGAGTGATGTTGCCATGGAGTTATCCAAGTCAGGCTGCTGTGCACAGAACTTCCATTATATACCAGCAATGACCCTGACTCCATTTCCTCCCCTTTCTTTCCAAAAAGTTCTACTTATTAAGGTTCTTAACTTTATAATGATAAATAAGGTAGTAAATTTCCTTTATTTAAAAAACTTTAACAACAAAACCCCTCAAAATCTAAGCCTGTGAGTGGCTCAGTAACAGAATAAACTGAGTTCCCAACTCATATATGTATATACATATGTGTATATGTATATACATATACGAGTATATAACTTTACTAGGGCACATCTAGTTCATCAAGGGGAGGCTATGCCTATTTACATTAATTATTGGCCAGTCAGCTTTGTCTTTAGTATTAATTTTCATATTCCAGAGAGCAGTACCACACATCCTATAGCCTGAGAACATGGCTTGGATAATTTGGTATTCAAACCAGTGTTTTTTGAGTCAGTCATTTAATAAAGCATAAGTATGTTTTGCACTCAGACTAAAAAACTGACCTTGAACTAAACCTGCACATCACAAGAGACACAACACACAACTCTTTTATAATACCCAATGGTCAACCTAAGATATAACAGGTTCCTATCAAGTGATCTAAGAAGTCACCTAAATTGTATATTCAATACAGATTTTTTTAGATTAATCCAAATGATTAATCCAAATGATTAAAAGAATCATTTGATCAAAGAGCTCAGCAATAAAAATCAAGGAAGGAGAAAATAAAGAATGTTTAACAGCAATACAAAGATTAAATACAGCCATAAAGACTTAGGCATGACAAAGTAATGGTAATTGATATGCAAGAAACCTAAATTCAGAAGTGTACTATTTACCCAGGAAACATACTTTTTCCTTACTTCCTTGGTTTCTCCAGTTTCTCTCTTCTCTCTGTGCAGCCCCATATGCATCTTTAAAGGTTCACTTGTTGCTTCTGCAGTTGTATCCAGTCCTGCAAAAGAAGCGACATATCCTCACTTCATGAGAAAAGAGATGAAGTGTATTCTAGGATGCTGAGCTATCCAATCTCATCAATCTCCTTTCCTAACTCATTTTCACCAGAACTATACACAAACAGAAAAACCAAGGGGGTGGGGAGAGTAAGAAGAGGTCACTAAAATACAAACTAGCAATTTTAAATGATTAAAAATGCTAGTAATAACTGAAAAATATCAATGGAAAAAAGGCAAACTTGATTGTCTCTGATGATAGATCAGAACAAGATGATTCATTAAAATCTCTTTCCACCAATGAGTTTCCATCCTTCTCTCCTGGCTAAGTTTGAGATGGCTTAGCAGAAATGATCAAATTAACTGATGTGTGGGACTTCCCTGGTGGCACAGTGGTTAAGACTCCTCGCTCCCAATGCAGGGGGCCCAGGTTCAATCCATGGTCAGGGAACTAGATCCCACATGCATGCCGCAACTAAGAGTTCACATGCTACAACTAAGGAGCCCACGAGCCACAACTAAGGAGCCCGCCTGCCGCAACTAACACCCGACGCAACTAAATAAATAAATAAATGAATAATATTTTAAAAAACTAATTGATGCGTAGCCTTACAACTTCAAGGGTGAGTACCATTAAGGATGTGCTATTTTCTGATGCACTTCCATTCAAAGCCCTGGGGTTTTCCTGACATGGATTCTAGAGGTACAAAAAATGGTCTAGACTGAGTTCCGGGCTAAGAAGTTATGTTATCTTCATCTTTTGTCTCTGACCCTTATCCCTATGTCATCCCATTCTACCCAATGACAGACACATGGTAGCTCTTGCTTAATGAATGAGACAGTAACTATGTTTTCAACAAACAACCAGAAATGCTTCACATGATCTTAAAATTACTTGGGAAGCAGTTGAAAAACCACTGCTTTTGAGTTCTTTACTTCTTTCCCAAACCATTCTCTTTGGTTGAGATGCCCAGTAAAATGGCCCTCAAGTGAGTATACCAGAGGGTTTCAGAACTTCAAACGGTGCATGGGTACACGAGAGAGTAGGGACTATGAATATCTGAATGTAAACAAGTTTGCCCCTCGAAAAAGCACCCTGAGGACTTCCCTGGTGGTCCTCCAGTGCAAGGGATGTGGGTTCAGTCCCTGGTCAGGGAACTAAGATCCCACATCCCGCGGGGCAACTAAGCCCATGCATCACAATTAGAGAAGCCGCGCACTGCAAGAAAGACCCAGGGCAGCACCGAGTGATCTTTCCCCATCATTCTTATGTCTTTAGCATACACATGTCAAGCTTTTACTCTGTGTCAGGCACTGCTCTAACAGCTTTAACTAGCTGTGGGTTCAATCCACTACAAACCACTTCGCTTTGTTTGCTTCAAGTCTGCAAACCCTTAGCCTGGATGGCACGTTGTGGGTCATGAGAGGAGCCAGGTGGAAGCGTGCAAGACAACGAGCATAAATAACATCTGCTTGAGAAACAAGTCTACACACAACACAGGGGCAGAAGCATGACCCTGAGGCAGAAGCATCAACTCCATACATAAAGAAAAGCTTCATGATCACTGGCAAAGCACTTCTACCTTTCTGAGTTAAGACGCTCTTCTCAAGCTCAGATCTTTTTGCTAGAATCTAACTTAAAGTCCCTCCTTCAAAAAACAAAACAAGTATAAGATTAAAATAAGAAACTAAGGATTTTAGTTTTTGCACACACAAAAAATTTCTTATTCCTGACACCAATTCCACTTACAATAAAAAGCACTTGTAATGGCTTTCGAAAGTGTCACAGAAGTCTCTAGCAGTGCAACACAGCAAACCACCAGAAAAATCTTACTGCAATTCCATATGTATATCTCACATTCTTGAAAAATTACTCCTAATTTTCATAAAACCAAAAGCTGCTCCATCTCCAAATAATATAAAGTTATTTTAAACACGCTCTTTCAAATTAAACGAAGAGACCAAATCCTATCAGTCCAGATCACATTTTAAAACAACCAAGGGCCCACTCAAGGTAGAAGTTATAACAGCTTCCACAAGTCAAAAAGAAAAGGCTATATTCCTTACTGTTATTCTATTACGAAACCCACTTGGGATCATCTGTCTTCGTGTTTTCTTGCCCACAGCTGGAAAGAACTTTCCCAATGTATTAATGCTACAAAGTACATGGATTCCAACAGTCACAAGGTAACCACGACAGCAAAGCCACAGTTATTTATGAGATCACAAAAACTATATGATGCAATTTTTTTAATTTGAGGGAAAATTCACATAACATAAAATTAACCATTTTAATGTGTACAATTCAATGGCATTTAGTATATTCACAATGCTGTACAACCCTCACCTGTATCTAGTTCCAAAACATTTTAGTCATCCCCAAATGAAACGTTGTACTCATGAATCAGTCACTACCATTCCCCCTGCTCCAGCCCCTGGCAACCACTAATATGCTCTTTGTCTCAATGAATTTATCTATTCCGGACATTTCACATAAATGTAATCACACAATATGTGACCTTTTGCGTCTGCCTTCTTTCACATAGCATGATGTTTTGAGGTGTTTCCACATTATCACTGCATCAGTACTTTACTCCTTTTTATGGCTAAAAAATATTCCATTGTATGGATAAATCACATTTTGTTCACCCATCCATCCACTGATGGACATCTGGGTTGTTCCTACCTTTTGGCTGCTGTGAATAGTGCTGCTAGGAACATCTGTGTACAAGTACTTGTTTGAATACCTGTCTTCAATTATTTGGGGTATGTACCCAGAGGTAGAACTGCTGGGTCATATGGTAAGTCTATATTTAACTTTCTGAGGAACTGCCAAACTGTTCTCCACGGTGGCTATGCAATTTTACATTCTCGCCAGCAAAGCACAAGGGTCTGACATCCTCACCAACACGTCATATTCTGCGTTTGGGATGTTTTTAAATTATAGCCATCCTTGGGGGTGTGAAGTAGTATCTCACTGTGGCTGATTTGCATTTCCTTAATGACCAATGACGTTGCACATCTTTTCATATATTTGTTGGCCATTTGTATATCTTCTTTGGATAAATGTCCAATGAAGTCTTTGCCCATATTTTAATTCTGTTGTTTTTCTTTTTGTTGTTGAGTTGTTTGAGGTCTTTTTTTTTTTTTTTTTTTTTTTTTT